>NC_057861.1:53030698-53338275 GCF_019393635.1 Dromiciops gliroides | reverse complement strand
CTCAATGTGCCAAAGGGGTCCTTTGCTACCTCCCTGACTGACTGCTATCCCACTCACCAAAGCGGCCTTCCCAAACCTTTTCAATCCTCCCCAAGGCTCCAATGATTTCCCATCTCCACCCCCCTCTCAGCTAAGCATCTTGCCTCACTGAAAAAACTAAAGCAGTTTGCTAAGATCGCCCACCTCTCCCCACCTCCACATCTCACCACACTCGGATGCCTCCTGTTACCATCTCCTCTTCCACAAAGAGGTGGCCCTGCTTCTTGTGCATGGACGAGCGATCCCACCTTCTCCAGAAGACAGCCCCCTCAACCATCCCTATTCTCACTTCAAGCTCTGTCTACTGGCTGCTTCTCTATTGCCTATAAACACGCCCGGGTTTCCTCATTCTCAAAAAACCCTCATGTGATCCCTTCATTCCTACTCTCTGTTGTGGTTGTTCAGTCCTTCTCAGCCGAGTCTTTCTGAGTTTTCTTGGCAAAGATACTGGAGTGGTTTGCCATTTCCTTCTCCATCTCATTTTACAGATGAGGAAACTGAGGCAAACAGGGTGAAGTGACTTGCTCAGGGTCACACGGCTAGTGTTGGTTGAACTCGAGAAAATGAGTCGGCCTGAGTCTCGGTCGAGCACTTCACGCACCGCGCTGCCTCTCTGCTGTCTGTCGCCCTCTCTTCCTCCTCCCTTCTGTGGCTGATGTCCTTGAGAAGACTGCCTGCCTGCCCTTCTTTTCCTCTGACTCTCTTCCCAACTCTGCAGTCTGGCTTCTGATCTCACATCCCCGAGGTCACTGGCGGGCTCTTCTTGGCCTTTTCTCAGTCCTCATCCTTGACCTCTCTGCAGCCTCTGGCACTGCTGATCACCCTTTCCATCTAGATACTCTTTTCTCTCTAGGTTTTCATGTCGCTGCTTTCTTCTCCTCTTAACTGTCTAATCAACCTGTCTTCTTTCCTGGATCTTCCTCTGTGGGTGCTGCCCAAGGCTCTGTCCAGGGCCATCCACCTTCCCTTTTTCCTTTATACTATTTTATTTGACAATCTTTTTGGGGGGGGTGGGGGGGTGGGAAAGGCAGGGCAATGAGAGTTAAGTGACTTGCCCAGGGTCACACAGCTAGTATGTGTCAAGTGTCTGAGACCAGATTTGAACTCAGGTCCTCCTGAATCTAGGGCCGGTGCTTTATCCACTGCATCACCCAACTGCCCCTCATTTGACAATCTTATCAGCACCCACAGTTTCACTTATCATCTCTGTGCAGATTACTCTCATCTAACTGTACAGCTCTAAACTCTCTCCTGGCTCCGATTTCACATTTCCAAATACTTTTCAGACATCTCTTATCATTTGGCCTATTCTGTTTTTTAAGATGCTATTTTCTTCTGAATTTTTTTTGTACCTCCTTTACCAAATCATTTTACATGATTTTCTTGCATCATTTTAATTTCTTTTCTAATTTTTCCTCTCTCTCTTGTTTTTTTAAATCATTTTTGAGCTCTTCCAGGAGTTCATTTTGGTCCTGAAAGCTATTCACATTTTTCTTTGAAGTTTTGCATGTAGTTGCTTTGATTTCATTGTCTCCCGACTTTGGGTTTTGACCTTCCTTGTCACCATAGTAACTTTCTATGGTCAGGTTCTTTTTTGTTGTTGTTTGCTCATTTTTCCAGCTGTTTTCAGGGAGGGGGCTGTCTGTAAGTTTTTAGTTCTTCGAAGGTAGTATGATCTAAGGAGAGGTGTGGTCACTGCTCTCTTGGCCTGTGTGTGACCACAAGCACCCTTTTCCATCCTGGAACTGTGACCAAGGCTCCCACTCCCATGCACTCTAGTGTACTAGTGTTCCTCCTTGCCCTGAGCCTGCCACCTGGAACTGCTTATAGACAATGTAACAGAATCCTGTACCCAGTGCCAGAAGAGGGGCCTCTGTCGCTTTCTTGTGAGCAGTTGTCCAACCCCCTTACCATCTGAGCACTGATAGTTCCAGCTGCTGCTGCTACTTCAGTGACTCCCCAGGCCAGCTGCTGGCTTGCTGGGGGAGGCCTGTGTGGGCATGGCCTGTGCTGGACTGCATTCCACTCACACCCCACTGCAACAGAGCTTTCCTGATGACCTTCTAAGTTGTTTTGGGCTGGAAATTTGTTTCACCCCAATGTTTTTTGGACCTGCTGCTCCAGAATTCACTTTGTTTGGAGGGGAATTGAGGAGAGCTCAGGCGAGACCCTGCCTTCATTCTGCCATCCTGGCTTTGCCCCTCCTTTTCAGACACATCAAACTGGCCGTCTTGTAGACATCTGGACTCAACATGTCCCAAAGAGAATTTATTTCCTACCTCTCCCTTCCAACTCTGCCCTCTTCCCATCAAGGACACCGCCACCCTCCCAGTCACCCTGGCTTACACCTTAGATGTCATTCTTAACTCTCACTCTTATTTACTCCACACGGACAAACTACTGCCAAGTCTCATCATAGAATCTCTCCTTCCCGTCCTCTTCTCTTCATTCTCACGGCCACAGAATGGAGCAGGCCCTCACCCACCTTAAGCCTGGCCCACGGCAGCAGCCTCCTGGTTTGTCTCCCTGTCTCAAGACTCTCCCCACTCTCGTCCTCTCTCCACACCAGTCATGTGGATCTTCCTAAAGTCTAAGCCTGACCAAGTCACATCCCATTCGACCAGCTCCAGGGGCTCCCGTTATCCCTGGGATCAAATACAAATGCTGTTTGGCCTTTAAAGCCCTCCATCGCACCTGTCCAGCCTTTTACAGCTCTCAGAATCTCACACATTCTGATGCAGTGACACTCCCAGAAGACACTCCGCTTCCTGACTCCAGCTACCTTCCCTGGCCGGACCTCATGCCTGGCTCTCTCCCCATCTCTGCGTCTCCACCTTTTGGCGTCCATCAAGCCTCAGCTAATGTCTCCCTTTCTGCGGGAAGCCTTTCTCAGCCTGCCTTCCTTTCAGCGCCTTCCCTCGGAGATTACCGCCAGCTCACCCAGTATGAATCTTGTTGCTCCTCAGTCGTTTCAAGGTTGTCTCCCCCATGAGGATGGGACTGTCTTTGAGAGCAAGGGTTGGTTTGTTTTTTGGCCTCTCTTTGCATGCTCAGTGCTTAGCAAAGTGCCTGGCACACAGTAGGTGTTTAATAAAAGCCTTGTTCTTGGACTAAGAACAGAAAACAACAAAAATACAAAGCATGTCCTGGGAAAACCTCCATAGTGAGAAACAGGTAGAGACAGACTTCTAACTTAGTATCACGTTTACAATAAGTAGTCTTTTTATAGCACTTTTAGCCTTCACATTATGCTTGGTAATCTCACAGAGGACTACTTCCAACTCATAACAAAAGCTAACACTTCGGCACTTTAAAGCCTGGAAAGCGATGGACACACTTTACATCATTTGATCCTCACCGAGAGTCGTCCAAAGGGGCAAGGAGGGACAGGGTTGAAGGTCTGGTCTTCTGACTCCAGATCCAACATCTACCCACTGCACCACCTGGCTGCTCCTCATCTCCTCAAATTAAAAGCAGAGCAACACTATGGCTGCCCAAATTTTGGCCTGTCATGAAACTTTCCTTCCTTGCCCCCAACCGCAGGGGAAAGTGACTGATCTCTCCTAAAACCTCCATGGCACTTAGTTTAGTTCTGGCCTTCACACTTACCGTGTTCTCCCACCTATTTGTTATCTAGATTACCTGTCTTTCCTACCCCCAGCCCCTCAAAGAAGACTGGATACTCCTTGAGAACCTTCATATACCCAGAACTCCTCAAAGAGGGTCTCAGCACCCAGCCAGGTCCTTCTGGTGGCCCCCTCTGACCTCTAACACCCAGTATTCCCATGTCTAGAAGGCACTCCCCCCTCGACATTTCCTTCCAAGGGCAGCTCTTACATGAGGCCTTTCTTGATCTTCCCTGCGGTTGGTGTCTTCCTCCCCAAATTAATTAACTAATAGTTATCTTTTGGGGGGGTGGGGGGGGCGCAGGGCAATGAGGGTTAAGTGACTTGCCCAGGGTCATACAGCTAGTAAGTGTCAAGTGTCTAAGGCCAGATTTGAACTCAGGTCTTCCTGACTCGAGGGCCAGTGCTTTATCCACTGCACCACCTAGCTGCCCCCCTAATATTTTTCTTGCATGCATTTTATATCTGCTTCTATGCAGATGCGCTGTCTGCCCCCTACAGAATTCAGGATCCCCGAGGGCAAGAATTGCTCGTTTTGTCTTTGTGCCCCATTCCATGGCACAATGTCTGGCAGGGAAGCCCACTGGCTTGGCAAGTCCCTCCCCATCTGGTTGAAACCTGCCTTTCTAGGCTTTCTGTGGATGACTTTCCATCACTTTGTCTGCATTCCTGCCAAGTGGAATGGCCAGAGGGTTTGCTGTTCCTGCTCAGAGAGATTACCCATCTGGGGCTCAGGCCTTTGCACCTGGGATGCCCTCCTTCCTCGTTCCCAACTCTTTCTCCAAAGCTCTGTTCAAAGGTTAACTCCACAACAGGAGGCCCTTCTGGATTCCCCAGCAGTGAATGCCCTCTCCCCTCAAATGACTCTCCATCTTCTATATAAATGGAGTTCCTCTCATAGTATCTAAGCTCCTTAAGGGTAGGTAGGGACTTGACCTGGCATATGGTAGGAAGGAGCTCAATAAATGCTCGTTGATCAAATGAATGCTAAGAAAGCAATTCATACTAAGTTGATAGAGCCTGAGTGTCCAGAAGGGACAACAGTTCCTGTGTGTGCTACCTTTGTGAGATGAAATCTGCTGTATTTGTTGAGTACCGTATTTCAGTAAGGATACTAGTGTAGTAAAAAGTTTTAACAGTCGGTTAGATAATGGAGAGACGCCAGTTTTTTTTAGGACCACCCTTTTGGGGAGGAGACCAACAGCATGAGCTACGCACACCAGTCTGCCTGCGACGCACGTCAGACTGCCTGCTGAGCACTCGACTTCCGGGGTGCGGGTTTAAAAGGCAAGGGGAGAACGGAAGTGGGGCTTTTTCCTGCTCCGCTGGTCTCCTGGCTGCGCTGCACAGACCGACGCTGACTAGAGTTTGACTCGGCCCGGCTCTCGGTTAACAGCATGCGCTTGACTCAGTCTCTCTCCCCAAAGGTGGCCTTGGGTTTTGGTGAGTTTTATACGGAATATAGACTAAGCCTAGACTTAAGACGATTTGTATTGTATTTCTACTTTCCTATCCTTCTTTCTTTTTTTTTTTTTTTGTGGGGCAATGGGGGTTAAGTGACTTGCCCAGGGTCACACAGCTAGTAAGTGTCAAGTGTCTGAGGCTGGATTTGAACTCAGGTACTCCTGAATCCAGGGCCAGCGCTTTAACCACTGCGCCATCTAGCTGCCCCCTTTCCTATCCTTCTAATCAACATCACCTTGTGACTACCATACAATAAAAGCTCTAACTAGAAAACCAGAAGCTCCTTCCATTTACTAGTCTGGGAGATAAATTAAGGGAAAGGTTAAGGAGGGGAGATTTATGATCTAATATCCAATTTTAATCTCACACTAGGATATTAGAATTCAGTGAATGAAGAGTGGCCAGCATGATGGGGAGATGTTAAAACCACTGAAGAAGCAAAAGAAATAGGGCTATTTATATTGTGGGGGGAGGGGGAGAAGCATCCTTTGATTACTAATTACCTTTGTTAGGTAAGAACACTTCTTTTTTTTTTTTTTGCGGGGCAATGGGGGTTAAGTGACTTGCCCAGGGTCACACAGCTAGTAAGTGTCAAGTGTCTGAGGCCGAATTTGAACTCAGGTCCTCCTGAATCCAGGGCCAGTGCTCTATCCACTGCACCACCTAGCTGCCCCCCGAGAACACTTCTTGATGGAACGAGGCAATCAGAACTAGGTATGAACAAGATCTGGACACACCCCTAGAAAGTCTGTTCAGATTGGCTGAGGAAACCTGGTCACACTAAAAGGTCTGTATAAAACCAGGGGTAGTTCAGGACACAGATTTGCATATCTGGTGGGGAAGAGGAGAGAGAACTGACATTTGGTAGGAGAGGGGAGGAGGTGAGTGCCTCCACTTTGGCCCAGGTCTCTTCCCATACCCCCAAGTTGCTGTCACTGTGGTCAGAAGACCCTACAGGATTCAAAGGGTGTGGAGTCCCCATCTTTCCAACCCCACACTAGCAATGCAACCAGGGAAGCGGTGGCTGGCAGCAGGATCTGCATCAGCAGCCAAGAGCAGACTGGTCCCCATGTGGAAAGTCGGCTTCAGAGCTCCAAAAGGAGTCTGACTGAAAGGCCACATACCACCAAAAGGTAGGTCCTGAGGACTCCTGAGGGAGCTGGGAGAGAAAACTTTCCCACATGTGCTCTCTGGGCTTGAGTTGGAAGAGTGTGTTAGATGAGAACACTTCTTGATGGAATGAGCCAATCAGAACTAGGTGTGAGCGAGATCTGTACCCACCCCTAGAAAGTCTGTTCAGATTGGCTGAGTACTTTTGGGAGGGAGATGGTTTATATCAACTGTTCTTACTATATCACCTTTCTGAAAAATAATTAAGTCTGAGTTACTGACAGCACTCGAAAGCCAACGCCTTCCTGACCCCTTTGGGCTAATCTTAGAACCCTAAGGGGAAACCTAAGGGTCATGTTCTGGGGGCATGAGGGGCAGTGTGGGTAATCACCCCAGCACACGAGCTTCACTTCTCTAGCTTGGATAAGAGATGACTTAGGAGGCATCTTCGAAGAGCAAAGTACTATTGTGGGGTATAGAGAGAAAACTTGTTCTCTGTGGCTCCAGAGGATAATGAGCAAGAAGGTACAGGGAGGCCAACTTATGTCTAATATAGGCAAGATTCTTCTAATAATTAGGTGTCTAACAATGCAAAAGTCTCCTCTGTGCGACAGTGAGCTCCCTGGTACAGCTGCTCTTCGAGCGAAGGCTGGACCAATACTTGGGGGGTTGTGCAGAGATTCATGCAAAAACTGGCCTAACACCTAAACTCTGTCCACCCTGAAGATTCTGATTATGCCTTGATGGTCTCCAAAAAATGTTTTTGTTTTTTGGGTTTTTTTGTTGAGGCAATTGGGGTTAAGTGACTTGCCCAGGGTCACACAGCTAGTAAGTGCCAAGTGTCTGAGGCCAGATTTGAACTCAGGTCCTCCTGACTCCAGGGCTGGTGCTCTATCCACTGCGCCACCTAGCTGCCCCGTTTCCAAACATTTTAAATTGTGTGCTCTACTGTAAAAAGTTTTCAGATCACATGTGCTCCTATGAACATATATGCATGTATGCACTATTGGTACTACTGTGCTGATTATAAAAGACAAAAAATGAAATAAAGCTAAGATTCTGAGTCTATAAAAAGCAATAATATTCTGGAGTCAAAGGCAGTAGTGTATTTTATCTCTCTCTCTCTCTCTTTTTTTTTTGGTGGGGCAATGGGGGTTAAGTGACTTGCCCAGGGTCACGCAGCTAGTAAGTGTCAAGTGTCTGAGGCCGGATTTGAACTCAGGTCCTACTGACTCCAGGGCCGGTGCTCTATCCACTGCGCCACCTAGCTGCCCCCGTTGTGTATTTTAATAAAGAATGAGACACAATTAATGTCCAGTCACGTTTTTAAATCATGTAAATTATTCCCAATCCAATCGCAACTTTTGGAAAGTTTTTTTCTTTTTGGTCTGGACCTGTGATTTCTTTAGCATGGGGAATATGTGGCAAGGACGCTGCCTTCACCGCGCAGAATGGCAGATGCTGTGCAATTCTGAAGTCAGCAAACTGCCTCAGGCCCCTCAATGCTCTCCCAAGGGAGGACGCTGGACTGGTCCCCGGGGGGAAGGTGGTCAAACATTTGCTAAGTATCCCATTAAAAATGTCCCATGTTGTACCTTAGGTAGCTGCCTGCCCCTAGACTCAGCCTCATATATAACACATGAGGCCTGGGAGGAGACTCCTGGTGAGATGGTCCTGAATGTGCCTGATCTGGTCTGATTTTGGAAGCTAAGCCTGTACTCAGATGGGAGAATGGCTGAGAATACCAGGTGCTATAGACTTTGGGCAGCCAGGGGGCACCATAGTGCACAGAGCACTGGATCTGCAGGAAATCCCAGCTCCACGAGACCCCCTCCAGTCACTTCACCAATCTTTGCCCCAGTTTCTTCATCTGTAAAATGGGGATGATAATAATGGCACCTCCCCCCAGGGGTGTTGTGAGGATCCAATGAGATAATCTCTGTCAAGGGCTTTGTTATAAAAATGCTAGTTATTGTCATTATTCTGATTCCCTTCTGAAGGAAGGACCTGCCCGAGCTTGGGCTCCACTACCCCCACCTATGGGGGTCACTCTTACGCTACAATGAGGAGCTGGGTGGGGCCTTCTCATGGAGGGCAAAGACAGCAAGAGGAAAATGACACGGTCACTGGAACTGAATGACACAGCCCAAAGCCAACACACCCCTTTCACTTTCAGCTACCTCCTGGCCAACTTCCTCCCCCTCCAAGTGCTGCTGGACATGGAAATACAAGCCACCGATTGTGTCCAGTGTGTCCTCTGGAAGGAGGGGCCGGAACCGGAGCTAGAGTGGGTGCTTCGTCACAGCCCACGATGGGCTGGGGCAGATGAGGATCAGGCAAATCCTAGCTGGGGGCCAAACCAAGGAGCCAAGATAACCAGCCTCACTTGTGGAGTGCTGAAAGGGCAACGTGGCCTACTCTTCACAACAACCTAGGCTGGAGGACCCGCACAGGCTGTCCTGACCTTTCTTTGTCTCCCCGTGAGTACAGTCCGACAGACGGCCTGCACTTAATGCCTGCATAGTCTCTCCATTTTAGAGACGAGGAAACTGAGGCCCATAGCTAGACAAGTAATAAGAGTAAACAGAACTGGGGGACAGCTAGGTGGCGCAGTGGATAAAGCACTGGCCCTGGATTCAGGAGGACCTGAGTTCAAATCAGACCTTAGACACTTGACACTTACTAGCTGTGTGACCCTGGGCAAGTCACTTAACCCTTATTGCTCCGAAGAAAGAAAGAAAGAAAGAAAGAAAGAAAGAAAGAAAGAAAGAAAGAAAGAAAGAAAGAAAGAAAGAAAGAAAGAAAGAAAGAAAGAAAGAAAGAAAGAAAGAAAGAAAGAAAGAAAGAAAGAAAGAAAGAAAGAAAGAAAGGAAGGAAGGAATGAAGGAAGGAGGGAAGGATGAAAGAAAAGAGTAAACAGGGCTATTTTCAGCCATACGTGATCATGGACAATTGGGAAGGATTTAGGATGCAAAATGCTATTAACTTTCAGAGGAAGAACTGACGGAGTCTCAAATAGAGATTGAAGAAGGCTTTCTTTTACCTAATTTATTATTTTGGGGTTTTGGGTCTGCATTTTCCTTTGTAACATGGCTAATATGAAAATGTTTTGCATGACAGCACATGGATGACCTCCTCAAGCAGGAGGGAGGGGAAGAGAGGGAAGAATTTGCAACTCAAATTGGGAAAAAAAAACCCAAATGTTTTTCTTTACACATAATTGAGGAAAAAAAATTTTTTTCAGAGCAAATAGGGAATAATATGTAGATCAAAGTTGAATCTTCAAGAGATAGGAAGCAATCCCAGAGAGGCCTTGGTCACCAGGGAGGAAGGGTGACGTTAACAGCAACAGGGGAGATCAAAGTGGAAGATCAGCCCAGAAATGGCCAGGACCCAAGGAGGAAGCTGCAAGGCAAGGACCAGACTTCCAAGCACAGGAAGGAAGGGTCCAGGATGGCAGCAACACGTGCCTGGAAAAGCTTTCTCAGGCAATTCTCTCTCGCGCTAGGGGAGTGGGCTGACCCCAGCTGGGAACTGCAGTCACTGAAGTGACTTTTGAGGCAGGGGATCTGGGGCAGCAATCCCAGGCCTGCTACGGAGACAAGACACTTCCCCCTCTAGTCCTCAGTTTCCTCATTTGTAAAATGAATCAAAGGGAATCTAAGGCCCTTTCCAGCCCTCAGTCCAAATTTCCCTCAAGTGAAAGTGGTTTTTGCCTTGCCCCGTTCCTAGAACACTTTGTCTGGATCTGCCCTTTGCCCCACTACCACCCACTACCACAAAGAGCACTGGCCTGTGGCCATGCCCCGGTAGAATCAAAGCTTTCTGAGGACAGGGACTCAGTGCTTTGCATACAACAACTGTTTACAAAATGATTCCAAATCTATCGCTGCCCCTGAGGCTTAGAGCACAGGGCCACACACAGGCAGGCCCCGCAAATCTTCACTCAATTAATGCACGAATCAGCAGTCGAGGTAAGAGAACAGAACAGCAGAGCTTCTCCAAGCTGCTCAGCGTGGACACTGAGCATTTCCACCCTCACAGATGCCTGGAGAACAAGGAATTCCAAGTCACACAAATGAGTCAATCCAGCCACCTTGTCCTTAGGCATTTGCCACTTGTGCCATTTGTCACTGTGCTGTCCAGGACAGTGTTCTTTACCTGACATTGCTGGTCCAGAAGCTCTCACAAGTCAGTGGGCTGATGAGGACAGTGACCCTAGAAGAGAAGGAGACAGAAGTCATATGAGTCCCACCAAGTGCAGTTGCCCTAAGTGGTGTTTGGCTGGAAAACATTTGCTACGCGATGTACAACCTCACGTTCAGCTGCCGAGTCCAATCACTAAACACTCATTAAACACCTCCTATATACCAGGCACTGTGCTAAACACCAGAGATACAGAAAGAGACAAAAGATTGCCCCTGTCCTCAAGGAGCTTATAGTTTAATGAGGGGGACAATGTGCAAACAGATATATACAAATTGAGCCACATACAGGATATATAGGAAAGAAATAACAGAGAGAAGGCACTGGAGGTCAGAGGAGTTAGGAAAGGCTTCCAGTAAAAGATGGGACATCAAGGAAGCCAGCAAAGTCAGTAGGTAGAGCTGAAGAAGGAAAGTATTCCAGGCTGAGAACAATCAGAGAGAATGCCACAGAAAAGGCAGGAGGCCACTGTCATGGGCTACGAGTGTACTGTGGGGAGGAAGGTGTGGGAGACTAGAAAGGCAGGAGGGGCCGAAGTTACAAAGGGCTTTCAATGCCCAACAGAAGCAACAGGAAACCACTGGAGGATCCCCCACCCCACCCCCCGCAGGCTATCCCAGCAATCAGGGCATGAGGCGTGAGGTCTTGCATTAGAGGGTGACAGTGTCCAAGGAGAGAAGGGGGTGTATTGGAGAGGCTGCAAAGGTGAAATTGTCAGGCCTTGGCAACAGCTTGGATATGTGTGAGAGTAAAGAGTATAGGTGGATTCCTCAGCCATGAGCCCATGGGGCTGGGAGGATGGTGTGGCCCTCTATAGTAATGAGGAGGGGAAGACTGTTGGGGGGGGGAGATGAGCTCAGTTTGGGACATGTCGAGTTTAAAATGTCTCCTGGAGATTGAGTCTGAGATGTTTCAAAGGCAGATCTAAGACTTGAAGGCAGCAGAGAGGTTGGGGCAGGATAGGCAGACCTGAGAATCATTAGCATAGAGCTGATAATCCATAGGAACTGATGAGATCACTAAATGAAGTAGCAGAGAGGGAAGAGAAAAAGAGGACCCACGACAGAGCCTTGAGGGGCACCTACAGGTAAGGAGGCCTAGACTAGAGGAGGAGCCAGCAAAGGAGACAGAGGAGAGGTCGGGAGAAGGTGGGGTCCCAAAAACCTAAAGAGAAGAGACGATCAAGGAGGAGAAGGTGATCAATGATGTCAAAGTGTGCAGAGGCCGAGGAGAATGAGGACTGAAAGAATCCTCAATGTCTTTTAAGAAATTCATTCTAAAAGGCCAAGCCCTGCCTTTCTGACACAATTATCATTATGACATGCATTTGGACAGGCAAAGCAATGCATTAGTCCCTTCATTCCTCTCTATCTTAGACAGATACCATAGCCTGGGGTGCCCCCCCCCGACATTCCTGAACCAGATTAAAAACGGAAAATAGTTAACCAAATAAAAAAAAATGATAGAACACAGATGATGTCACTATGTGGTTTTCTAAGTCAATATGCAGCCTGCAAAGATCCTTGTGTACAGTTTAGTGGCCCTGTTTCTATTTGGGTTTGAGCCCCCAGCTACAGATGTGTCCATCAGCTGCGCCACAGAAGGAAGGGATCAGGCTGAGCTGCACAGGAGAAAAGGCACAGGCCCCTTCACTGAGCCCATACTGTTCACTGTTACAAACACGACACATGGAGTTTCTCCCAGGGATGCTACAGGACTGTGCATCACTGGAACCATGATCTCAGAATTCAAAATGCAAGAAAAAGACACAGAGTAGGTATATACAGGGGCAGCTAGGTGGTGTAGTGCATAGAGTACCAGGCCTGGAGTCAGAAAGTCATTTTCTTGAGTTCAAATGTGGCCTGAGACACTCCCTAGATACGTGACCTTGGGCAAGTCACTTAACCCTGTTTACCTCAGTTTTCTCATCAGTAAAATTAGCTGGAGAAGGAAATGGCAAACCATTTCAGAATCCCAGCCAAGAAAATCCCTAATGAGATCACGGAGAGTTGGACACGACTGAACAACAAGGTGGATACTGGCTATAGTATGTCACAAATGATGAAAGGAGCAAGAGAAGACATGTACGACCTGCAAAGGCCAAAGGCCAATCCTGAACTGACACAAGGGGCTGCCTCAGAGCTGTGTTGGTATCCAGGAAATGGGAGAACCAGGATAGGAAGGGCTCTGGTGCACTGAGTAGATCTTGAATCTAAGAGGTGTGGAAAGGCACAGCCAAGAATCACACAAAGGGCCCATCCTGTTACCATCACGGATCCACTGGTGTTAGACAATCAATTTCATTCAATAACAGGATTTTATCATGGACTCACTGAATGGGATTCCTGACAGAGAGGACCTGTGACATCATTAGTATAAGGAACACACCAGTGAAGAAAATAGCAACGACAGTAATAATAATGAGGAAATAAATAGCTGTAACATTTCCATAGGGCTTCCTCCATGCCAGGCACTGTGCTAAAAGCTGGGGATACAAAGAAAGGCAAAAGTGTTCCTGTCCTCAAGGAGCTCCCAGTCCAATAGGGAAGACAACATGCACACACAGCTGTGTGCAAACAAGACTGAGATCGGATCAAATGGGGCAGTCTCACAGGCAAGGCGCTAGAATTAAGGGGGATTAGGAAGAGTTTCCTGTAGAAGTTGGGACTGCAGCGGGACTTGAAGGAAGTCAGGGAGATTAGGAAGTGGAAGTAAGGAGGGAGAGCATTTCAAGCAAAGAAGACAGTCAGAGAAAACACCAGGAGCAGAGGGACAAAAGGAAGGTTTCGGGCAAAGAAATAGAGTGGGGAAAAAAGGAGCAAGAAGTGCTTCAATTTCTTTAAATGGGGCTTGATCTGTAATAGTCCATTCACTCCCACAAAACTACCTGTATGTTACTGTACAGAATGATAAGCAGATCACCCGTTTCTCTATCCCTTTACCACACGCAGAGTGTTTCCTCACAATGCTCCTTTGAGGAAGTTAATCATACATTTTTATCCCCATTTTATGGATGAGAAAACTAACCTTAGGTGATGCTACCAACAGAAGTAGAGTGTTAGGATGACGGGAAAATTCTTTGGGAGAAGATGATTACTTCAAGTTTGCTGTCAAAGGTTAGACAGAAAGGAGCAGCTAGGTGGCGCAGTGGATAAAGCACCGACCCTGGATTCAGGAGGACCTGAAGTCAAATATGGCCTCAGACACTTGACACTCACTAGCTGTGTGACCCTGGGCAAGTCACTTAACCCCCACTGCCCAGCCCCCACCCCCAAAATAGAGAACCACCAAAGGTTAGACAGAAGTACCTTATAACACATAGATAATTCTAATTTATCTTGTTTATCTAATTTTTCTAGTTTATCTTAAAGATGTAACTTACTATTTCAAATCAGAATTAGAAACCTAATTTTCCCATGGATAGAACTCATTAATGAATACTTAATTTTTAGAAATCAATAATAAATTGATAAATATTTACTGAACACCTCCTATGTACTAGGCATTGTGCAAGGTCCAGTGGAAGATACTAAAAAAAAAAAAAGCCAAAAACTGTAACTAGGACATGCAACTGGAACTCTGTCTCCAAGTACCAAATTTTAGAGGGGGCTAAAAGCATATATACTTCAGCAGGCAGAAAAAAGTGAATATAGTACCCAGTTAGCAATAATAACCGCTAATAATAATAACAACCATTTATGTAGAACTTTGAGGTTTTGTAAAACACTTAGAAATATTTCACTTTATGCTCACAACTGTGGGAGGTAGGAGCTATTATTATCCCCATTTTATAAATGCTGAAATTAAGAGCTAATACTTGTCTCTGAGGCCAGATTTAAACTCATTTGAACTTGGGTCTTCCTGACTCCAGATCAAATGCTCTACCTACCTATCCCTACATGTGCACAAATACACACACACCCTCATCTCCTAGGATCAGCTGTAAACACTGGAAGAATATTGCACTTCCTTGTTAAAGTGGATATAAATTCAATTCTACCACAATTCTACTACTGGCCTCTCAGCTGTTCCACCACTGAGATAATCTACTTCATACCCCCTGTCTTTGTACACACTGTCTTCTATGCCTGGAATGCACTTCTTCCCAACCCACCACACCTCTCTGAATCCTTTGCTTCTTTCAAGGCTCAGCTCATGGGCCATCACTTACATAAATCCTTTCCTGATCCCTTCCAATTATTAGTAAACCAAAATGGTTTTGTACTTAGCATCTATTCATCAGTAGACATGATATATCACTATCACCCCAGTAAAATGTACACTCCTTAAGGGCAAAGATTATTTTTGTCTTTGTCTTCTCCATGCCTAGCACAGAGTCTGACATCTGGTCACTAAATAAATGTCTGGTGATGGGAACTGTAAATGCTGAAAGAGCTGTGGAAAACAGGCACACTAATGCATTGTTGGTGGAGCTATAAATTAGTACAACCATTCTGGAAAGTAATATGGAATTATGCAGTGTTCATATATGGTCTAAGGATGTTAATGTCAAAAACCAAACAAAAACAAAAGGCTCCATATATTTATAGCAGCATTTTTGTGTGTGTGTGGGAACAAAGAAACAAAGTAGATGCCCACCCACTGGTGAGTGGCTAAACAAATTGTGGTACATGAATATAATGGAATTTGACAGTACTGCAAGAAACCATAAATAATGAACACAGAAAAGCATGGAAGGACATAAGGAATTGATTCAAAGTGAAGTAACCTGAAGAAAAAAATCTACACAACAGTAATTGCCAAATAAATGAAAATGAATGTTGCAAAATTATAAAGCCCAAGCTTGGCTCCAAAAAAGAAGAGGGGAGAAGAGAGATGAAAGTATTGTTAAGTACTTACTCTGTGCCAACCTCTGGAGATACATAGACAAGCAAAATAGTCCCTGCCCTCAAAGAGCTTACATTCTAATGGGGGAAAGATAGTTCCTTCACCACCTCATTACATAAGCGATGGACCATGGGTTTGCAACACTGAATGTGTCTTTTTTGTTGTTGTTAAGATGGTTAGTTTTACAATTTTCCCCCCTTTCTCTTTTTTCTTCTTTATTATAAGAAATACCTCTCTGGGAGAGGGTTTTGGAAGGGATAACAGCGGGGAAAAAAAGAAGTGATATAAAACCAAACAATATCAATGAAAAAATTTTTTAAATAAAAAAAAATGTTTATTGAACTGAATTCAACCTCTATCTGTTAAGCTCCTGGGTTCTGCAGCAATCTTTTCCCTTCTATGCATGTGCAATCTAGTCCCTGAATCAGCCAGTTTTTGCAATACTGGCCCAGCATGATTTGAAGCCAGAAGGGATCTTACAACTAATCCAACCCCTTCATCTTCGTAGATGAGGAAACTGAGGCCCCAGGAGAGGAAGTGCCTTGATCACTGTCACATGACCATGTGTTTGGCACCAGGTCCTCTCACTCCAAATCCAGTGTCCAGTGTTCTGTTAGAGCAGTCACCTCCTCCATTGCGAGAGTCACAACCCGGGCTTTAGAGATTTTTAAAAGACATAGGAATGGTTCTCCCACCTCATTCATCATGCTGCTGGTGAAGTATTTTCCCAAGTCATGCTCCACCAAGGGTGCCCAGTGTGAAACGCTGCTCAGCCTAACTCACCGCTCTCTGGAGGTCCCCAAATGGGCACTGAAGATTCTCAGCCCATCACAGACACTGCAGAAGCTGATCAACACAGGCATGGCTGTGTGGTGCCTAGGCCTCAGTGCTAACAATGCTAATAACCCACCCACATTTGCATGGCCCTTGAAGGTCTGCAAAGTGTTTTCCCCACAACAACCCTGTGAGGTAGGTAGTAAAAATAGTGTTATCCCCATTTCACAGATGAGAAAACTCAATGTCACAGAAATGACACACCCTGTCCACGTTCACACTGCTAATAAGTTCTAGCAATGATCCAAATTGATTTCTCCTATTTTTATTTTGGTATTTCAAGATTTGTTTTCCATAATTTAATAAAAAAGACAATCACAGTTATCCTAAAACGTAACATCCAAGATTTTCAAGCTTTAAAAACAAAGGAATGGTTCTCCCACCTCATAATGCTGCTAGAGGCCCCACATCCTAGTCACATACCAACAAGGGCCCCCAGTTTGAAATGCTATGCAGTATAAGTTCCATCTGGATAGGCATGGACTTAATTTGCATGATCATAAGAAGGGCATGCACCAAATCATTTTAGCCAGGTGATTAGCCAGTAAGTATCAAAACAAATTTATAAATGTAACAGGAGAAGTGATGTTCTGAATCCTTACTGAATTTTGGGGGGGGAGGGGGCGGGGCAATGAGAGTTAAGTGACTTTTCCAGGGTTGCACAGCTAGTTAAGCGTCAAGTATCTGAGGTCACATTTGAACTCAGGTCCTCCTGAATCCAGGGCTGGTGTTTTATCCATTGCGCCACCTAGCTGTCCCTTGAATTTTTGTCTTTAGCGACAAACAGCTAGATCATAAAAAAGAGGCAGCAAGAGAACTGACTACGTGGCAATTCTCCCTACCTAAGGATAGCTAGCACTGGTGAAGAGAAGTCTCCTGGCTACGTGGGAGACAGGGGGATAGGATATGGGCTGCACTGTGATGAAAAGAGAAGGAACTGGGAAAGAAAAGTGAAAGCCATTTGCGCGACTGGCTGTCTGCCTAGCTAGCTTTGATTAAGGAACAACACTGGTCCTCCAAGATGCCTCTGAACACCTCGAAACGATGATTGAGATCCTGTCTGGTGTGAATCTTATATTTGGTGCCCAGGGCCCCGTCGGGTGATGCTATCCCATAGAAGACCCTTTGAATCCGGGAATGTACCAGAGCCATGGCACACATTACACACGGCTCCCTTGTGACATAAAGCTCATAGCCAGTACAGATATAGGGCAGCCCATCATCTCTGGATTCAGATTTTCGCACTGTCCCAGCTCGGATAGCTTTTGAGACTGATGGGTCTCTGTTCCCCAATGGAGAGAAGGTGCAAGCAGGGTAAGATTTAAAATTATACGTGCCCCTCCCCTGCCCTTGAGCAACAAGGTCTATGCAGACCATTGTGGCATGCAGCAAGGGATTTGAGGCACTTCTGCAGTCATGGCCTACAGCAAGAACGGTTTCTGTGGCTGGATCAACAACCACAGCTCCAATAGCCTTCATCCCCTTCTCTGCTCCTTGCTGGGCTGCCCAGACGGCTTGTTTCATGTAAGTTTGCATCTTCACCTTGTCTTCCCTTGAGAAGAGGTGCCCTGTGAGGGCACTGGCGACATATTTGTCTTCATGAAAGGCCGTAGGCCAATGGGACTTGGCTTCCTCAAACTGCACCCTAGTCAAAGGGGGGTGGGCAGGCACATGAACAAGGAACGGTTCTCCTAGGCCACCGCAGTCAACTGGTTTATCGGCTAGGAGCTCTGAAAGCGTGTGCAGGCCTTCTGCCTTCTCTTCCCCAGGCTTTGCTAAACGAATCAACATCTCCAGTGGGTGAGGACTGGCCTTATCCGTGCATGCCCGGACCCTTCTGAGATGCTGCTGGCCCTCCAGGGGGTACACAGCTGAAATTTCCTTCACCAAGCGAGAAGTCTTTTTCTTGTCCAGGATAGGTACTGCGTATGCCAAGACCAGTTCAACTCCCTGAGACTGCTGATCTGAAAGGACCGGGAAGATCTGCCAAGGAAGTGCCTTGTGTTCCATTACCGAGCCATTCTCTTCACCATGTTCCCCTGGGCACAGGACACGGTCCATCTTCTTCACCGAGATAGTAGGCCGCAAAGACTTTGACTGTAGGAGACAGAGATCGGAGGAGAGCAACATCTGTCAATCGGAGGGAGGCAGCAGGCAGGCCTAAGTAAAGCCAGTTACATGGACAGACAATGCCGCAAAGTGGAGAGAGCATTGGACACGAGGTATGGCAGACCTGGGTTCAAATCCCACCTCTGACACTGATTCTGTTTAAGGGACCACGGGCAAGTCAATTCACCTCTCTGAGTCTCAGTTTCCTCATCTGTAAAATGGGGATGGCAGTCCCTATAGTTCCCTAGAATGCCGGGAAGCCCAACTGAGGGAATGCAGGCAAGGTGCTCTGTAACAGTCTCAAAAGCACTACCCGTTCGGCACGGCTCCTAGAATCGACTGGCCCAAGAAGAAACAACCTCCTTTGTGACTCTTACTGCATTCCTCCCACACACAGTTTGTTGTAGGGTCTCTGGTGGCCTCCTAGGGGTATGAAGGGTTTGCCCACTGCTGATGCCAAATTGTCCCAGGACCCAACCCTGGGCGATAATGAGCCCTGGATCTCATAGCTCCTGTTTGTAAGCAGCATCAGGGAGTCAGAAGACCGGCACTCTAGTCCTAGCTTTGCACAGAGTTCTGGTATGCCCTGAAATAAACTGTTTCCATCCCTGAGCCTCAGTTTCTCCACCTGTAAAATCAGCGAGTTAGACTAAATGAGCTCTAGGACCCCTTGCAGTCCTTTAAGTGAGACGTCCTTTAAGTGAGACTCAATTCAGAGCAGTCATCTCTATCCAGGACCACAGTTCAGACTCTTAGCGGTCACCTAGCCCAACCCCCCACCTTAGAGATCACAGCTTTAGAGTTGAGAAAGAATCTAAAAACCCGACACCCTCCTTTACTGATGCAAGGAGGGGTTAAATGACTTGCCCAGGGTGGCAAAGCTAAGAAGTGTCAGAAGGAGGAGGATTTGACCACTGGTTTCCCTGACCCCAACTCCAATGTCCTCTCCCCTCAGCTGAAGCACAGGCTACCACCTGATGGGTTCCTCATTGTCTCCAAATTTATCTGAAAGCACCCCTCTGGAACTCACTACCTGCCTCTTCATAGACAATACTAGCACGTTAATACTTGTGACTGGCATTTATACTGTGCACTGTCATCCACAGATCAGATGTCACCCACGTGCTGCTCAAAACTCTTCAGTGATTGCCTTTCACCTCTAGGATAAAATACAGATGACTCAGCCTGACATGAAAAGGCCTTCCCAATCTAGCCTTCGCCTACATTTCTAGGCAATTCTTATTGTTCCTTTATGTGTCCTCTGTTTTCCCCAAACTGGCCCATGAACTGTTCCTCAGGCTTGATATTCCATTTCCTATCTCCATGCCTTTGCCCAGGCTTCCTGGACACCTACATTCTTATTCTCTTAGAGCCTCTAGCTTCCTTCAAAGCACAGCGCCAGTGCTACCTGTTTATTCAAGCCTATCCTGATTCGTCTCCCCACCTTGTTAGTGCTTTCTCCTTCCTCGATTCCCTGGCATTTACTTGTCTGTGCGTACTTTGGAACCCAAGAGAAGAATGTCCACACCCTATGCTGTTTTTGTATCTTCAGTGCCTGTCACTGTACCTTACACAAAGCATGCACTGAATTAAACTGATATTGGACAAGGAGAGAAAATAGGAGAGAAATGTGGGCTACATGATCATATCATCAGGTAAATCAAAACTAGCTGACCACAGCAACTTAGTTCCTAGTGGAGTGTCCCAGGGAAAGATACTTGGGCTTGCACTGTTTCACCCTTTTTAAATGTCTTGGATAGAGGCAGACTTTTCAAATTTACAGATAATATAGAGTTGGAGAGAAAGAGCTCATGGAGCAGATTAGAGTCAACCATACCTGAAACTGATTAAGAGGAAAATGACAAAAGCTGAAAGGGCTGAGAGGTGTTAAGGCTAAAATTCTAGCTAGTCTGTCTAAAATATCTAATGAGTGGTCGCCAATAAATTATAAGCTTTAGCAAGAGTTAGACTTTTAAGCATTTATTAAGGAAAAGAAGAATTTGGTAAAGAGAGAGAGAAAGGCCTAGATTCCTATCTATTAAAGGGAGAGCACATTTCTAGCTCCGCTCTCCACCAGAGTCCAAAGGCCAGAGCGCGAGACTGAGCGCCAGTCTCTTCCTTCCTCCTCCCACTAGCCCGCGTCACTTCCTGACTCCTGGTCTTGCCCTCAAAGACCTTCCCTTCATGGGCAGAACTCCTCTACAGTAAGTATCCAGCAGGTGGCGTTATTCCAATCGTTACAGAGGGAATAGGCACACTGAGGCACTCACTGTCAGGGGAGCTGTGGATTGGGCCATTCACCCTGGAAAGCAATTTGGTCGACTGGGCCTGGGGTTAGACTTTGGGTCTACACTCCAAAGAGATCAAAGAAAAAGGAAAAGGACCAATGTGTACAAACATAGGTATAGCAGCAAAGAACTGGTATGTAAGGAGGTGACTACCAACAGAGGAATGGATGAACAAGTTATGGTATATTAACATAATTAATATTAACTACTGTACTGTAAGAAATTATGAAAAGGATGGCTTCTGAGAAGTCTAGGAAGGCCTGTATGAGCTGATGCAGAGTCAAGTGCAAAGAACCAGAAGAACATTTTACAAAATAACAACATTGTGTGATGATTAGCTGTGATAGACTTAGCTCTTCTCAGCAATACAATGATCCAAGACAAAGCCAAAAGACTTATGATGGAAAATGCTAGCCACACCCCAAAAAAGAACAATGGAGTCTGAATGCAGACTGAAGCAGACTATTTTCACTTTATTTTTTCATGGGCTTTTCTTTCCTTTTGGTCTGTTTCTTCTCTCACAACATGAGTAATATGGAAATATGTTTTACATAATTTCATATATATAACCTACATCAAACTATTTACCGCTTTAGAAAATTTGGAACTCAAAATTTTTTAAAATGAATGTTAAAAATCGTCTTTACATGCAATTGGAAAAAATAAAATACTGTTTTAAAAAGATAGTTGATGAGATATAATTAGGATAATATCTAGAGAAAAAGATATAAATTCTAATTCCATTAAATTGGAACAATGGGGAGAACCTTCAAAAAAGCAAATTTAGGCTTAACATAAGGGGGAGAGGGGAGGTCCTAAAAAAAAGAGAGCTAGAGAAAAACAGCACAGACAGCCTACAGATGGAAGGATCATCTTCAAGTAAGCTGGAAGGTCCTTGTTAGGGACAATACTAAAAATCTCTACCCTTAGGAAGCTTACTTTCTACTAAGGGCTAACACATGTATGCAAGTAAATGAAAAATACATCCAAAGTCATTTCAAGAGGAAAAGAGGGCTAATCACGATGGATCTTTTTTCAGTGAAGTTGACTGGTGAAAAAATGTTCCACATCACTAATAAGAGAAATGCCCATCACAGTCCAGAGGTCTCACCTCCTACCCAACAAACTGGCAAAGATAACCAAGGATAGAAGACCTACAAGAACGAAAGACCCAACGTCCATGACAATGGAAACGGAAAGAACAACCAAAGCAAAAATACCAAAAGGGAAGGTTGCCGGCTCATATGGAAATACATCCCGTATGACTTCGCATGTATAACTGATATCAAATTGCCTGCCTTATCAAGGGGGGGGGGAAGGGACAGAAGGGAGAAAATCTGGAACTCAACATGTAACTGGGAAATATTTCATGAAATAAAAAAAAAAAAAACACCCAAATGTTGCAAAATTCCAAAGAACAAGGCTGGTCCCAAAGAAAGTTTTTGAGAAAACACCTTCCCTCCAACCCCCCAACACTGCAGAAGTAGATGTTCACAAAGGTGGGTTTCTGTAGGGGTGGTCAACTATATATATTTTCCAGATTTTTAAAATGTAGTAGTAGGCCTCCACCAGTCGCCGATGACCATGGATCGTCGCCTTGAAGAGCCACAGGCCACAGTGTGACCATGCAGTCCGATACGGGAGCCACAGCTCCTGAGTGACTTACAACTGGTAACTGCCACATCCCATGTTGTATCTACCCCATGAGGAGAAGCTGGAGTGTCCTCTCCAGGGCGCTGGCCTGGGAAGATAAATATGGAAAACAAGCTGTTGCCCATGCAGCAGGTTTTCCCTCTCCGCGACACTGGTGGATCCAAAGGAGAGGCAGAGCCAATACAGTTTGGCACCAGTGCCACCGCAGGAGGTGCCAGAGGGATCTGATGTCCAACATCCAACTGCCTAAGGGACTCTGACTCCTGATTTTTCCTCGGGGTTAACTCCCGAAGCCTCTCCCATATATGGGTACAGCCGCAAGGCAGGGGAGGTTTAAAATCAGGGTTTCCTTCCCCTAGGCAGGTTGCCTGCCAAGGCTAAGGAGCCCCACCTGCCCAATGTTTTAATGTACTGAACAGTTTACTAATTTTTTCTCTCTTCTTTCCCCCCTCCCCCTTTTTTTTGGGGGGGGGCAGTGCAATGAGGGTTAAGTGACTTGCCCAGGGCCACACAGCTAGTAAGTGTCAAATGTCTGGATCTGGATTTGAACTTGGGTCCTCCTGAATCTAGGGCCGGTGTTTTATCCACTGCGCCACCTAGCTTTCCCCTCTTTCCCCCTTTTTACGGGATGACTGAGAGGGGAGGAATACTGGGGAAAATATTGATGATATAAAAAAATCCCCCCAAACCCCAAAACAAAAGATAGTAATAAAAATTTGTCTTTAAACAATGATTTAAATCATTGATGCTGTCAAAGCTAAGAAGCAGGCTAAGAAACCTGAACTATTGAAAAGCACAAATCATATAATTTAGACCTGGCATGGACCCTGGAGATAATTTTGTCTAACTTCATCATTTCATATAGAAGAAAAGGAGTTTCAGAAGAGGCAAATGACTTGGTCACAGTCACACAGCTTCTGGTAAGCAGTCTCCCATGCTGGGTTATTGCTCTGGGTTTCTAAAAACTCTGCTTTTGACTCTAGCAACACGAAGAGCTCTTTGAAAGACATGGCCCCGAACTTAGGCAGTACCGTCCTTAACACACAATAGGTACTGTCACAGCTGAACACAACTGAGTCAGCATGAGTCAAGTATGTGCGTCATTAGTTAAAGGGGCCCCTTTTGAAGTCTAGGAACTGCAAAAAAAATAACCAACCTTTGCTTTTCTTTTCAATTATTTTTAGTTCACCAGAAGAGAGTACTCACTGCTCTCCAAAGCAACAATAGACACAAGGCCAGCCCTCGTTTCTTACCTACATTTCTACAATCGACCTTTGTAAAATGCAAGGGTAGGCTAATTATGGAGCAAGACATTTTCCCCAGCTTTATTTCACATCACTCCCCTTCCAGTGTTTTGAGTTCTAGCCAAACTGGCCTCTTCACGGTTCCATTAGTTCATCGTGCCCTCACTTCCTTAGCGGGTGTCCCTTAGTGGGCCTGGAATAGACCTCCTCCTTCCTAGATCCTAGTGTTATAGGTTCTTCCATGGTATATATTGGAGTCCAGGCAGCCAAGGCATCATGTAGCATACTTGGCACACATGCACCAGAGAAAGGCTGAGCAGAAAATGTTTTACTCACTGCAAGTTAAACTTACACACCCAAAAAGAAGCCATTTGATCAGAAGAGAAGGGAAGGCCTTTTCCTGGCTCCTTACTCCACATAACAGGAAAGCACTTAGTTGTCCTGAGGCTGGCCAGTGGGGACTGCCAGCCAAGCAGGGGTTACACGCCCCTCCTCTTCATTACCCCCCAGCAGAGCAAATGATGAAGTCAGTGATCTGAGAGCTGGGAGCTCGGACCGCAGCAGGGAGTCCAGTCTGCGAGGCTCTGACTCTAAGTCAGTCTCCCTGGCCTTCTCAGTCCGCTCTTCAGGCTTAGACACACCATCAACACACCACCGTTGGGGTAGGGATCTTGGCAGTACTACAGCTTCAGGTCTGTTTATCCGGATCATGAGTGGAGATCCAGGTTCAACATAACTTGTTTTTATGGTCAATGCAGCCAATTGGCTTAGATATTGTGCAATCATTGTCTAGTCAAGCCTCAAGGGGATTTGTGCCAATACGCTGATGTACTGACAATGGGCCTACAGATGGTTCTCATCCGTTTGGTAAAACAACCTATGGCAAGTATGTCTGGCTATTTTATATCCAGCAAAGGGTTTTCAACATGCATTTATTTGCCTGTCCTGACCAACATTTACACAAACCAGTTGCTGATATTCTCAAAGTGCTTGGGTGTTTCTGTCTATTAAAAATTCAAGATGGAGTCACTCATACCAAGGGTGCTCCTACCATACCTTGACTTCCACACCTTCCTTGATCACCACCAGGTAAAAATGATCTCTCCCTCCCCCTGACATCACATTCTGCTTGGAAACATACTTATTTGTCTATGTATCCCATTAGAGTATGAGTTCAATGAATGCAGAAACTATCATTTTTTCATCCCTATGGTCTGGGATATGGGGTCCTGCACACAACCCAGACCAAGGACACTTAATGTTGGCTGAAATGAATTAAAAACAATGACAAGTTTAAAAAATTTTGGAAGGAGACATCAGAATTTTAAATCATCCTTAAAGTTATCAATTAATCAATATACATTTAGCAAGTGCTTAGTATTCTGGACACTTTGCTAAATTAGTACTAAAATATAAGATCCAATCACATACTGTAACGATTGGAATGACACCACTGCTGGAGACTTACTGTAGGAAAGCTCTGCCATGAGGAGAAGGCGTCTGAGGGCAAGCCATGCAGCTTTTCTTTGGCGTCAGGAAGTGATGTTTGCTTGTGGGAGGAAGAGGGGGTGAGGCTGGTTCTCTCGCTCTCTTTCTCCAGGACTCTCATGGAGAGCAGAGCAGGAGAACTGTAGCTCCCCGAGAGAGATAGATGAAATCTAGGCCTTTCTCTCTCTCTTCACCAAATTCTTATTCTCGTTAATAAATGCTTAAAAGTCTAAACTCTTGCTAAAGCTTATAATTTATTGGCAACCACTCATTAGATATTTTAGACAGTATAGCTAGAAGGAGCTCAGGTGTACTTAAGGAGACATAACAAATATAAAAAACCTGGAAAACATCAAGGCAAAATATTACAAAGGCTTAAACGGTTCTGGAAATTCAGAAGAGAGGGAAAGTTATAAGGGAGGGGTGGGAGAGCATCCTATAATTATATGCCCTTTTAAGGCCTACAGCAATATGATGATCTGCAGCCACACCTCTCTTTTAGGGGGTGAAGTTAGCACAAAGAGGTAAGATGGCCTCCTTCCCCACCTCACTCCCAGTCACTGAAATAAAAAGTATCAAGGCCCAAATATAAACCTAGGTCTCTACACTCTTGAGCTAGGCCTTGAAGAATAGCTAAGTAACATGGTCAAAGATGCGAATGAGTATAGTTCATTTATAAGACAGTGATTCTCTCTGGTCTGAGTGGAATGAAGGGTGTCTATTATGGGAAATAAGGTTGGGGGAGTTAAGCAGAGAGGGAAGGAACCAGTCCAGGGGAAAATGTTACTTCCTTTCCTTCTTTGCAAAAGTGAAGACTCAAGGGTATGGGACACCACCTGGTTGGACCCAGTTGATGTACTGAACTGCTTTCTTTCCCTTCTTTTTTATTCTGTTACAAGGCTGGGGGAAAAAGGGGAAGGACATATCTGGAAATGAAAGTAATATAGAAAACAAAATATATTCATCTTAAAGCAAAGATCTCACAGTCTTAAGACAACCTGCTCACCAACTCACCCTACGAGCATCCTAGGATTCCCTTAATTCAGCCAACATATTTTAAATGCTGGGTTATCTTAGACACTTTGATCATCTCAAAGTAAGCCAGTCTCCAGCCCATGTGCACACTGTGTAAGACTTCAAGTCGCACCAAAATGAATGAGTGACACTGTTGTAAATGACGGTTTGAGTAAGGAGGATGACAGCCTGAGAACTGATGCCAGTTTCCTAAGAGCAGGCTTGCAGACAGAAGGCAAGCCGTGGGTAAGCTGCACACACTCTGCTGGGGCAGTAAGTGATCCTCTGATTTAGACTTCCCTTATGGCTTTTCCCAAACAACCCCTCAGGTAGGTAGGCAGGCTTTGTGAAGTGGTTAACCTCCATCAGACCCATGAGTGGCCTGAAGCAAAGATGTCTGATCCAAAACCACAAAGCAAGTTTCTTGGATCACAGGATTTAGGGCTGAAGGGAGCTGCTTGGAGACCTCCTAATCTGACCCCCTCATATTACAGAGAGAGTCCGATACTGTTAAGTCACACCAGTAATAAGGAACAGAGCTAGAAACGAAACCAAGGCCTTGACCTACAAACCCAGAGTTCTCTTCACCCTACCACTACCACACAGTAACCAACCTATGAATTGAGTTACTGCCCCTCTTGCAAGAACCCCAACAGTGTGGAAACGATTTCCCAAGAGCCTCTGGAGGAAGGCATAGGATGGTATCATTCTTGTCAACTGGCTTCATACCAGGAATGCAGAAAATTACTCAGTGCCTTTCCATCCCCCAAATGGACATAAAGACCATCTCCGAGGAGGACAGAGACAGAAACACATTCATTGATGTTGCTTTCTCATTCCCACCAAACTCCCTGGAGGCTGATTGTGGTGGCATTTTAAACTTGACCATGACTCAAATGAGTTGCTGTTGTTATCAAGAGGAGAGGTAGGGCAGCTAGGTGGCACAGTGGATAGAGCACTGGCCCTGGAGTTAGGAGGACCTGAGTTCAAATCCGACTTCAGACACTTAACACTTACTAGTTGTGTGCCCTGGGCAAGTCACTTAACCCCAATTGCCTCACTTAAATAAAAAAAAAAAAAAGAGGAGAGGCAAGGCAAGGGAAAGAGAGTGTTATTTACACGCAAAATGAAACCCATCACTATAGGACTGATTCTGGAGTTGATTTTAGTAACAGCAGCAATATGGATGGGGGCAAAGCCCTTAACTAACCAGTGTAAAATATCGCAGCCTGAGTTCAGCTCTGTCTAATTGATGATCACAAACTGTCATACCAAATGTTTAGAGAAGGAAGAGCCCTTAGAGACCATGGTATAGGGATGGGGGAAGAGTTCCTAACCTGACTTTGTTTTAAAAAATATTTTAGTCACTATTTCAATATATGATGGAAACAAGCATTTATTAAGCACCTCTATGTGTCACGCATTGTGCAAAGCACTTTACAAATATTATATCATTTGATCCTCACAACAAGTGAGGTGCTATTTCTCTTCCCATTGTTCAGTTAAGAAAAAATGGAGCTAGATAAAAGGTAAGTGACTTACCCAGGGTCATACAGCTAACTCAGCGTCTGAGACCAGATTTTAACTCAGCTCTTCCTGACACCAGCCCCAAACTGTATCCACGGTACAACTAAAAACTAATAATTTGTTTCCTTTGTAATTTTATGCATTTAAAAGCACTTTCCTAAGCAGAGGTCCACTGGTTTTACTAGACTTGCTGAAGGGGTCTTATGGCCCTGCAAAAGTTAAGAATGTCTGATGTAGGCCCACTCTCTCACTTTACAGATGAGGAAACTGAGTCTCAGAAGAACAGAGCAACCTGACCAGGGTCAGAGAGGTTAGGGCAAAGCCAGGACTAGAATCCAGATCATCCTGCCAGGCCCCTGGTCTTTCTCACAACATCAGTTAGCCTGGTCTGACATGCAAATGTCGATGTTTAGTGATTTCTCAATTAAAGAAGGAATCCTTTGGGGACAGAACTTTAGAGCAGTGGTTAAGCACACACATACAAAACACCTTTGTGCCCCATGCAAATCAAAGCAGCCAGCCATGACAGGCCCACACCAAAAATAACTCCAGGGCAGAGCTTCCCTGGTCTCTGCACAGCTGAAGATAAACATGCTGGAGTTGGGGCAGTCTTCTACAGCTGGAGCGTCATTCCCCACCGTGACGGCCAACGGCAGGGTCTCAACGATCCTCTTTCTCTCTCCAACGACATGCTGACATGCCATGCCATGCCATGGCCGAGCACTTCTTGTATAACTGGCAGGTGCTCATCATCTGCTGACCGTCTAGCAACTCACTGTTCTGAAGCGCTCCTCTAAAGGCATCTCCCTGCATATTCTAAAGTCGATGTGAGGGTTTTGGAAAATGTCACAGGAGCTGCTTTCTTGGATCACACTCCAACTGGCAACATCAAAGGAAGCACAGAGAGCAGGGAGAACCTCCACCTAGGTGTCCACCACTGCTGTGAAGGATGACCAGTGCAGAGCCTACACTGGGAGAGGATATAGGCCGATGGGTTCTTAACCTGGAGTCCGAGAACCTGGTTTTGTTTTTAAATATTCAGATAATTATTTCAATGTAGTTGATATCCTTTGTAATCCTATGGATTTTATTTTATGCCTTAAAAAACCTAACTTTGTGCAGCTAGGTGGCGCCATAGTGTAGAAAGCTGGGCCTGGAGTCAGGAAGGCCTGAAATCAAATCCAGGCTCAGACTCCCTCTAACTGTGTGACCCCAGGCAAGTCCCTTCACCTCTGCCTGCCTCAGTAAAATGGGGCTAACACTCGAGTGCCTCCCTCCCCAGTTGTAGTGAGGACAAAGGGAGATTGGATTTGTACAGCACCTTACGTGCTCTGTCAAGGCTAGTGGTTATGATTATTCTGAGAAGGGGCCAACTGGTCAAGGACTCCATGGCACAAACAGGAAGGAGAAGCCCTGCTCTGGATCGAGGGATCCCCCACATCCCAGGAGAAGAGCTCAGGGAGACTCCAGAAGCTGTTGGGTTCAATTTGAAAGAGGGAACAGAGACCAGGAGGGAGGAAGTCAAATGAATGAGGGTGCCCAAGCTGGGCCCGACAGAAGGATGACTCGAACCCAGGCCCTCCTCCTACTGTGCCTCACTGCATTGCACTGGAAGCATCAGGCCTATAACGGGAAAAGCACCTGTCCCTTTGGACCTCACTCAGCAACTCATTTTGCTCTTCTCTAATGTATTTGTTATGTTGTCATTGAGTGTTTGAGTCATGTCTGACTCTTCATGAACCCATTTGGGGTTTTCTTGGCAAAGATGCTGGAATGGTTTGCCATATCCTTCTCCAGCTCATTTTACAGAAGAAGAAATGGAGGCAAAGAGGGTTAAGTGACTTGCCCAGGGTCACCCAGCTAGTAAGTGTTATATTGCTATTATTCATCTGTGTCTGGGTCTCACATAGCAGGCTGTAGGTTTAGGAGTTTATTTCTGTATTTCTCCCAGTGTTCATAGTTCTCTGTGTCCAGATAACTTGATACATACTTAATGGATGAAATACTTGGTTAATGAGGATGGGAAGCATTAGAAATGAAAGACCAAGGTCTATAACTTTCCTGAAGGGCTGGTCTTGGGAGAACGGCCCACTCACTGGGGGCCTTTAAGCTGGCCCTGGCCCAGTAACAACTGCTCACACCCCTGGAGTTCCCTGAAGGTTTACAAAAAGCTTCCTCACCAAGAACCCTAGGAGGCAGATCGTGCCAATTAGCACCTCCATTTTACAGATGAGGAAACTGATTCTAGGTGACTGACTGCTTTCCAATCAAAAGTCCCAAGTTCTGACTCATCAGAGGGCTCTTTCTATGACAGCAAATCTCTGCACTAACACATGCAGTATGGCATTATAAACCACATTCCAAGGTCTCACGGAGAGTGGAGTTTTCTAGCTCCAAAACTATGCATGTGTATTAAAATCTTTTTCTTTTCAGCAGCGGCCTGCCCTTAGTTCCCGTTCTGACCTCCCACCACCATAAGGATTCACAATTCAGGTTTACAAAGTGCACAAACCTGTGAGTTAAGGAGAGCAAGTATTAAAATCCCCATTTTAAAGATAAAGAAACTGAGGTTCAGAGAGGAAAAGCTTTGTCTATAGCTACACACAGCCATGAAGTGGCAGAGTCAGGATTCAAACCCAGGTCCTCCAACTCTAAATTCAGTGCTCGATTTCCCAAACTGCACGGCTTCTCCTTCACTGCGTTGATGGGTGAAGACAGTTGCAAACTTTCAAGCAGGTGGTGGTACTAAGCTGCAGAAATGCCCCATGAAGAGTAATCAGGCCACTGATACAGCACAGAAGACTCCTAAGTGGTACAGGTGTATCTTCACACTACAGTGAGAATCAGCATCCTTCCTTAAGGGAGGGGGAGACAGACAGATGCTGCTGCCTTCTGGGCACAGGCTTGAAGGTTTCTTTGATGGAGAGCCCATTTCCTTCATGTAAAGCTTGAATCATTGGCTAGAAGTCCCTCCCTCCCTTCTTGGTGGGGGCAATGAAAGTTAAGTGACTTGCTTAGAGTCACACAGCTGACAAGTGTCAAGTGTCTGAGGACAGATTTAAATCTAGGGCCAGTATTTTATCCACTGTGCCACCTAGCTGCCCCCTGGAAGTTCTTATACTGAGCTGACTTTGGCCTCTCTGTGACCCCACTGTTCTAAGGAACACTATCTTGGACCCTGTAGAACAGCCCTTCAAAAATCTGAAGGCAACAATCGTGTGCGCCCCAGCCTTCTCTTACCCAAGTGAAATAGTCCTGGTTCCATCAGCCAATCCCCATTTCATCCCAAAATGATGTGTAGAAGTCATTTTTTTCATAAACTGATGAGCTACCGAGCTGTCGGGGTTAGGCTGGGAAGCCCTTGGTTGTTGGGTTTGGTGACAATGACTGGAAAGGATGATTCATAGACACATCCTTTCCAGCTGTAGGCTGCTCATATTCCAATTAGTTTGTCAGGACCTGGAAATATTCCACACCAATACTCATTTACTAGAATGACAATAACCATCCCCGTAGAGTGGATCGACTGTTTTTAGACTAAGGCACTATATTTAACACTGGATAAAAGGAAAGATTACAGTTACTGAAATTCACAGCGCACCATGTACACATGTTGAAAACAGTATAGTCAGAGTTTTCCATTTAAATCATTATTTCCATTCTCACCCCTGGATGTGAACACTTCTTCTCAAAATGGCTCTCCACCTCCCTTCTTCACTTCAACTGATGGTGAAAGGGCAAAGGAGATACAAAGTCTAAAAGCTAACTGGAAAACCAATGCCTTGTCAATGCAAGGGATCACTGCTCCTATGAATGGGAACTCAATGGAGATCTCAACGATGGGGGTTTTCCCTCCTTCACTACAAAGCCACACCCATCTCATCCTGGGTCATTCTTTAGAGTCTGGGGTCTCTTTGGTATCCTCTACAAAGGTCCAGCTCAATAACCTGGAGCAGATCTTCTTTTACTAGGTCTAGTTCCATTTCACGGGTCCCTGCAGCAAAATTGTCGCTCACTCTTGCTACAAAACCAGCTGCCATTACTCTCTCAGAAAAGTAAATGTATTTATATGGACAAGTAGTAATGTGACCTCTGAATGTGTGAGGAATCAAAATAAAAAGATGAAACCCATAAATACTTGCCTAAGAGGTGGGGAGAGGGAAAGCACTGGAATACCCTCAGAATACAGAAGAATTGGGAAAATCTAGAAGGAAAAAATCTCATTTTCCAGTGAAAAAAACAGCCATGAATATGAAAGACTTTTCTTGTAGGCATAATTTCATATTTAATATTTCAGAGGGGAAATACCTTTAGTACCGAAATTATTGCAGAAAACCCCTTAGGGCTGCAGGAAATAGTTTAGGTGACACTGATTCTCACAGTCCTTTCCAGGGGTAACATGCTATATCTAAGCGCTTTCAGATCATCATAGCAACGCTAACAAAACATGTATACTGGACAAGGATTTTCAAAGGAGTAGATGGTTTTATTCAGTTTAGCTGAAGTGAGAGGGAATTGTATAATCGCATTATTGTCAGTTCTATGTAGAAATACGTGGATACTAATGTGTAAAAGACTGTCACACATAAGACTGACTGTCCAGGCTAGACTGAATTTAGAGCCTGAAAATCTGTGGTTTGTTTGCTTACCACTCAGGCTGATCTGAGGCACACCCTTTATCATCTCTGGGCCTCAGTTTCTTTTTTTTTTCCCTCGTTAAAAAAAAAAAAGATTAAAGTATTGTATTATTTTTGTTACATGTAAAAATAGTTTTCAATATTTGGTTGGGTTTTTTTGTTTGTTTTGGTGAGGTAATTGGGGTTAAGTGACTTGCCCAGGGTCATACAGCTAGTAAATGTTAAGTGTCTGAGGTCGGATTTGAACTCAGGTCCTTCTGACTCCAGGGTGCTCTATCCACTGTGCCACCTAGCTGCTCCATAACATTTGGTTTTTTTTATAAGATTTTGAGTTCCAAATTTTTCTCCCTTCCTCCATTCCCTCCCCCCTCACCAAGACAGCAAGCAATCTGATATAGGTTATATACATATATATACAATCACATTAAACATATTTCTGCATTAGTCATGTTGTGAAAGAATCAGAGCACAAGGGAAAAACCTTGAAAAAGAAAAACAAAACAACCAAAAAGTAGAAACAGTATAATTCAATCTGCATCTGGATTCCACAGTTGTTTTTTTTTTCTGGATGTAGAGAGCATTTTCCATCATGAATCCTTTGGGATTGTCTTTGGGCCTCAGTTTCTTTATCTACAAAATAAAGGTTGGGCCTAGACTCGCTCAGTGATTCCCAGAAGTCCCAGCCCTTGGCAAGAAGGTCTGGGCAATTCTACAAATGTACACGTGTGTAGGTCCATTACCCGCCCCCCTCCCCCTCTCCACAGACTGAATAAAAACTAGGCTTCACCATCTAGGTATCACTGCTTGTGGTGCCATGGCTCAAATCCATTCCTGCTGCAAATCTGGCCTCCCCGGGATCATTCCCCTCTAGGAGATCACAGGATACTCCAAGGGGCTTTCCGAGTGGAGCCTCCTGGCATCATGGCATCTGAACATCCAAAAATCCATGGGGCCAACCCTCTTGGAGGTGCCTATTCTGTTTCTGTGAATGTCTACAACTAACTTTTTGTTAGGGTCAGGCCCAAACCAAACTGGGCTGAGTCCTCCCTTTAGTAGTGTGTCCCATACCATGTCTGGCACTGGGACAGCTGGGCAGTAAAGTGGACAGAGTGCTGTGTGGTCCTGGGCAAGTCACTTCACCTCTGTTTCCTGATCTGTAAAATGAAGGGGTTGGGCATGAGACCCTCTGAGGTCCCTCCTAGCTGTCAAGTCTAGATTCTATGAAGAGACGACAATTTCAGCGACACCATATTGTCCATGATCCTTTGGGGAAGTGACCATGCATGTTTGAAAGCAGAATGGTTGAACCGGAAGACTCAGTGACAGGGACTTTTCTTTTTTCCGTAAGAACTGGATGGGGCAGGACGGGGACTAGTAGGTGGTGAAGTGGATAGAGTACCAATCCTGGAGTCAGGAGGACTTGACTTCAAATCCAGCCTTAGACACATACTTAGCTGTGTGACCCTGGGCAAGTCACTTAACCCCAATTGTCTCCCTCCCAAAAAAAGAATTGGATGGAGACCTGACCTGGACTCATGGGCCCCTGAATCTAACCACCTATGAAGAAATGTTAAATGTGCTGCCCCTGCTTTAGGTTTGTTTCGCTATCAGACAGGCTATGTCACCACAGATCCTATAACGTCTAGCTACCCTGGGAAGGCCACCAAACTCAGGACTAGCCAGGGTTCCCAACCAGCACAGGAGTAACTTCCAAACCTTTCACCTGCACCGTCTGTCTGGCTTCTGACCTCATCGCCCTCCAAAGTGACCCTTGATCACTCAGCTGCCTAATCTAAAGGCCTCTCTGCAGCCTGTGACCTCCTGGACACTCTCAGTGCTGGATTTCTGTGACCCTGCTCCTTACTGGATCTTTGGTAGCCCTTTCTCTGTCTCACTGGCTGGCTCTTTTGAGCCCCCTGGCTATGGAAGATAGCAAGGCCTCTCCTCTCTGATCTCTCAGTGACCTCAGCCCCTCCTCTTTCTGCTGATGACTGCCAGTCTTACGCCAACCTTCAGTTAAACTAGGCATCTCATGGGCATCTCTAACTCACTATGTCCAGGACAGTCCTCACCACCCACCCCTTTAACCAACTTGCTTATTTTGGTCCTGCCCTCCTTCCCATCCCCCAGGTGCTCCCCTCAACTCCCCACTCTTCCTCACTCCACAATCCCATCTGTCAGTTGTCATTTCTACATTCACAACACCTCTTGTACCTGTCCCTTTATCTTCACTAAACAGCCACTGCCCTTGTGCAGCCATTATCTATCATCATGTCCTGCCAGGGATGCTGCCGTGATCCGCGGGTATCCCTGCCACTGGTATTCTCTTTCCCACGCCCACACTACCATCCCACTTCTTCCCACACCTTTCCCCTGGCTCTCCCCTTGGCCTGCAATGATCTTCCTCCTTAATTCTCTTTCTCAGAATCTCAAATTTCCTTCGAGGCGGCTCCACTCAAGTCCCACCTTCTGCACGAAGCCTTTCCTGATCCCACACTCTCCCAGGGCAGTGCTTCCCTCCCCCCATTATGGAGTATCTCTTTTCTATAAACCAAACCCAGAAACATTCTGTCCACGTGCCTCCCCAGGCTGGACCACAAGCTCCTACCACGGGACCTGACACGGAGATGGCAGCTAACAAACAGATGCTTGTCCGTTGACAGATGGCTTAATATATAGGAATTTTTTCAATGCTCACTATAGACTGGACAAGGGGGCAAGACTATCCAGAGAGAGGAGCAAGGAGACAAAGAAGACAAAGGACAAGAAGTCCTGTGGGACCGACGCCAGGCTCCTGAACAGGGAGTCCTGGGCAGGTCTGTCCTTCCCTTCACTTTCTACTAAAGAAAAAGAGAACAGGGGCCCTCTTAGGACTCTCACTGGGCACAACACCTGGCCCCACAGGTTCCTGGTGCCTCCTTCACTCTTCTTCCTTCCTAAACCTCCTCCTTGACCTGGTCACCAAATGGCCACTGACCCTTGGTGCTCTCCAACCACTCCCAGCACTGATGGGAAGCTGCTTGTCATCCATGCCTCCCCGCCTCGCCGAGGTGACCTTCATAACCTGCCTAAGGAGCTCCTCCAAGTGCAGAGCTGAGAAAGCTGAATGAGGCGCCCTTAAAGTGCCACCTGGGCAGAGAGCAAACAGCTTGTATGGGCTGTGCTGCCCCCAGAGGTCACACGGCACTCCAGAGGAGGCTGCAAGGCCAAAGAAAGGTCAGGACTGGGCTGGAGACTGAGGACTTGCTTGATAATCTTATTAGAAAATGGGATTGGGGGAAAATCATGGTTAGAATCAAAAGAAGGACAAGCGTTCTGTTAATTTAGAAGCTTCTTCAACTGTGGGGGTAACTGAGTGTGGGGGCTATGAAAAAATCTGGCAACAGTCAAAGGTTATGGAGAACTATTTTAGATATAACCATATACGCAGGGCCGTGTAAAAATTTCTTGGGTGAAAATAGGTCACGAGTGGAAAAGGGTTAAGAAGCCCCAATTTAGGGCAGCTAGGTGGCGCAGTGGATAGAGTACTGGCCCTGAAGTCAGGAGTACCTGAGTTCAAATCCAGCCTCAGACACTTAATACTTACTAGCTGTGTGACCCTGGGCAAGTCACTTAACCCCAATTGCCTCACTAAAAAAACAAAACAAAACAAGAAGCCCCAATTTAGATCCCTTAAAGAGGGGGCTGTGAGCAACACCCTGGGACTGATGATGATGACCCAGCCCACAATGCCAAAGATAGCAATCACTGCCTTCGTCCAGGGTCTCCTCCCAACATGACAAGAATTAAGCACACCAGCTGTGCCAGGTGGCAAAACCAAGCCCCTGACGATGAGCAGCAGCTGCTGGCCACAGTTTTAACAGCCAGAATAAGAAAACAGAAGGCCTGAGGAACCAAAGGCATGGCGACGCAACACACAAACCCGGACCCAAAGGAATTCACCAACGAAGACGAGTCTCCAGCGTAAAGGGGGTTCAGGAACCCAGGGTGTGGCTGATCAACTTTCAACTCCTCTCTTCCATGTGCTTTAACTGTAAGTGCTCTGGCCAACAGCAGACAGAGTGCCCTCAGGGCCCTAAATGCCAGAAGGCCCTTCCCTCCCCTGCCCTCAGTGACTCAGACACTTTCCCACTGTGGTGGTCGAAGGCCTGGGTGGCGCCAGTTCAGGAAGGTCACAACCTCTTGAACTTGGTTCAAGGACATGTGACTAACGGCTTCCCCATGGCGGGGTGGCCAGGCACGGGAGTCTGCACCCTCTAGCCTGAGAACTTCATCCTAGCCCTGCTTGTGTCCACTGAGGGAAATGGTCCATGGGATGAGGACTTAGTAACCAGCTTTTGGGTCCTTAAACCACAAGTCCATAGATAGATTTGAGGAGGAGCTATGAACACCTGTTAGGGGGTGAGGGTGGGGGAAGAAAACAATTTTTTTTTAAACCAATGTCTGACTAAAACTTAGCACTTCCTTCAATGACTTAGAAAGGTCCTCCTGGGAAGATGTCCACTGGCTTCAGCAGCCTGGCTGTCAAGGAAGTGCAGGGCATACAAGGGGTGAAGGAGCCTTGTTCTGAAGAGGTTCCTTAGCATAAAGAGGAGGATGCAGCTCTGCTCAGTGTCTGATCTCCCCAGCCTTCTTCTTACTGACACAGCCGTAAAAGTGAGAGATATCACCCACTGGAGAACCAGATGCCCTTCACCAAGTCCCTTTACCAACAGGTCAGTTCTGATCAACCAGCCTTTGGACTCTGGCCCACCTCCAATGTTAGCTTGTCAGGCAGAGACTTAATTCTCTAAGGGAGGTTCATTATTTGTTTTACTCCACATGGAGTTTTTCTTAATGCTCCAGCAGAAAATGAAAGGGTGGTGCTAACAAATCTTAACCCTTTGCCTCTTTGGATCTGCTGGAACACTGTCTCAAGTGAGCTCTGCCCTGCCTCTGGTCCCAACATGGGAATGAGGGGAGCCGTGTTTTAACAGTAGAGTCAGTGACGATGAATCTAAACGCAGCAAAGCCCCTACAATGGGTCCCACGATACTATCTGTGGCCAGGGATTATTGCTCTTTTAAAACAAGGCATTTCTGGGGGGCAGCTAGGTGGCACAGTGGATAAAGCACCAGCCCTGGATTCAAGAGGATCTGAGTTCAAATCTGTCCTCAGACACTTGACACTTATTAGCTGTGTGCCCCTGGGCAACTCACTTAACCCTCATTGCCCAGCAAAAAAATCCAAACCAAAACAAACCAAAACAAAAAACAACCAACCACCCAAAAAACCCCAAGGCATTTCCTAGTGGAGCTGTGCACTGCTCCAAGCAATTTGGAATCACTCGAAGAAAGTAACTAAAATGCCCAGAACCTCTTACCCAGGGATCCTGTTGCTAGGCAAATACTAATAGGAAAAAAAAAAAAAAAGATTCCATCTATACCAGAATACGCAGAGTGCCCTTTCTGTGGTAGCAAAGGATTCACAACAAAATAGATGTAGATGCCCATCAACGAGAGAAGGGCTAAACATGTTCTATACTTTGTTATATAATATAGAATCTTATTGCATCAAAAGACATGATGAACATGAAGAATACAGAGAAGACTGAAGAGACTTCTATGTACAATGATTACAACATAAATGGAAACTGGACCCTGCCTAAGGATGATAAACAAGACTGGCCCCCTAAAAAATGAGAAAATGTATTTCAATCCCTTCACAGGAGAGGTGGTGGACTATGGGAGAATACAGCATATAATGAGTTCATTTTGAAGAGTCTTTTTTCTCTTTCTTATTTTGTTACAAGGGATGCTCTCTCTGGGTAGGGTAGGGAAGAGAAATTTTTGTAAAGTGATGCAAAAAAAAAAAAGATATTAATTTTAAAACTTTAGGATAGAGCACCGGCCCTGGAGTCAGGAGTACCTGAGTTCAAATCCGGCCTCACACACTTAACACTTACTAGCTATGTGACCCCGGGCAACTGCCTCACTTAAAAAAAAAAAAGATAAAATAAGACATTATTGTTACAACCACTTGATGTGTCAATTAGTTTTACTGGTTTTCTTTCTCCTTTTTGTCTTTTTTCTTTTCAAAAAGTTGTGCATGGGCTCTGGATTCAGGAGGACCTGAGTTCAAATCCGGCCTCAGACACTTGGCATTTACTAGCTGTGTGACCTTGGACAAGTCACTTAACCCTCATTGCCCTGCAAAAAACCAAAACAAAACAGAAACAAACAAAAAAAATCTATTTTTAAAATCAAATTAACCAAAGGTTTATCTTGATTTTTTCATAAAACCACCTCTTAGTTTTACTAATTCTAGTTTTCTTGCTTTCAATTTTATTAATTTCTCCTTTGAATCTCAGGATTTCTAATTCAGTATTTAACTGGGGATTTTAAATTTGTTCTTCTTCTACCTTTTTTAGTTGCATGCCCAATTCATTGATCTCCTCTTTCTCTTTTTCATTCACGTAAGCATTCAGAGACAAGAAAATTTCCCCTAAGCACTGCTTTGGCTGCATCCCATAGGTTTTGGTTTGTTGTCTCATTATTGTCATTCTCTTGGATGAAGTTATTGATTGTTTCTATGATTTGTTGTTTGACCCACTCACTCTTTAGGATGAGATTATTTAGTTTCCAATTAATTTTTCAGTCTACCTTTCCATGGCTCTTTCTTACATGTAATTTTTATTGCATCATGATCTGAGAAGGACACATTTACTATTTCTGCCATTTTACATTTGACTATGAGGGTTTTGTGCCCTAATACGTGGTCAATTTTTGAGTATGTGTCATGTACTGCTGAGAAAAAGGTAAATTCCTCTCTATCCCCATTCAATTTTCTCCAAAAAAATCTGAAAAGACAGTCATTTGTCCAAACTCTTCTGCTTAGCTTTTAAAGCCCTTCACAACGTGGCCCCAGCCTGTCTTCCCAGCCACACTGACATTACTTGCAGTACTCTGGGATTTAGGCAAACAAGTCATCTCTCTGTTCCTCACACACAATACTCAATCCCTTCTCCACACCAGTTGTCTCGCATTAGAATTTAAACTCCATGTGAATAGGAATTATTTCACTGTATGTGTTTTTAGCATGGAGCAGAGTGCTGGGCACCTGGCAACTTACTGACTGATTTCCAGTAGTCCCTAATCCTGCCATTATTTTATCATGTATCTTTGCAAATTCACAGTTATAGATAAGTTCTGTATAAGCAGCCAGGTACCACAGTGAATAACTTGCCTGAGACACTTCCTACCTATGTGATCTTGGGAAAGTCAATTAATCATGCTCTGCCTCAGTTTCCTCATCTGTAAAATGGGGATAATAATAGCACCTGCCTCCCGGGGATATCATGAGGATCAAGTGAGATAACTAACGTACAGCATTTTTAAAACCTTAAAACATTTTATGAATGCTATAGAATAATAGCATATAATATCTACATAATAAGATATAATATGTAATATGTCATTATTACCTAATTCTCCTTCTCAAGAATAATGATTGTTTTTCCTATATCTAAAAATATTTGCTTACATCAAGCCTAAATTCACTTGATGTAAGAAAACACTAAATATATAAAGTGCTTTGCAAACTAGTTCAGTCGTATCAGTTGTAACTCTCTGTGACCCCTTTGGGGTTTTCTTGGCCAAGAAAGATACTGGAATGATTTGCCATTTTCTTCTCCAGCTCATTTGACAGATGAGGAAACAGGATTAAGTGACTTGCCCAGAGTCACACAGTTAGTATGTGTCTGGGGCCACATCTGAACTCAGGTCTTCCTGACTCCAGGCCCAGTTATCCACTACGCCACCTAGATGCCTAACAGCAAACCTTAAAGTGTTATATAAATGCTATTTTATTATTATTATTATCATTGTGGTTGCGGTGATGATGACATTATTATCATCATTCACTCTCCTTATTGAGCCCCAAAGATCATCCCTTTGCCACGGCCTTTAGAGGGTCACAATCTGCCAGGCCCAGGCAGGCCCAGCGTGCTCTGTTGTAAGACACTGAGGAAGTAGCTACAGGATGCTGTGTTCTTGGCTCCTTCAGACCCGGCTGGGTAAACCTACTAGGCCCTAAAACCTCTAGAGAACGGCTCCAGTTGTTCTTGCCTAAAGCCCATTACTTAGGGGGACGCTGCCTTTCTTTGTCACTGATCAAGGCCTTCCGTAAGGTTTTCCAGTCAACTCCTGGGCTCCAGATGTTACCCTGATAAGTCGGGGGCTTTGCGAGGCTGTGAACTCCCAACAAGAGCTCAGTACACATATGGCCTTTCCACTGTTGAGAGCAAGACCGCCTTCCTTCATTCCCACCAACCAAGGCTTCACTCACCTGCCTCTTCCAAACTCTTTATCCCATAAGTAATGCCATGAAAAAAGAAAGGGTTTGCCTGTGGTGCCCCCGCCTGGCCTCATGGCAGCCCATCCCAGAGCTGGGCCTTTAATCTATGGGTGACAGCCCTACTGCCGCACCCCCAGGCAGCTCCTGCTCCTCTAGCCACTGAGCTCCTCTATAAAATGGAGAGAACACTGGTACAACCGGGCCTCCCCAGGCTGTCCGGAGTTAGTCGTGTCACCAATACCCCAGGGCTGAAGCAGGCCTTCTCCACCCTGTTCCTGTCCTGGAGCCCTTTGGCAGTCTGTGTGGTGAGGCTGGTAGACCCTTCTGAGAATCATGTTATTAAATAATACATAGGCGGGGCAGCTAGGTGGTGTAGTGGATAGAGCACTGGCCCTGGAGTCAGGAGGACCTGAGTTCAAATCTGACCTCAGACACTTAACACTTACTAGCTGTGTGACCCTGGGCAAGTCACTTAACCCCAATTGCCTCACTAAAAAAAAAAAATACATAGGATTACAAAGGAAATCAATTATACTGGAGTAGTTATCAAACCGTCAAAAAGCAAGTTCGGGTTAAGGATGCTAAATAAATGCTAAATAAATGAGAGTAGCTGCTATAAGAATTAAAGACAGTCTGGTGCACTGGGAAAGGAGACCGGGCTGAAGAATGGGAAGACAAGGGGTTCTTGCGATACTGATTATGACTCCCTGGGCCTCAATTTCTCCATCTGTAACATGGGGAAGGGGATATCAATCAGCACTTGCACTTGCACCTCTTGTCCACAGGACCGTCTTCTATGGGAGCCTTAACAAACGACTGAATGTCAGCAGTGGGTCATGGCCGCTCTTTAAGCCAGGGCCAAGTAGAGAGGGAAACAACAGAGTTTCCTCCACAGGTAGGAAGCTCTAATTTCCGTGTTCAGTGCCATGTTTTTGTAAGGACTTGGCGGGGTGCTGACTCCCTTCTATTTGTCCCGAGGGCGGGGATGCTGACTAGCACTGGTGAGTGGGAGTGTGGGCAGCTGTCCTGGGAACAGGATGGAGGGCCTGTGCCAGCTGCCAACTCTCAGGCTACCCACAGCAGAGAAAAGGCAAGCAGCCGGCACATGCAAGGCAACCCCCCCTTCACTCTCCCCCCCATTTCTTGGGCATTTTCCCCACTGGTGCCAAGGGCTGTCATGCCCAGAGTCACAATGCAATTGGGGGGGGCGGCTAGGTGGCACAGTGGAAAGAGCACTGGCTCTGGAGTCAGGAGTACCTGAGTTCAAATCCAGCCTCAGACACTTAACACTTAGTAGCTGTGTGACCCTGGGCAAGTCACTTAACCCCAATTGCCTCACTAAAAAACAATGCAATGGAGGAAGAAATGCTTAGAAACAATGCTCTAGCCCAGGTCCTTGGGACATTTTCTTGATTTCCTTGGTCTTCTTGTGAGGCAGCATAGAATAATGGACAGGCCACAGGACTTAGAGTCAGGAGGAGCTGGATTCAAATCTTGCCTTGGTTATTTTTTGAGCTCTATGACCCTGGACAACTCACTTAACTTCTCTGGGCAGCAGTTTCTTCACCTGTAAAATAAGGGGATTGGCCTCAGTGACCTATAAGGTCCCTTCCAGCTCTAAATCTGTGACCCTACAAAAAGTGGGCCATTCTTCTTTAATCACACAATCCCATTCTCGGCCCTGCCCCGGCCTAATGTAATCGGGGCAGGTAAGGATACAAAAGCAGGGCAGGCTTTCTAGAACAGTGTTGGCAGTGACAACGCTCAGAATGAGCTGGGGCTGGTAAGGAAAAGGAGGGCAATGAAAGTGGCTCTTTCAATTCCATGAAGGAAAAGGGAAGGTCGAAGGCAGGGAGAGGAGCTCAGGGCGGACAGGACAACAACAATAACAACTAACAGGGAGAGAAGGCAACGAGGCTCAGTTCTTATTCTGGATCTGCTTTCTCTGCCAATGAGGATAAACTCTGGACCAAAGAGGGACTAACAGGGTCTTAGAGGTCCTAAGACAGCCCCTCACCGCTGCCCTTGTTGAATTCAGATCAGGCAGCCCCAGATAAACTGCATCCTTGGGCCCTGAAAGCATTGGTGGGGGGGATGGCTGAACCCAGTGAGCTTTGAAACACAAAAAGCAGAGGGAGGGACCACGGGGCTGGAGAGAGGCACAATTTTCTTTTTTTTTTTTAGTGAGGCAATTGGGGTTAAGTGACTTGCCCAGGGTCACATAGCTAGTAAGTGTTAAGCATCTAAAGCCGGATTTGAACTCAGGTCCTCCTGAATCCAGGAACAGTGTTCTATCTATCCACTGTACCACCTAGCTGCCCTGAGGCACAATTTTCAAAAGAGAGAAGAGAATAGATCTGTAAATTACAGGCCAGCAATCTTAACTTGATTCCTGGCAAAATTTTAGAGTGTCTTATTAGAGAGAGGGTTGGCAAACATCCCATCTAAAAATAAAAAAAGGAAGCAAGGATAGCAAAGAGCCAGCACAGCTCCACTAAGAACGGGTCATGCTAAATGAACTGCATTTCCTTTTTTTGCTAGGGTTGGTTACTAAATCCGTAGCTCGGGGAAATGCTAGCTATACGGCTGCAACTTAAGCAAAACATATGATAGAAGTCTCTTGTAAACGAGATGGAAAGGAGTAAGCTAGATGAAACAGTACAGTGAGGAGGATTCTAAACTGGTTGACCAGTTCTATCCAAAGAAAAATGATTAATGCCTTCCTGTGAACTTCAAAGTATGTTGGGAGGGGAGCAGGGTATATATAGCACCAGGGATCTGTGTTTGTTCCTAGGCTGGTCACCATTTTTAATTAATTTGGTTTTTTTGGCGGGGCAATGATTTTTCTCCCTTCTTATTTTTCAATCTTTATTACTAGGGACTCTTTTTTCTTTTTTAGTGAGGCAATTGGGGTTAAGTGACTTGCCCAGGGTCACACAGCTAGTAAGTGTTAAGTGTCTGAGGCCAGATTTGAACTCAGGTACTCCTGAATCCAGGGCCGGTGCTTTACCACTGCGCCATCTAGCTGATCCGACTCTTTTTTCTTTGCAGGGCAAAGAAAGTGACTTGAGGGTCACACAGCTAGTAAGTGCCAGTTGTCTAAGGCTGGATTTGAACTCAGGTCCTCCTGAATCTAGGACTGGTGCTTTATCCACTGCGCCACCCAGTTGCCCCTGGGATTCTTTATTTTTCGATCTTTATTACTAGGGATGGCTTGATGACTAGAGGAGCAGGGAGGAGGCAGATTCAGAAATGAATGTACAAAGGAAAGGAATGAGCATTTATAGAGCACCTACTATGTGCTAAGCACTTTATAAATATTATCTCATTTGTTCCTTGCAACAACCCTCTCTGAGATAGGTGTATGATCCCTATTTTACAGGTCAAGAAACTGAGGCAAACAGGGGTTAAGGGACTTGCCCAGGATCACACAGCTAAGTGTCTGAGATTGGATTTGAACTCATCTTCCTGACTCCAGGGCCAGTGTTCTCTCTCCACAGAGCTACCCACCAGCTGCCTCCAAAACAAACAAAAGGTATAAATAAAGATAGTAAGATTTTTTTCAAAAACAAACAAAAAAACCCCTCCAAACCCCAGTGACAAGGACTTTGGAGGACAGCAGGACTGGGAGCTGGAAAGGACCCTGAAAATCATATCATCCAACCCTTTCATTTAAGAGACAAGGAGATCAAGCCTAGAAAGGTTATGTGACTAGGCCAACATTAAGCTTCAGCATCTCTCTGTCTCTAACAAAGCAGGGGAAGGTCTTAATTGTTAGTCAGTTTCTACCTCTCCCAACTGGTGCTAGAAAATGAAGGGTGTTTCTACTACTTCCAACTACTTGAAAAGACTTTAGAAACTAAGATGAGCTCAGTTAAGTGCTTTTGATTCTGCCCTCACCATTGGGTCTAGAAAAGTCTTGTTCTAACAACTAGCTGTGGATTGAAAAGACCCATCATATTGGAATGTATCACTTCTGCATTTTGCAAGTATATGTAAATACTAGAAAAGAATGATTTCTTTATTCCAGGTGGCTAAGGAGGTACAGTAGACAGAGTCTGAGATTTGAGACAGAAAGGCCTGAGTTAGAGTCCCATCTCAGTCCTTCACTAGCCTCAGTTTCTGCATCCGTAAAATGGGGATAACACCACCTACCTCACAGGGTGGTCATAGGAATGGAATATGCAAAGCACTTTGCAAGCCTTAAAGCATCATATATTAACTGTTGTTATAGCTTTATGAGTGATCTCTACAATCTATATCATTGAAAGTGACTTTTTTTTTTTTTTACAGACAACAAATCTGTAACTTCTAGTCTTCTTAAGGGCTCAGACAGCTAAATGACTAAGCCTGGTCTTCCTAACTCCAGCCCTCTACCCATCCTTCTACAGAAATGATAAAATTGGCTGTTGCTACTTGTGCAGGGCACAGGGCTTGGTCTGAAATCCAAGTTTCTCTCTAGTTGATAGGAGAAGATGGAATACCATCTATTCCCTACCACATGACTCCCGTGGTACACAAAACCCAGGCTAGGCTCCATGAAAGCAGCCACTGTCTCCAACTCAAAACACAAAACACCCTTATTTGTCTCTAGCAGAATGTTAATTTCTTCCCCCAAGTTTAAAAAAAAATATATATATATAAACAAATGTTATGAGACCCACCTTCGGTCTCCTCACCCAAATAAGTTCCTTCAGGTAAGAAGAAAAATGTTGGGGGACCAAAAAGTACAGCTCCCCTTCCCCTCCTCCCTTCTTCTCCCTCCCAGGTGAATGTAATCGAATCTCTGTTGACAAATATCCTTTGCACTTGTTTTTCTCCCTCCTTTTGGCCCGCCAATAAATGGTCTAAAGAATTCCCCTCTTACTCCCAGGTCAGGGCACTTTCCATCAGGCCACACTGCCTGAGAAAACTCACCTTCCAGTGGTAGGAGCAAAGCCTCCTGTATACACCACGTCCAGGGGATACTAGCCAACATACTAACAAGGAACACACCTGCAGTCGTAGAGGGAGAACACCCTGAACTTGTGTTCTAATTAGGTCAAACTTGGCTGGAAAACCAACCACTGAACCAGCTCTTTGCATGTGTCATCACTTCGCTAAGCTGCCCATGGCTCCCATTCACCTGCTTATCAGCAGCATGGCTGCAACTGAGTGCCCATATTTGCATGTTTCCATGATCCCAGATTTTCAGGCTGGCTGTTATGGGTGCTGCTGCTGCTTCTGATCCAGAAGGCCTTGCACCACGCAGGCTACTTAGTTTTGCCTAATTTCATCGGCCTGCAACCCTAATCAATGGTTAGGAACTGGGACTCATGATGGGAGTAAGACTTTGGGCAAGTCATTTAGTCTGAGGTGACCATCCAGTGGAAAGAGAAGGAGTGCCAGCTTAGCCACTTATAGCCCAAGTGAGTGTAAGCAAATGACTTATCCTCCCGGGGCCTCATTTACATAAAGTTCAGTTACCCATATAACTTAAAAGTCTCTTTCAGTGTAAATGGTACAGGGTCAGATCACTGAGTTGGAAATCAGATGTCTTTAGTTCAAATGCTCCCTTTAAGGCTTTACCACTTGAGTAACCTCAGGCAAGTCCCTTAACCTCCAGGGGCCTGTTTTCCTTCTAAATGCCCTCTGCAATTATGGAGGAGAAGCAATCATTCAGCCTCCACTGGAAGTTCAGGAGTGACAGTGAACTCACTACTAGCACTCATGAAAATGAAATGTTCATTTCACTGTAGTTAAATCTACCTTACTTGACAAATACCAATTAAGTAAATACAGTATGGTGAGTATCTACAGAAGGAGAGAGTGAAGTCCTGCCCGGCCCTCATAAAACCCAGGGTCAACATGGGGAGTGAGGAGAAGGGAGGGGGGAATGACATACATACTTTTATCTCTGTGTTCTCCAACTCATCCATACACCTAGTCAGCCCACAAGCTCCCAGAAGGGATTTACCCAATATCTCAGATTCCTTCCTCTAGATAAGGGCTTCATTCATGACCCTTTTATGGATCCTGGACCTCTCTGGCAGTCAGCCTGGCTAAGCCTTTGGGCTTCTGGCAATCATGTTTGTAAATGCATAAAACAAAATAACAGAATTACAAAGGAAACCCATTATACTGAAAGTTGTCAAAATAGCTTTTAAAGATAAATCTCCAGACTGCAGGTTAAGAACTGCAGATCTAAGTCTTTGACTTTTTCGGGTACTGAAGCAGGGCTGGGGCCATCCACTCAGTCCTGGGCTCCAGATTCATGACAGGAACACCTTTTTCCAACATAAAAGGGAGAATCAGGAAGGTTACAGAGAAAAACCCCAAACCCTCTTGTTCACGAAGCACTCTGATGGAGTTTGTGAAGTCCTACAAACATCTCACTGAAGACACCAAGAGTGGAGCCAGAGGGATCTGATGAAGGAGTCTACGTCTGGAAGCTGCATCTCCCCACCCCCCTCTTTCCACCAAGTCCTGCCCCATTGTTTACTTTTTATTGCTCTCCCCAGGTCTTGGGTTTTATCTAAACATCAATCTACAGTAGGCTTCAGCTAGACTAGGATTCAGGTCCTGTCCCAGACACCAAGACCCAAGGACCTAGAGCAAACCATTCAAGCCCGCAGAGGCCTGAGGTGGCTCTAAAAGTCGAAGAACAACTGCCTCAGTTTCCTCACTGGCAAGTCTGCCCACATCAAAGAAATCACAGGCCCCAGTGAGAAAAAACAGAAGGTTATCATTGTTCTCATTTTATAATTGAAGAAACTAAGGCCCTGCCCTGGTTATCTCCTATAAACTGGGATACCCTCCCTCATTTTCCCTTCTTATTTCCCGCCTTCCTTCAATTCAGCTCAACCCCCATCTTTTCCAAGGACCCCCCCCTCTACCCTAACCCCCCCCAGCTGCCTTCCCTCCTACAGCTGCTTTCCACTTACTCAGCATTTTCTAAGTCTCCAGTGCTCACTTTATGTAAATTGTCATTACACAAATTGGCTTTAAGTAAAAAAATTCAGCATTCCCAAAGAAAACACCTAAATTAACTTTACTACAAAGTACTGTGCTCTCTCCTCCTGCCCCACTTGGCTCGCTGAGGGCTCCCACCAAACCAAAACAAAACCCTTAAACCCTAAAAAAAAAAACAAAACCCAAGCAACCCTCCAAAGTGAAAGCAGAAGAACTTACAGAGGAGAGACAAAGGCTGCTCTGGGGGCTCAGCTTGAGACCTCTGGGCCCAGAGAGAAGACCTTTGTTGGGTCTGCCCACCTGTTGGGTGTCTGGCCCCTGTCTCTCTTCCTTCAGTCCCGTGTATGCATATTCAGCCTGGACACTTCTGTCCCCTGCACGTCCTCCTGCTCGGACAGTCTTTATCCCAGGCCCCCACCCAAAATACTTGAATGGTGCACTGACCCCCACCCTCCATGGGAGCTGGGCCCCCTTCCTACCTCCATCCCTCCATTTCCCACTGTCTGCCTAAACAAATTCAAACATAAAAATCACTTTGGTCTTCTTAGATAAAGCGACCGTCTGTACCTAATTATACATGTGCTATCTTTACTATGGGGCAGCTAGGTGGTGCAGTAGATAGGGGATGGGGCCCCGGAGTCAGGAAGACTCTTCCAAGTTCAAATCCAGCCTCAGGTACTTACTAGCTGTGTGAGTCTGGCTAAGTCACTTCACCCTATTTGCCTCAGTGTCCTCCTCTGTAAAATGAGCTAGAGAAGGAAATGGCAGACCATTCCAGTATCTTTTCCAACAAAAAAACCAAACACCCAAATGGGGCTGCACACAGCCAGACACGACCCAACACCTACAATCCCTACCATTATAACCTAAGCTTCTTTAGGGCAGGTACTGCTTGTGTCTTTTCTCTGTATCTTTATAGCTTGGCACATACAGGCTTGACTGTCTAGCATGTGATAAACTTCATAAATGCTTTTTCTTTCATTCATTCATGCCTCCTCCAGGAAATAAGAGCATCTCAGAGTACGAAGGTACTTCCCCCAAATAATTTGGTCCAACCAGTACCTGAAGAGGAATTCCTATACCAGAAAGGGTGACTTAGCTCACAAGCAATTGTCACTGGGGAAACTGTTTGGAGAAGGGGGAGAAAAGGGAAGGGCTCAGCCAGGGAGGAGGAGAGAGACTGTCAGACAGAGAAGAGAGAAAGGGAGAAAGGAAAGCACTATTCTTCCCCCCCCCCCAAAAGTGCCTTCCTCTCAACTACCCAGCCCACCGACCACCTGTGTGCCCAGTTGGCCACCCTGCCTTCCTGAAGGGGCTTCATTCTGCCCTCCTTTTCTCTCTCCCTTTCTATCCCCTCCCCCTTTCTCCCTTTTTCCTCCCCTCCCCTCCAATCATTCCCTCCCCCCTCCCTTTCTCTCTCCCCTCCCTTGTCCTTCCCCTCTTTCTCATTTTCAATCTCTCTTTCCCTTTCCTTCTTCCTCTCCATCCCTGATCCTTCCCCTCTCCTTCCTTCCTTCCTCCTCCTCCTCCTCCTCATTCTCCCCTTTCCTCCCTTACCTTTTCCCTAGCCCTTCCCCCTCCCAGGACCCTCCAGGCCGGGACCCAGGCCCAGGCCCAGGCCCAGGGACCGCGTTGGAAAGAAGAGGGGGCGTGGTCCGTTCCCGGAGCCCAGCCTAACGACCGCAGAGAATCCACGGCCCGCCACTACCCGCCATCGCCCGCCGGACAGATGCTTTCCTCGACCTTACCTGAGCGCAGCCCGAGCACGGAGCTTCCTTCAAGGCTTAGCAACAGGCTGTACGCTCGCCGGCTGCCTCCTCGTCTTCTCCTCCCCCGCCCCCACCAGCTCGCGTCTCCGACGCCGTGGGGCACGACGGGAGTCGTAGTTCCGCGGGACCGGACGCGGACCTACAGTGACCGAATCGGACTACAACCCCCAGGAGCCCTGGCGCTCCTTAGCCGAATCACCGCCCCCCTTGGGCGGTCCTTTGTTCTCGTGACGGGGGCGTGGCCTTTCTGGAAGCGGGGGGGTCACGGGGCAGTCCAGGGCGGGGACGATGGTGGGGTGGTGCCCCTCAAGTGCGTGGCGACCTGTCTCCTCGTGGCGTCTTGGACGCCGGAATGGTCCACTCGGCTCTTCCTGCAACAGGAAATCATCTGTCCTCTCTTTGAACACGTCCAGCGATTTCAGTGATGGGGAGTTTACAGCCTAACGACATCCCGTTCTATTCCATCCAACACTTGTTTATGGAGAGGCTACTTTATCAAGACTGTGCTAGGAGCTGGTCGTTAAGTAAGCAGGCGTTTATTAAGCGCCTCCTGTGTGCCAGGCGCTGTTCCTAAATCCCCGAGATAGAAGGAAAAGTACACACAAACAAAAAACAGCTCCTGCCTTCAAGGAGCTTACATTCTAATGGCTCAGAAGGACAACCTATAAATAAATAGGAGTGTACAAGATACATAGAGCAGAGGGGAGACAACCTTAGAGTTAGCTTTTAGGAATTGTACACTGAGTCAGTACGCTAATAAACATCAAGTATCTACTATGTGCCAGACACTAGGTAGGCTAAGCACTAAGGATGCCCAAAGGCAAAAGATAGTCTCTGACTGCAAGGGGTTCAAACTAATGGGGGACACAAACATGCACAAACAAGCTAAGTATAGAATAAATAAGTTAGCAGAGGGAAGGCGCTGGAATTAAGAGAGTTTAGGAAAGGCTTCCTGTAAAAAGTGGAATTTTAGGCAGAAATTGAGGACAAAGAGCTTTCCAGGCATGGGGAAGAGCGGGCAGCTACGTGGCAGTGGATAAAGCACCGGCTGTGGATTCAGGAGGACCTGAGTTCAAATCCGGTCTCAGACACTTGACACTTACTAGCTGTGTGACCCTGGGCATGCCATTTAACCCTCATTGACCCGCAAAAGAAGGAAGGCAGGCAGGCAGGCAGGCAGGCAGGCAGGCAGGCAGGCAGGCAGGCAGGAAGGAAGGAAGGAAGGAAGGAAGGAAGGAAGGAAGGAAGGAAGGAAGGAAGGAAGGAAGGAAGGAAGCCCAGATCAAGAGATGGAACACCTCAGGGTGGTAAAGCCAGGTGGCCAGTGTCACTGGATGCAAGAGTACATACAAGGTGAGGAGGAAAAAGGAATAAGACTGGAAAGATGGGCTTTTCATGAAAAGAATGAAAAGTTATTAAGGCCACAAACTTTGGGGAGGAGAGGATCATGTAGTTAAAAATTGTATGACAGTGTGTCTTGCTTGATACTTTTGAATCCTGTAAGAAATATAAATTAGGGGGGCACAGTAGATAAAGCACAGGCCCTGGATTCAGGAGGATCTGAGTTCAATTTTGGTCTCAGACACTTGACACTTACTAGCTGTGTGACCCTGGGCAAGTCACTTAACCCTCATTGCCCTACAAAAAAAAAGAAAGAAATATAAATATAAATTGTCACCATATGCATTTTTCAATGAAAAAAACACGATTTTTTTTGGCACAAAATTTTAGGTAAAGTGTTGTCAAAAATTAAGTACAGAGGGGACTTTTCCGACAGTAAATCCAGGTCAGGTTGAAAATAGTTTTCTTTTTCCTTTTTTTTTGGTGAGGCAATTGGGGTTAAGTGACTTGCCCAGGGTCACACAGCTAGTAAGTGTCAAGTATCTGAGGCTGGATTTGAACTCAGGTCCTCCTGAATCCAAGGCCAGTGCTTTATCCACTGTGCCATCTAGCTGCCCCTGCAAATGGTTTTCTTAATTGGTAGTTTCATCTTTATTTTAGTGCCTGGCATATAGTAGGCACTTAATAAATGCTTATTGAACTGAATTGAATTGAATTTTGTTGGTCATATCCCAATGAGGTTATTATTAGAGCTAAAGAAAATGCCCCATAGCAGGGTAGGCTTGTAATTAGTATCTAAATCGTTTACAAGGATGTTCAGTCATAATTTGAATAAAGTGTTTTCAAGTTATTTGTAGTTTGTATTGTGGAATTTTATTTTGATTTGGGGACCCTGCCTTTGGGCTGAGATTAAAAAGCCTTAGGCTCTCAGGGGTTTTTTCTGTGTGAGGGGCTGGTGCCCCTCCCCCTCCACTTCAGCTGAGCCAAAAAAGCCCCATGGGCTTTTCAGGACTCCAGGTCAGATGGCTGGGGGTCGGGGGAGGGGGGGGGAAGCCCCAGCTTGTCCCCTATGCCTTGAGGGGAGCTGCCCTGGAGATCTCAGGCTTGTCCTGCCAGGCCCTAGGCCCTAGGCCCAGGCCTTTGCGAGGTCCCAGGAGTGCAGTGGGGGCAGGGGCCCCTCGAGCCCCGCTGGGCACAGCCGTAGTGCGGTGCTTGGTGTGTGCGGGGGTGCAGAGAGCCCCAGGTTTGAGGGGAGAGAAGGAACATATATACAGGGGGAGCTGGCGAGACAGGAAGGGGGGACGCAGGAGACATATGGAGGTTGAGAGAGGCCGGAAGATTAAGAGAACAGGAGACAGTAAGGTGGTTGGAGAAAGCACTACCATACAGAGATGCTAGAGATGCCAGGGGGGTGGCAACAGAGGTGAGGACGCTAAGGGGCTTTTCAGCGGGGTGTCAATAAAATAAAAGTTGGAGTGAAGGAGAAAAAGGGTGAAAGTTGGAGAGAATCAATCCAAACAGCATACCCTAAGGCAAGAGGCCACAACGGCCCTTATTATGTTAAAAGCAGACAGGTTGTATAATTTGCATTTCTTTACCCTTATCTTTTACATTGATTTTTATAAATAAATTCTGCTTTGATTATTTAATTAAGAGGCTTCCTAATCTTTTTTTCTTTTTTTTTAGTAAGGCAATTGGGGTTAAGTGACTTGCCCAGGGTCACACAGCTAGTAAATGTTAAGTGTCTGAGGTTGGGTTTGAACTCAGGTACTCCTGAATCCAGGGTTGGTGCTCTATCCACTGCGCCATCTAGCTGCCCCCCCTTCTTAATCTTTTGCTCATCAATTTGGGAACTGTGTGGAGAAGTTAATAGCAGTCAGCCAGCCAGTCAAAAGTCCCCAGATTAGTCCCCTGGATAAATTAGGCCCAGCTAGCAAGTTAGTAAAAGTATTTTTACATTTGAATAGCGACTGCAGCAGGACTTAAGGCCCAATTATAATTTTTCTAAACTTATAAGTTTTCATATACTTATAATTTTTAGACTATATTATAGTTAATACAATTTTTACAGTATTCATAAAAATCTAATACTGTATTTGGTAAAGCTTTATGAGGAAAATATTCATTAATTTAAAGTTACATTATCTGGAATAACTTTCCCAAGGATAAAAAAATTTGAGTGGAAAAAAAAATGAAATGAATGGATTGGACTAAGAAACTTCTAAGGTCCCTTTCAACTCTGTGAGATCCTAAGTCCAAAGTACAGGACCTTTTAAAAATAATAATAATAAACTTTTTTATTTATAGTTTGGGGTTCCAATTTTTATCCCTCTTTCCTTCCTTCTCCTCCCCCCTCCCTGTGGGGGCAAACAATCAGATATGGGTTATACATGTATGATTATGTAAAACATTACCATATTTGTCATTTTGTACGAACAAACTTAACTAAAAGAAAAAAAATGAAAGAAAGTGAAAAATAGCATGCTTCATTCTGTTCCATCAATATCAGTTCTTTCTTTGTAGATGTGATGTGGGCTGGAATTTGGAGTCCAATTGATTGTGAGTCATCCCAAAAGAATGACAAGACTCAGTGACTCAGTTTCCCAGATTTTATTGCAATACTGTGAGTGACCACGGGGAACCAGAATATTGGAAAGGTATCTCTCAAATAAGGAAAGGAAAGACAGTTATATTTATAGTATGGATAAATTGATTATCAGTCTCATTATAATAATCTCCACCTTGGGGAGGTACAGGGGAGGGCCTGTTCTACTCATTATACTATTCTCCACCTGGGGTGTTACAAAGGAGGGCCTATCCTAATTTGGAGTTCCTGGGGTCCTAAGTCAACCCTCGAGGCAGGTACCTTTTTCAGTAGAGGTGTGTTTTGGGAGTTTACACGTCATAAGGTGAATCTGGGGACAAATTTGGCCTTTTCTGCACATGTCTCTTTCTGATTCCCATGGCTAGTTTCAAAACATCTCTATTTTTCATTAGAATTTCTATAGGTTGTCTTTTTCCTTTACTGTTATTTTGACCTGACCTGTTCTGGTCCATTATAGATGTTGATCACTATGGGTAGGAGAACCTAACATAAGTTATCCATTAACTGGGATCTGACTCCCTTTTAGAGCTAATATCTGTACTAGAGCTTGGGTCTTAGGTTTTTTCTATTAACCTTTTTTTGCCTCCTACATCAGATGGATGGTATGTTTCATCAGTAGTCCTTTGGGATTGATGGACAGGATCTTTGATTTCTCAGTATGGGAAACTCCCTCTTCCAGTGTAGCTCAGCACATTCACCAAAACTTACTAAGTCTTACTAAGAGATTAAGTGACTTGCCCAAGATCACACAGCCAGTGTGTATCAGAGACAGGACCTGAACCCAGATCCTCCTGGCTTTTAGGCCAGCTATTTCTTTCTGCACCTCTTAAGTGAAACATATGGACAAAGAGATTTCAAGAAGAGGAAACATCTCTGATTAGTAGGATACATTCCTTGTATTGAACCAAAATCTGCCTCAGATTCTTCAAGGTGGAAGAGTTGTCAGGGGAGCATCCCTGACAAAGTGGTACCCCAAGCCTCTTTTTGAAGAAGACCCATAATGTGAAAGTCACTAGCTTCCAAGGAAACCCATTTCACTTCTGGTTAGCTTCTGGTTGGGTTTGTTTTGTTTTAAAAGTAAGCTTTAACGATGTTGATGGATTTTATTTTTACATCTGTAATTTCTGAATATATCCCCACCTACTCACACACACTTTGTCCCTAGAACTGAACCTTCCCTTGTAACAAAGAAAAATGATTATGTAAAACCAATTGTGGATAGCTATAATTGTTAGATTTTTCCTTAGATGGAGCCTCTTTGTCATTTTATGCCTCTGTCATTTCCGCCATTTGCTTGTATTGTAGTTCTACCTTCTGGGGCCAGCCAGGTAGCTACCACCTTAGTTTACCACCTCTAGCCTAGGCTGGGGCATCTAAGTGGCACCATACTGCACAGAGTGCCCTGGGGCGGACTCAGGAAGACTCATTTCCTGAGTTCAAATCTGGTCTCAGAGACTAGCTGAATGACCCTGGGCAGGTCCCTGTTTGCCTCTCTTCCAACTGATTGTCTCCTCTGGCACCTCTACTCTGTTAATTATCTTATTAAAAATATTTACATGTAAAATTTTTTAACATTAATTTTTTAGAATTTTAAGTTCCAAGTTCTTTCCCTTGCTTATTCTCCTCCCCCCTCATTGAGAAGACAAGCAATCTAGGGGGCAGCTAGGTGGCGCAGTGGATAAAGCACCGGCCCTGGATTCAGGGGACCTGAGTTCAAATCCAGCCTCAGACACTTGATACTTACTAGCTGTGTGACCCTGGGCAAGTCACTTAACCCTCATTGCCCTGCAAAAAAAGAGAGAGAGAGAGAGAAGACAAGCAATCTAATATAGGTTATTCACGTGCGATCGTGCAAAATACATTTCCATATCGGTTATGTTGTGAAAGAAAATGGGCAAAAAAAAACCCAAGAAAAAAAAAGAAAGTAAAAAAAAAAAAAAAGCAAGCTTCTATCTATATTCAGACTCTATCAGTTCTTTATCTGGAGGTGGATAGCATTTTTCATCATGAATACCTCAGAATTGTCTTGGATCATTGCCTTGCTGAGAATAGCCAAGTCATTCACAGTTGGTCATGCTGTAATATTGCTGTTACTGCATACAGTGTTCTCCTGGTTCTGCTTGCTTCACTTTGCATCAGTTCATGTGAGTCTTTCTAGGTTTTTCTAAGTGCATCCAGCTTTCATATAGCACTTTTCTTATAGCACAATAGTGTTCCATCAGTCATATACCACAACTTGTTTGTGTGTATCTATATGTATATGTGTATAGGGAAAGAGATAGAGAATGAATGTGTATTACATCTTTTGTTTGTTTGTTTTTTTGTAGGGCAATGAGGGTTAAGTGACTTGCCCAGGGTCACACAGCTAGTAAGTGTCAAGTGTCTGAGGCCAGATTTGAACTCAGGTACTCCTGAATCCAGGGCCGGTGCTTTACCACTGCACCATCTAGCTGCCCCGAATGTGTATTACATTTTAAATAGTGACATCTTTGTTGTGCAGTTCATAAGACAAAAACAAACCCAACCAATTCTATCTTTGGAACTAATTTAGGGGGGATATAAAACATAATATTTATTATTTGTTATCACCCAGAATTAGTGATGGTAGCAAATTTGGGAATTAGAAATTTCTTTTTGGCAGGGCATTGAAGGTTAAGTGACTTACCCAGGGTCACACAGCTAGTAAGTGTCAAGTATGAAAGAAAAGACTATATTTAGACTCTTCTCAGAGCCCTAAAGGCAGAGAGTGAATCTGGTTTCAGGCCCTACAGCTTTGTTACCCAAACCCCCCAGTAGGGGGCCACCCAGCACAGGAGGTTCCTGGGCCTTAGGCCCGAGTAGGGCCTGAAGAGGGGCTTGGGTTTTGTGGGAGTCAGAATGGGCTGGGAGTTCACCTTGAGGCGCCTGAGGTGATTCCCACGTGACCCCAATGTTCAAACCCCAACTTGTTTTGTTTTTTGACAAGTTATGTATGGTTATGTATGTTCACACAGCACTGTTCTAGTGAGGAATGGGGACATTCTTGCCCAGAATATGGTTAAGGCCTAGTGCCGCAATCTGATTGGTTGACCGGTACAATATGATTGGTTGTTAACAGGGCAGTCTGATTGTCTGATTGATACGATCTGATTGGTCCTTACAGTTACTATATATGGGAAATTGGTACTATATGCTGTGATTGGTTGTTTTTGTAGTGCTCTATGCAAATGAGAACTGTACTGTGATTGGTCAAAAGGGACCTTTGGTGGGTATAGAGATGAGGGACCTTACTTCAGTGCACTCTCCAACACATTCAGAAGAGTTTCCATATTTGGGAAGATGAATAAAGAAGCCTTCACCCACTGACTGCTGCTTGCTTGGATTCTTTGGGCAGCGACCTGCTAGCAACACTAGAGCTGCACAACACTATTTGAGTGGTTAGCCAGGTTTCTAACAATTGTCTGAGGCCAGATTTGAACCCAGGTCCTCCTGAATCCAGGGCTGGTGCTTTATCCACTGTGCCACCTACCTACCCCCAGAAATTTTTATTTCACTAATAGATTATGTGCTACTTCTATTATGCAATAATATTTTCCCGTAACTTTGTAATTTTCCCTACAATCATTTGAATAATTCAATGACATAACTTTAAAGATTACAATTAGAATCTCTGTTCATTGTTTCCTGAAAAGATCTTTACTATCTTGACTACTTGCAAGCTTTTTCTTTATACTGGATGTTTTACAGAGTAGGAAGGAAGGAAATAGGCATTTATTAAATGCCTACTATGTGCCAGTTACTGTGCTAAGCACTTTACAAATATTATCTCATTTTATCCATACAACTACCCTAATTAATCCTATTTTACAGGTGAGGAAACTGAGCGATAAAGCTGTGCATACCCTTTGACTCAGCAATACCACTTTTGGGTCTTTTGCCCAAAGAAATCATGGAAAGGGGAAAGGGACCCACATGTACAAAAATATTTATAGCTGCTCTTTATGTGGTGGCAAAGAATTGGAAGTTGAGGGGATGCCCATCAATTGGGGAATGGCTGGACAAGTTGTGGTATATGAATGTAATGGAATACTATTGTGCTGTAAGAAACGATGAGCAGGAGGAGTTCAGAGAAACCTTCAGGGTCTTGCGCGGGCTGATGATGAGTGAGATGAGCAGAACCAGAAGAACATTGTACACAGTATCATCAACATTGTGTGTTGACCTACTGTGATAGACTAGATTCTTCTCACCAATGCAATGGTACAGAAAAGTTCCAGGGGACTCATGATGGAAGAGGATCTCCAAATCCAGGAAAAAAAAGAACTGTGGAGTATAGATGCTGAATGAACCATACTACTTCTTTTGTTTTTGGTGCTGATGTTTATCTATTTTGAGGTTTGTCGTCATTGCTCTGATTTTTCTCTTATAACATGACTAATGCAGAAATATGTTTAATGTTATTATGTATATATATATAAACCTATATCAAATTGCCTGCTGTCTAGGGGAAGGGGGAGGGAGGGGAGGGAGGGAGAAAAAATCTGAAATTGGAGAGCTTGTATAAACAAAAGTTGAGAACTATCTTTACGTGTAACAGGAAAAAAATAAAATACTTTATTAATTTAAAAACATGAATATCACTTCTTTCTTTAGGTTATCAGTTTATTTCTCATTTTCTGCAAGGGAGAAACAAAAACGTTGCAAGTCTGTACTGTTTCAAAAGAAGCTTTTCTTTCAGATTGGGAAACATTCTTGACCTTTTCAAAAATGCAAATATCTTTTTAAATTTAGTTCTTTATTAGCAGTCAAAGCATTTTATTCCACAGTGGTTTCAATCTAAATAAAAGCACTCCTAAAATCAAGAATGTGAAATTTAAGAGGTTGAGCCAGATCCTAACTCAGTATGTAAGACTAACGAAAGAGGCACTAAAATTTGTTGTTAGTGAAAGCAGCAGGGGAAAAAAAAGTATTTTGTAGTCCTTCCAGTGGAATCTTCCCTTAATTGGTGACTATTTATGATAATAAACTATACCTAGGAGAAATGGAGTTTCTCTCTCTTCAGATGGTTGTAAGTTAATGTGTTTCACAAATATAATTATTTGGACAATTAATATTCAGATTCTGTCTGAAACAGGCCATAACCAAAACAATCCTGGGCCACCATCAGCCTTCCTGATGCATATCTTGCCACTTGACTCCTGTTACTCTGGAGGAGGGAGTGAGGCTGATGACTTTGCAAAGCTCTGACTCACTTCAATCCAATTCACTGGTGAGTCAAGATATCACCCTCCTGATGTCATTGGTCTGCTTCAAGAAAGAAGGACAAACAACAACAATGCCACAACTTGCTTGGCCATTCCCCAATTGATGGGCATCTCCTCAATTTCCAATTCTTTGCCACCACAAAAAGAGCTGCTATAAATATTTTGTTTTGTTTTGGTTTTTGGGCAGGGCAATGAGGGTTTAGTGACTTGCCCAGGGTCACACAGCTAGTAAGTATCAAGTGTTTGGGGTCGGATTTGAACTCAGGTCCTTCTGAATCCAGGGCCCGTGCTTTATCCACTGTGCCACCTAGCTGCCCCTGCTATAAATATTTTTGTACATAGAGGTCCTTTTCCTTTCCTTTTTTTTTTTTTTAAATCTGGTACAGACCAGGTAGTGCTATTGCTGGGTCAAAGGGTATGTATAGTTTTATAGCCTTTTGAGCATATTCCCAAATTGTTTTCCAGACTAGATGGATCCATTCATAACCTTACCAATAGTGCATCAGTGTTCCAATTTTCCCATATTACCTCCAACATTTGTAATTTTCCTTAGCCAACGTGATAGGTTTGAGGTGGTATTTCAGAGTTGTTTTAATTTACATTTCTCTAATCAGTAGTGATTTGGAGCATTTTTTCATGTGATGATAGATAGCTTTGATTTTTTTCCTTCTGTAAACTGCTTATTCATAGCCTTTGATGATTTATCAATAGAGGAATGACTCATATTCTTATGAATTCAACTCAGTTCTCTATTTGAGAAATGAAGCCCTTAGAAAAACTTGCTGTAAAAAAATTCCCCCCCAGTTTTCTGCTTTCCTTCTAACCAATGCAGCCAAGATTAGAAGGAAAGCAGGAAACTGGAGGGAAAAAAAGCTAGTTTCTCTGATAAAGGTCTGATTTCTCAATATATATAGAGAACTAAGTCAAATTTATAAGAATACGAGTCAAATGGCCAAAGGATATGTCAATTACCTTCAATCTCTCTATATCTACTTGGTCCTTCTCTACTGTGTACAAACATGCCCATGTCTCCCCCACCCTTAAAAACACTTCCTTTGATCCTTCCATCCCCGCTATTTATCATCCTTTATCTCTTCTGCTCTCTGTGGCTAAATTCTTTGGGAAGGCTGTCTACAATAGGTGCCTCCACTTTTTCTCCTCTTACTAACTTACCATCTGTTCTCATTCCACCCAAACAATTTTCTCCAAAGTTACCACTGATCTCTTAGTTGACAAATCCATTGGCCCTCATTCTTCTCAACCTCTTTGCAACCTCCGACGCTGTTTATCACTCTTGATATACTCTTCTCTCTCCCTTTTCAGGACAACAGTCTCTTTTGACTCTCCTTTTTATCAGAATGCTCCTTTGTTGGATCTTCATCCAGATCATGCCCTCTTCTCTTTTCCCTCCTTAGTATTTCGCTTGGTGATCTCATCAGCTCTCATGGATTTAATGACCAGCTCTGTGCAGACGATTCTCAAATCTGTTTATGCTTTCCTAACCTCTCTGCTGACCTCCAGTCTCACATCTCCAATTGTCTTTCGTACATCTCAAACTGGATGTGTAACAGACATCTTCAACTCAGCAAGTCCAAAACTAAGCCCATTATCTTTCCCCCTAAACTCTCCCCCACTCCTACCTTCCCTCTTAGCATAGAAGACAATACCATCCCCCCACCTCTTAGGCTCACAACCTAGGAGTCATCCTGGACCCTTTGCAATCTCTCCCCTCCCCTCCCCACCCCCGCCATCCCCATGCCCATATCCAAGCTGTTGCCAAGGCTGGTCAATTTCCTCTTTGCAACATCTATCAAATGTGCCCCCTTAATCTCCTCTGATACTGTCACCCCTCCAGAGCAGACCCACATCAGCTCACACCTGGACTATTGCAATAGCCTGATCATGACATGCCCTCCTGTGGCTTCCTATTGCCACCAGAATCAAATACAAAGTGCTCTGTTTGGCATTCAAAGCCCTTCATAACCTCACCCCCTCCTACCTTTCCAATCTTCTTACATCTTACCCCCCAACAGGTACTCCTTGACCCAGTGACACTAGTCTCCTGACTGACTGTTGCAAGAGCAAAACACTCCATCTCGTGGTTCTGGTTCTGGGCATTTTCCCTGGCTGACCCCCCAAGCTAGGAATGCTCTGCTTCCTTCCCTCTACCTACTGCCTTCCCTGACTTCCTTCAAGTCCCAACAGGAAGCCCTTCCCAACCCCCTTAAATCTAGCCTTTTCCTCTTTTAATTATTTCCCATTTATTTGCTATATACATTTGTTTACTTGCTGTCTCTTCCATGAGACTGTGAGCTCTTTGGAGGCAAACACTGCACTGCCTTTTGCACAGATTCTTTTTTTTTTTTTCAGGGCAATGAGGGTTAAGTGACTTGTCCAGGGTCACACAGCTAGTAAGTGTCAAGTGTCTGAGGCTGGATTTGAACTCAGGTCCTCCTGAATCCAGGGCCGCTGTTTTATCCACGGCACCACCTAACTGCCCTCTGCACAGATTCTTTTTTTTTTTTTTTTTTGGCGGGCAATGGGGATTAAGTGACTTGCCCAAGGTCACACAGCTAGTAAGTGTCTGAGGCCGGATTTGAACTCAGGTACTCCTGAATCCAAGGCCGGTGCTTTATCCACTTCGCCACCTAGCCGCCCCCTGCACAGATTCTTAATAAATGCTTACTGACTGACAAATATCAATTTTATTCCTCTGGGGGATGTATTGGAGAAGGGAGGGTGGAAGCAAGGAGAACAATTAGGAGGCTATTGCAGAAGTCCTGGAGGAATTATTTAAGTAGAGAGAAGGGAATGGACATGATATGCATTGTGGATCCAGAAGTGACAAAACTTGGCACCTCATTGGATGTGGGTAGTGAGGAGAAGCTAGGAGTCAGAGGTGATTGAGATATTGCAAAAGATAGTGGAGAGAAATAAAGGCATTATCTAGCAATTGGGAATATTTAGTAAGCACCTACTAGGTGCCAGGCACTGTGCTCAGCATTAGGGATCCAAAGTCCACTCCATGTCTGGGAGTCTATCTGTTGAAACCTTTCTTTTTTGTTTTGTTTTGTTTTGCAGGGCAGTGGGGGTTAAGTGACTTGCCCAGGGTCACACAGCTAGTAAGTGTCAAGTGTCTAAGGTCAGATTTGAACTCAGGTCCTTCTGAATACAGGGCTGGTGCTTTATCTACTGCACCACCTAGCTGCCCCTGTTGAAACCTTTCTTGTCCTCCAAGGTCCAGCTGAGTTTCCATCCCCTCCTCCATGAAGCCTTCCCTTATCCTCCAGCTAAAAGCGATGTGTTGATCTTCACATTTCCTAAAGTATTTTGTCTAGATTTCAGATTTGCCCCTATCATATTCTGCCTTTTCCTATGGTATATGTGATGAATCTCCTATATTAGGTGTAAGTGCCTTGAGGGAAGACTCTGTGATATGGAATTTCTGTGTCCTCAGCATTATGCCCAAAGTTTTGTGCGTAATTTTTTTTTTTTTTTGGTGAGGCAGTTGGGGTTAAGTGACTTGCCCAAGGTCACACAGCTAGTAAGTATTAAGTGTCTGAGGCTGGCTTTGAACTCAGGTCCTCCTGACTCCAGGGCCAGTGCTCTATCCACTGCGCCATCTAGCTGCCCCTGTGCATAATTTATACTTAATATTTACCAAGTTGATGATATGTTGCATCTATGCCAATGACATGTACTCTCCCCTTCCCCCTAGCTACAGAAAATTCTGCCAGCTTTAAGGCATTCTGTGGGTATATCAGGATCTGCATACAACCATAGTTCATAAGCCCCAGTGATGTTTTCTCTTAAACCAAACAGAAAAGATACACTTTAAAGCAAAAGACATTTAATCAAATTATAGCAAATTGGATAACAAGAAAATATTGCCCTTGGACTCAGAGGGATACACTCTGCCACAGGTAGCTACATCACCATGGGGAGTGTGGAACAAACACATAATAGTACATGCATGACCAGGGAACATACATGGAGGGGTACATGTGACCAGGAATAAGGAGATAGACACAGGGAACACATATGGAAGGCACACATATAGGAACATTTGTGGCCAGGGCATAACATGGCTAAGGCAACATCAGTTGTATGATACTCTCTTGAGACAGAGCTGTTCTGTCCTCTGATGCTATTTGGTGGGAGTAGTAGTTGCATCTCTTTATCCCTTTTCTCTGCTAACCAGTGCATCTCTGTCAGGTGATGCATCATCATCATTTATACTAGTTTCTAACTGATGTATTTATTTGCTACACATACTCTCTGTTAGCATCTGCTAATCTTCAGCTGTTTTAGCCTCTTCTTGCCACATACTTTTCTCCTCTACCAATTGCTGGAGCGAAGCAAGTAGTCACCCTCCATTTAGCAAGGGAGGGCTAAAATCATGATAGCCACACCTAGCCAGAACCCTTAGCCTAGGATTAATTCTGCTTTTTTGATGCTTCTACTCTTACACCAAAATCCTTGGTTCCAGCCAACTACCTGACTTAGGGTTAGAAAACTCCTTTTGATTGTCAGTCTATGTCCCCTCAGCTCTTTTCAAGAACCTCACACAAACAAAACTACCAAGGAATCATTCAAGGCAGCATCCAAGGTTTCTTTTAGCTTCCCATAATTCTCTGGCTTGGCAGACAAATCAACTTGACGCAAGGAACAAAAACGCTAGATGAAGTCATATGGCTACGATTTAGATTATTTGTAGTATATTCCTGCCTAACTGCCGGCTACGACATTATTGGACTTTATTTAACATTCGTACCAACCACAAAACTAGACAAACCTCTCTGGTCTTCCTAAATCAACAAGAAAAGGCTAAATTACATTCAGTGACTTCCGCTGAAGAAGGCAAGGAATATACTCGTAAAAAACATCCACACAAAGTAGCTAATTTTTTTTAATTGAGCATTTTACTAGAGAGCTTTGTTTGCCTGGAAACATTACTTACGTGTAACTCTTCATTACACAAAGAGCCTGAACTAAGAGTCAAAAGACTTAAGTTCCTGCCAGCATCTCTAGGCTCTGACACTGTGACCTCCGACCTCCCCTCTCAAAGGGTCTGTTTCGTCACCCACCAAATAAAAAAAGTTGAAGTGGGTGTTCCCTAAGCAATTTCCCATTCTGATGTTCTAGGAATCTACAAATAAAGCACATCCGTATTTATAAAGAAGGATGGAGCTGAGTTCAAGGATTCCAGAGGGGTCCAGACTGATGTTGAGGGGGAGACTGAAGAGTTCGAGTTCCCTTCCAAGTCTAGGTTTGTGAGAGCAAAAATCTATTAAGGGTCAAGGCTTATGTAAGTAACGTGTTTTGGAAGCTCAGCTGTTTCTCCCTTCCAGGCAAGCAGAAATACACATATTGAGTGAAGGTTTTTTGCTTTTTCCTTTTAATGAGGCTTTTCTAAGTTTTGCAATAGAAATAAGACTGATGCTTATCAGTCTGTAAATGGGTTTGTACCAACAATTTCACCAATCTTTCATTCCTTTCTGACCATGTTTCCCTCTTGCCCTCTGGAAGCTGAAGATACCAGCTGATTGAAGGGGGAAAAAGGCCAAGATAGCATTTTCACTAAATTTTAATGAGGAGCTGACTTGGTAGTTATGGGGGAAATAGTGCCAGGTCAGGCATCAGGGGACCTAGGTTCTAATTCTGGTGCTCTCATTAACTCCTTGGGTGACCTTGAGTAGGTCCTTCCTTCTCTCCCTGCCTATTTCCTCAGTAATCTGAGATTCTTCCTAAGATGTCTGATGATTTTCTCTTGAAAATGGGAACCTTGCAAGGTTTGTATTTATCCTAGGGTCTTCTTCCACTTCAGGTGGGCAGCTATGTGGGACAGTGGATAGAGTGCCCAGCCTGGAATCAGGAAGACTCATCTTTCCAATTTCAAACGTGGCCTCAGACACGTAAGGTTGTGTGACCCTGGGCAAGTCACTTCACCCTGTTTGCCTCAGTTTTCTCATCTGTAAAAATGAGCCAGAAAAGGAAATGGTAAACCACTTTGGTATCTCTGCCAAGAAAATGTGACCTCCTAGGGACAGCTAGGTGGCGCAGTGGATAGAGCACTGGCTTTGGAGTCAGGAGTACCTGAGTTCAAACCCGGCCTCAGACACTTAACATTTACTAGCTGTGTGACCCTGGGCAAGTCACTTAACCCCAATTACCTCGATAAAAAAAAAAAATTCAGCTGTTAGGGGCGGCTAGGTGGCGCAATGGATAAAGCACTGGCCCTGGATTCAGGAGTACCTGAATTCAAATCTGGCCTCAGACACTTGACACTTACTAGCTGTGTGATCCTGGGCAAGTTACTTAACTCCAATTGCCTCACCAAAAAACAAAAACAAAAATGTGACCTCCTAAATGGGGTCACAAAGAGTCAGATATGACTGAAAAAAACCTAAACAACACAAAACCAAACCCTCTTCCACTTCAGACTCTGAGGTCTGATCTTTCTAGGTAGTACAGATGGTGGACCAGGTCTTATTCATCTCTGTTCTCTGCTCAGACAAAAGCACATGGCCCTGCTCAGAGCAGATACTGAGCTGGGTGGGCTTAGGGAGAAGGTCAAGCTAGCCCAGAGTACTGGCCCTGAAGTCAGGAGGACCTGAGTTCAAATCCAACCTCAGACATTTACTAGCTCTATGACCCTGGGCAAGTCACTTGGCCCTGATTGCCTAATAGAAATAAAATTAGCTTTGCTAGACTGCCCAAAATGTGAAAATTAAATTAGATAATATTTATAAAGCACTTAGCATAATGCCTGGCACATAGTAGGTGCTATGTTGATGCCTTTTCCCTTCCCTTCTCTAAATGAATGAGGGTAACTGTCACCCAGAAACCAAAACCATATACATCTTCTTCCCCTCAAACTGGAGCCATAACTAGGATGGACCACAAAGGCTTTGTCCTAGAGTCTAGAATTTAGAGTTCTTCAGCAATATCCAAACAACAGAGTTTAGCATATAGTAATCAAAAAGAACTAGTAAAAATAAGAAGCTACCAGATTACAAACTAGCTTGACCTCTCTAAGCCCACCCAGCTCTTCCAATCTCAACTGAGGACATACATAGGACCACTTGCCCAATTGCTGCGTGGCTTATGGTACTAATCCCAGGCACCAGAATTCCTAGTGATAGCTGTGCCCTGACCCATTTCTTTGAATCAGGGGATTCTTACCCAGGGGTCTGTGAACTTGTTTTAAAAAATATTTTGGTAGGAATCAGCTAGGTGGTGCAGTGTATAAGGCATGGGCCCTGTATTCAGGAGGACCTGAGTTCAAATCTGACCTCAAACACTTGACACTTACTAGCTGTGTGACCCTGGGCAAGTCATTTAACCCTGATTGCCTAAAATATCAAAATAGATATATGAATAAATAAATGACATGAGCTTCACCAGACTGCTCAAGAGGGTCTGTGATGAAAAAAAAAAAAGTTAAGAACCCTTGCCTTAGATGACAGAGATTTCTGCCACTTTTACTTGGAGGGGACTATTTTTGGCCTGGACCGAAGACCAAGATGCTGGCCAGACACCTGGTATGGTGTTGCCCTTCCCCCACTCTGCAAACAAGCCTAGCCCAACCAACCCTTCCAGGGTAAGGGAGCCACAACCCACCTTCTTGTCTTTACTGAAATACTTTTTTTTCTTCCAATCTGCAAAACATTTTATTTTTCTTCTGATACATCTTATGTAAGAGACATCTCTCTCTTCACAGGCTACACTCAGGAAAAGGGTTTCCTTTTCCTAGTTTATATTGCCATCTTAATTCAAGAAGAATTCAGACAATTTTTTTTCTTTTCTCTTTTAAAAAAATAAACATTTTCCTTTTCTGGTCAAACCATTGACAAGAACCATTACCACCAATTCACCAAATATTTTTCTTTAAAAAAGATAGATGTTACAATCTGACAAGATACAGACAACATTCAGCAAGAACAAAGGTATTTTTCCCCCCGCAGCTAGAAAACATCATCAGCATGTCCCCTCCTCTGAGATTCCCTGAGTAAGGGTAGGGAGGGGGAAAAAGGACAGTTTCTAGAGTCTGCCCATTCCTCCAGTTTGAGAGAAAGGGGAAAAAATAGCGAAACTCAGTAGTCTCTTTTTGTACTTATGTTTGTGACTGATACATAGGCAATGTTCCTTTCTATAAATACTTAAGTGGCAATCTGTACTTATATGAACATCTCTTAACTTTTCTATACAACATAAAATATGTAGAGAATATATTCACATAGAAGGGGAGAGAAATCCCTTTAAGTTTTGGTAGTATAGTTCCTTTTGTTTAAGTTTCAAAAATTCAGTCAAAGAAAGATCAGTCAAAAGACCCTAATCTTCCAAACATCCCCCAGAATGATCCCAGTAAGCTATACTTTCACCAGCTCTCTGTAGAATGATCAGCGGGTCCCAAGACCTTACTGGTATGGCTCCTCTTGGATGCCTGATTCAGTTGGCTAGTTGCCTTTACCTTGACAATGTGTGGTTCTGTGGAAAGAGCATTGGCTCTGAGGACAGAATTCCCCGGGTTCAAATCTTGCCTATGAGTCTTACCACCCACATGACCTTAAGCAAATTGCTTGGGGAAGGGAGGTGAACTAGATACTTTCAGCCTTAGATCTCTGATCCTATGATCTCTGAATGGCCATCTCCTACAGAAGGTGACAGTCTATGAATATGGTCACTCCCTACCTCAGTTCAACCCATGGGTTCAGGAGAGAGACAGGGATCTGACAGAGAGTCCCTCTGGAGAGACAGGGCTTTGGTCATCCCAGAAGACAAATTTCATTTTGCCCATCAATTCACCTCTGGGCATCTGCCCACCACCTGGCTTATAAGTGAGTGCCTGGGTAGCAGCCTCCCACCCAAAGGATACTGGGAAGAGTCAGAACATTAGCATATCCATCACTTTCCAAAGACTTTCAATCCCTGGTTTCATAATTTTAATGTGATGCTATAGAGTCAGCCTTCCCCCATAGTCCTCCCCTGATGCCTCATGGTGTATAGTATATGGGTGATCCCGGGATCTCAAAGACTAGGCCATTGGAATATAAGCTATAAACCCAGCTAAGCTGGAAAGGCTTGTAGGACATGCCTAGGGAGAGAGTCTGTCATTCAAGGACCAGCCCAGTGAAGTCAGGAGAAGCACACTGCCAGGCTGGCCACTGGCTGACAAGTTTTTTCAACCACAGCGATTCCTGAAGAGCACGTACTAAGGCAAAAAGGGTTATTGTTCACATTGGCAGATGAAATAACCAGAGGGAGGGTGGGGTCTGAAGTTTGCGAGCAATCTCGGGAGGACAGACAGGGATAATGCCACCAGCAGAATCTGCCAAAGAAAAACAAAGGCCACGAGAAACGTTTAGAGCCATAGCAGCCCCTGAAAGAAAACTGGACAGGACAGACAGGAGGCCAATGGGTGGACGAGGCATTTGGGCTCAGGGTCAGATGATTTCGGTGTCACCGAGGGTCACTGTAAACACGAAAAGACAGCCCCAAAGACAGCAGGAAGGAAGGAGTCATAGCAATAACCATAAAAATCATAACCATAACAACAACTGGTATTTCTATGGTGCTTTAAGGTTTGCAAAGTGCTTTACAAATAGTATCTCGTTTGATCCTCACAACAACCCTGTGAGGTAGGGGCTACTATTATTATTATTATTATTATCATCATCCCCATTTTACAGATGAGGAAACTGAGGCAGGCAGGGTAAGGGACGTGCCCAGTGTTACTCAGCTAGTTAGGTGGATGAGGCTGGATTTGAACTTGGGTCTTCCCAGCTCTGTGTCCAGCATTCTAGCCGCCAAGCCACCAAGCTGCCTCGTTTCTATCCATGTGGCAGTAACAGAGATGGGGTATGGCTGCAAGTACCAGAACTCTTCCTGCATGGGGCTGCTCTTATACAACACACAGAGAAAGTTATAAACTAGTTTATATGTAGTCAATGTGTCCAGTCATTTGACCTTTGGAAATAATCATTGACTGCCTGTGTGACCTTGGGCAAGTCCTTTCTCTGGGCCTCAGCTTCTTCATCTGTGAAATTGAAGGGAGGAGGAGAAGGGCGATCTTGAAGATGTCTGCCAAGTTTTCCATCGCCAGGTCACATGATCCTCACTAGAATCAGTTCACATGATCCTCACTAGAATCAGTGCAGCCCACAGGATCAAGGGAGAGACGGGGATCTGGCAGAGAGTCCCTCTGGAGGGACAGGGCTTTGGTCATCCCAGAGGACAAATTTCATTTCGCCCATCAGTTCACCTCTGGACATCTGCCCACCACCTGACCAAGCTCTGAAAACCTTTTACAATCATAATAATAAAAAAACAACAGTAATTCCTATTTACAGAGTGCTTAATGCTTACAAGCAGCTGCTTGAAACCCAAAGGAAAATCAAGGATCCACAAAACGGCAGGGCCAGGAGGGCCCTGAAAACAACAGCTAGTGGGGCCCACAGAGATCTGTTAGTCCGGGGCTCTTATTGTGCAGAGGAGAAGCTAAGGCCCGGAGGGGAGAGCTCACTCATCCGAAATTCCACAGTAAATCTGCAGCAGAGCTGGCACTGGCCTCCCCAGATCTCCTGCCTCTCCGTCCCCTCCACTGCCCCCAGTGTTAATCCTCTCTGGCAGTGTGGGGCATAGGAGAATCACCTGTCAAATCTCTCCTCTTCATTCTATCTTAGAGGCTTGAAAGAATACTGAATGTAGGGAGTCAGGAGATCTGAATTCTAGGTTCTACCCCAGCCCCACCAGGTAGCCATGGGGAAGGCACTTTCCCTTTCTTTGGTATCAGTTTTTCCATCTGTAAAAATGGTAAGGGGAGGTTGGACAAGATCAGAGGTTCTTCATCTTTTTTTGTCACAGACCCCTTTGACAGGCTTACCAAGTCTGTGGACACCTCAGAGGAACGTTTGCGGTCTATATTCATGATGAAAGGAAATGCTAAATTACAGTTAGAAGTCAGTGAAAATACATGTAAATTTTTTTCCCTCATCCAAGTTTATGGACCTCCTGAAATCTGTCTGTGGACTGTTTGGCGAACAATCCTTGGACTAGGTGACATCTACTGTTTCTGATATTCTGACATTCTCTATTCTAAGGGCCCTCCCAGGCCTGATGTTCTGGGTTCTAAGGAGCCTTCTAGTTCTGACATCCTTGGTTCTAAGGACACCCCCAGCCCTGATATCCTGTGTTCTAAGGCCCTCCCAGCTCTGACCTTCTGTATTCTAAGGGTCTTCCCAGCACTGACCTCCTATGTTCCAAGGGCTCTCCTGGTTCTGTCATCCCTTGTTTTAAGGGCCCTCCAAGCTCTGATAGTCAAAGATTCCAATATTACACGTCCCTTAAGACAAGAAGCCGGGGGCAGCTAGGTGGTGCAGTGGATAGAGCACCAGCCCTGGAGTCAGGATGATCTGAGCTCAAATCCAGCCTCAGACACTTGACACTTACTAGCTATGTGACCTTGGGCAAGTCACTTTACCCCAAATGCCTTACCAAAACATTTTTTTTAAATTAAAAAAAAATAATGATGGAGAATGCATACACTCTAAGCATTCATTCTTCCTTCAGTTAAAGTACTTTGAGTTACCTGGGGGGGTGAAATGGGATCTGTCCCTCTGTGTGTAGGGGAAATAAACAACAAAGACTTAGAAAGGAAGGGTCAGCATTTGGAACCATTCCCCAAACCCATTACTATCACTAATAAGTACCCCCTTCCTCAATGGGCCAATTCAGTCTAACCCATCCCAACCAACACATGGAAGGGATGATGCCAGGCCCACTGCTATGCTGGAATACAAAGGGCATATTAAGACATGAGAGGCAGTCTGGAATAACAGAAAGTAAACTGGAGCCACTAAAAAGACCTGAGTTCCAGTGGCTCTACCACTGTCTGGCTGTGAGACCTTAGGCAAGTCAGTTTTCCTTCAATTGGGCCTTACTTTCTCCATCTGTAAAAACAAAGGGCCTGGGGGGCAGCTAGATGGCGCAGTGGTTAAAGCACCGGCCCTGGATTCAGGAGTACTTGAGTTCAAATCCGGCCTCACACACTTAATACTTACTAGCTGTGTGACCCTGGGCAAGTCACTTAACCCCTATTGCCCCACAAAAAAACCCCCAAAAAAACAAAAAACAAACAAAAAAACCCGAAGGGACTGGAATAAATGTTTATGGTCCCTTGTATTTCCTGTTCCGTGATACCTTCTCTCAGGGGGCTATTAATCATTGGTCATAGTATTTGAGAGCTAGAAGGGTGCTTATATCACACCTTGTTGAGATAAAACCCTTCCTGTTACAGATGAAAAAACTGAGGCCCACAGTGACTAGCCCAGGGTCCCACAGCTAGTTAGAATTGGGATACAAACATAGACTGTAAGCTCCTTGAGGGCAGGGACACCTCACTTTTGTATTTGCAGCGTCAGATGTCTAGCCAGTGCCTGGCACATTGCTTGGTGCTTAAAGAATGATTGGCGGGGGCAGCTAGGTGGCGCAGTGGATAAAGCACTGGTCCTGGATTCAGGAAGACCTGACTTCAAATCTGGCCTCAGACACTTGACACTTGCTTGCTGTGTGACCCTGGGCAAGTCACTTGACCCTCATTGCCCCCCGCAAAAAAAAAAAAAAAAAAAAGAATGATTGGCAATAAGATGCTGGTTGCCTATCCTGCGCTCTTTCCACTATGCCCCACCTCACACCACTTAAAAAGTCACTCGACCTTTCCCAGGATGCCCTTCTGAGGCTAACAACTCCATCCATCAGGGGTGCCCTGGGGAGCTAAGAGCAGTTCGTTCATAGCCTGCTCAACCTTGGAGCTCCATGCCTGGAGCTGGCCAAGGAGGAGGCTTCATCCTTCAAAGCAGCATTTGACTTCATTCTATCTGGGGAAAGATTGGATAAATCTACAGAAAAAGCAAGCAAAGAACTCTGGATGCGGTTTGGGGACCCATTAAACCCCAGGGTGGGAAGGGTATAGGGAAGTCTTCTCTTTCTCTCCTTCCCATTTACTTTTCCTCTAGAAGTGAGCCACATTTTTAGGTGCTCTACCATGTCTGATCTCTACAAATATTAGGCAATAAAGCTATAGTCATGCCTCACCAAGCCAGGGGTCACTTATCCAGCCATACTAGTTAAGTCTAGCGCACAGCTAAGGAAGCATAAACAGGGCAAACATCTGGGGATTAATGATGCCATAGTACCACCTCAGTAGTCACTCCACTCAGCGCCTAATCACTCATAATCTACACGCAATATGAACGAGCTTGGTTATATGGTTCTCTAGCTCATATTAGAAGTGGGGAAACTCGGCAGTTTAAATTAAGCAGAACAGCGGGGAGAGGTAATGGGAGAGGAGACAGAAAACTATAAAGAACAGATGTCAGGTCTCAAAGAGTCCAGCAGGCTGGTGAAGGGGGAAACAGCAGCCCCTGAAGGGATCTCTATGCTCCAAGGAAGTGTGCTTAGCAATCCTCAAAATGACCAGAGATTCAGAATTGAAAGGGACCTCTGAGGGCTGTCGTCTGTCCCCTATCTGAAGCATGAATTCTCTTCCACTTCCCCATCCCCTCAAAATATCCACAAACTTGCTATCTTTGAGGGCAGCCCGTTCTATTTTTAGACAGATCCTGCCTGGCTCATCCAAAAATGGGGGGGAAATGGTTATATTCTGTTCAGCCTCCTCTGTTTGAAAAAGGAGAGATGCATAACCTATTTTTAGAAAGATTTCTGTCCACATGAAATGAAAGCAAAAAGAAAAGTTTTGCTGCTTACAGGAATTAGGTCCAATTTTCTCTGGAATATGTGGGATGCCTGAGGCTGCAGGTGACGGCAGCACAAAGGGATAGGCTCTGGGCTTCAGTTACCCCTTTAATCTAGTCTCATTTCCTAGCCCCTGAACCATGGTATACAAGGCCCAGTCTGCGGGATACACATGAGAGAGAACAACAGAAAGATAAGAACCCTGGAGCAAGTCTGGGGTTCAGGTTTCCTTCCTTCTATTAATTCATTATATGAGCTTGGACAAGTCCCATCCACTCTCAGGGCTTTGGCCAAAATGAGGGGGCTGGACTGGACGGTCTCTAAAGTTCCGTTCAGTTCTGGGCCCTTTGCTTACAAAGTTCTGGGTCCTGAGGCTGCCATTGGAGGTCTGGGAAATCTTAAACAGCAAGAGCAATTAGGATACATACATACATACATACACGTGTGTATTCATATATATATAACACACAAGCACACATGTAATGTATATCACGTGTGCACACATGTGGGTGTGTCCACATGCATGTACACAACACATGTGTGCAAGCATGTAGCTGTGTGCACATGTGTTTATGCACATATTCATGTGCGTATGATGTATATGTGTGGAGGAGAAAGAGAGCAAGAGAGAGGGAGGAAGGGAGAGAGAAAGAGAGAGAGGCCTACAAGGTTGGCCTTGGGATCAGGAAGATCTGGGTTCAAGTTCTGCTTATGACACATATTTACTGGCTGAAAAACCCAGGAGCAAGTCACATAACTTCCCAGGGCCCACCTGCATTATTGGAGAGAGTTTCCACACCAGGACCAACCCTCCTCTGCTGAAATAACAAATCCAGAATAAAAACAATAATAAGAACCTACAATTATCTCACAAGAAACAGGAATGAGGCACTGGTGTGCTGTACCCTGGCAGTAGATGATTGAAAGGGGCCTGGCCTGAGTCGGGAGAAAGGAAGTGAGTTTCCTCTGCTAAAGTCATGGGGAACAGCCAGGCCTCTCTTAGGGGCAGGCCAAGGTCTAGCCTAAGTCTGTGTAGGTCCACTCAGCTGAATTCAAGGAGGGAAGGAGTTCCTGGACTGGGGTCCACAGAAACCCAAGCCTTGGGGATCTCGGGATCACCCAGCTCCTTGGGAGTGACCACAAAGTCAAGGAAGGAGTAGAGTACCAAGGTTGCCATTAACATTCTGCATGATTTCTCAGTTTCCTCATCTACAAAATGGGGATAAGATTGGTTAAGATTCTAAGGTCTTTCCTAGGAGCCTAGTAAAAATACTTGGCATCTCTAGAATGCTTTAAGTTCCAGCAAGCAAAAACATACCCAACTTGGTGAAGCAGGTAATGAATATTAGTAGCAGTGTGTTATAATGGATAGTGAGCTGACCTTGGGAGTAAGAAACGGGTTCAAGTCTCAATTCTGACACAGATTGTGTGACCCTAGGTAAATCACTTCCCCTGGTGCCCCAAACCACTCTTTTTTTTTTTTTTGGCAGGACAATGAGGGTTAGGTGACTTGCTCAGGGTCACACAGCTAGTAAATGTCAAGTGTCTGAGGCTGGATTTGAACTCAGGTCCTCCTGAATCCAGGGCCGGTGCTTTATCCACTGCACCACCTAGCTGCCCCCCAAACCACTCTTTTAAGAGAATAAAATGCAAAGATACCCATTTGCATTGGTAGAATAGGCTTCCTCACCACAAATTCCCTAGAGCAACATTCTCAAAGTGGGGGGTCCTTGACCAGAGACTATTGGGAGATACTTGAGACCCAAACTGTTCTTATAATAATACTAAGATGTTATTTGCTTATTAGGTTACTCCTTGCTTTTCCAACTCCATAGCTAGATGAGGCCAAATTTTCTTCATATACTTCAACCAAAACAACATATTGCAACAGATCAAAAGCAGAAACAGATAGAAGAATCCAACTGTCATCCATAAAACCGGACATTAAGGAGATTTGCCAAAATATGTAAAATACTCCCACTCTTCTCACTAAATTTTGTTTTGGAAAATAGAATTATTTGTCATAAAAATGTTAACATATGATGGATGGGCTTATTGATGTTATCTTAACTGAATTAAGAACTATTAAAATATATGTTTTAATTTCTCATACTTAAAAATCTGATAGATGTAACCCACATAAACAAAAACTCTTTGGAACCTTCAATCATTTTTAAGAGCATACAGGCACCCTGAAAACCAAAGAGTCTAAGAATGTCTGTCCCACAGTAATGGAGTTCTGACTACAGACTGAAAACCCTCTGAGGCTCAGAGAGAGGCCTGAAGTCACTTGCTCACAGCCAGCCAGCTGGGACACTAGAAACAGATCCTGAACCCAGGTGCCTGACTGAGAGTCTGGTACTATGCTTACTAGCCAGACTATGTGAACTCCCATTTAAGTATTCTGGTTTTATGAAGGCTGCTCTCCTTAACTATTTGAGGGGAGGGGAGGTACGGAATATGCTCAAGCATCCTGTGTCCTAAGGGCCCCCCTAGTTCTGACATCCTGTGTCCTAAGGGCCCTCCCAGCTCTGACATCCTGCGTCCTAAGGGCCCTCCCAGCTCTGACATTCTGTGTTCTAGTTGTCTCTTCCAGCCTGGATAGATGTTCTATTAATCTATTAAACACAAAGAGAAAAACGAATGCTCCAAAGTTGTGAAATCGGGAGGCTAGACATAACCCAGTGATGATGTCCCACCTGAGATCTGACCTTCAGAGCCTGTGGCATATTCACGCATTGGAGTCTCCTCACTGGGGTCAAAGCTTTATCCTTTGTGGGTGGGTTTGGATTTTGGGAACTGCTTCTGGTGAATAAGATCGAGAATCCAACTGGGGAATTCCAACTGGAACCACAAACAAGGTGGGTCTTCTCATATGAATAATAGATATGTGCATAGCACATTGCTGTTTGGCTTTACAGAATGCTTCTACGTCTCTCTCTCTCTCACACACACACACACACACACACACACACACACACATTTAGAACTTCTGAGGTCCTTTCCATCTCTCTATCTACGATCCCATGAATTGAACAACCTTATGATATAGGCAGGGCAGATTGTTACCAACCTCGTCTTATCTTAGCAACAAGAAACAGTCCCTAAAAAGGGAGATGACACGCTTAAGGTCATCCAGTGAGTCGATGCTGAACTCCATATCACTGCCTATGTGAGGGAGCTGGTTCATATTATGTGGCTTGTACAGCAGTTTCAGAAGCCATTCCCAAATTGTCATGGGAATAAGAGTACGGCTGACCAGTGGACAGCCTGAAGAGAACAGCCTTTTTTTTTTTTTTAAATGGCCAAGTTCTGGCTTACTTGTAGAACTGATCTTGTTGACTGACCCAGCGGCCACAGGATCCCACTAAACTCAGGGCCACACTATCCCTTCCAGGGTTTCTCTGCACCAGGAGAAAACTCCTTTTGTTCAAGGCCTGCCTTGATCTAGACATGAGAACTTGGGTATGACTCAAAGGATGGGTCTCTTGGGCTTATTGCTGGGATGCACAATTCCTTGAATCGCCTCCCTCTGCTTTCCTCCCCCAGATCATCCATCCCTAGAGCCTGAGTCACCTCTGGTGGGGCAGAGAACTACAATACACCAAGGGATGACCATTGGATCTGGAATCCTCCCCTAGCTCTGCCCTGCCCCCAAACACAAGAACTCCAAGGGCCTTGATCTGGCCCCTGCAGGAGGGCCTACCTCCCTTCCCTGCTGCCCTTTCCCACAGGGAGCTACAGCAAATCACAGAGTATCAGAGCTGGAAGGAACCTCGGAGAGCCCTGAGTGCTACTCTCTTACTTTACAGATGAAGAAACTGAGGCTCAGGGAAACAAACTCATTTTTCCAAACACACACACACACACACACACACACAGAATCAGTGGCACATACAAGAAGAGCTATAGGATAGAAACTAGGATCTGAGAGCTAGAAGGGAATTAAGAAGTCATTTAGTCCACCCCACCCACTTTACTGAATGCTGGATTTGGAAAGAGGCTTAGAATTCAAATCTAGCTTTGTCACTTGTGACATGCGTGAGCTTAGGCAGATCTTTTCATCTCCCTGGGCCTCAGTTTCCCCATCTGTCAAATGTGGAGGTTGAACTCACTGGTCTCTAAAGTCTCTTCCAGCTCTAAGGCTACACTCTTAGGTAATGGGTCATGATTTTAGGGCAAATGCCTTGTCCAATCAGCCTGCTGCTCAGCAGAAGAGGCCGGAATCGAAGCCACATCTCCTGACACCCTGACACAGCTCTTTCTCCTACCCCTCATGGCTGTCCCATGCCCCATGGCTTCCAGCAGCTCCACCATCTTGTTTTCCTCCTTGCGATCTGCTCCCCCATTTCACCATTCCTGCTCCAGACAGGATGGGGGTGGGGGCAGTCAGAATCCATCAACTCATTTTCCATGAGAATCCCAGTGTGTGAATCAAGATCAACCTGCTTCCTCTCAGAGAAAGCGACGGGTCTCTGGCCCACCGAGCCAATATAGCACAGATAAATTTCCAATCTGGTGTGTGACCTTGGGCAAGTCCCAGGACACCTCTTTGGACCTCGCTCTACCCATCTGTCAAATGGGGAGGGAGGACGGTCTAGCAGATCTGTATAGTCCCTGTCCAGCCCCCTCACTCCACACTGGTTGCTGGCTTTCTGTGTCTATCTCCTTGGGTGAAGAATTCAGATCCGTGGGAAAGAGCTTATGTAAGGTGACGGCTTTGGTCCATCATTGACAGGGTCCTCCTCCTTTGGCCAGGGGGAGACTTTCCCTTCATTTCCCCAGTGAGGGCAGCATCCTCATTACTGACTCCATCCAGGTGTGCTACCCTCCAGAGCTATTCCAATTCACAGCAAAGCTTTGCAGCCACCGGGAGGGGAAATGAAAGCAGCTCAGAACAGTTTGTTGTTGGGTCTGGCTCCAGGCATGCCCCCTTGTCCACCCCCTTCTCCCTTCTGCACTCTCCTTCTCCCTTCTCTGATCTGAGGTATTGCCTCTTGTCCCCTGGCCCCCTGCAGACATAGAACGTCCACTTCCCCCCTCCTCCCCTCCAAGAGATGGACACTCAGCCTCTAGCTTTCCCGGAGGTTGCCGTATTGAAGTTCAGTGTTGAACACTTCCTTGTAGAGTGGGGGGAAGAGACGTGCTGTTTCTGGGTGAAGAAGGCGGAAACATTCCAGCTTATCCAGGTGGAGGCGGCAGATCGCTTTCAACAGGGGCAGCTTGGAGATCAGCTACACGGAAGAAAGGTGAAAACTGTCAGGATGGGAAGCAAAGGACAGCTTGGGGATGGTCCCAACCCTCCCTTCCTGGGTCAGCTAGCTCTGGGTTTGGCATTGGGAGGACCTGAGTTCAAATCCAGCCTCAGACATTTATTAGCTGAGTGACTCTGGGCAAGGGCATGATTTCAGTTAACTCAGTCTGCCTCAGTTTTCTCAACTGTAAATAGGGTTAATAACAGCACCTATCTCCTGGGGTTGTTGGAGGATCAAATCAGATGAAATTTGTAAAGCACTTAGCACAGTGCCTGGCACATAGTAGGCATTTAATAAATGCTTATTCCCCCCCTTCGCTCCTAGCTGGTAGTTGTCAGGTCAATCATTCTTTTTGTTGTTGTTTTTTGGGTTTTTTGGGGGTTTTTGTGTGAGGCAATTGGAGTTAAGTGACTTGACCAGGGTCACAAGCCGGATTTGAACTCAGGTCCTCCTGACTCCAGGGCCGGTGCTCTATCCACTGCACCACCTAGCTGCCCCCGGTCAATCATTCTTATTGCACATCCCAACTCTCTCTCTCTCTCTCTCTCTCTCTCTCTCTCTCTCTCTCTCTCTCTCTCTCTCTCTCGTCTATCTGTGTCTGTCTGTCTCACTTTCTCTCTGTCTCTTTCTCTGTCTCTGTCTCTCTCTGTCTCTCTGCCTCTCTGTCACTCTGTTTCTCTCTCTCTCTTTCTGTCCGTCTCTCTCAGTCTCTGTCTGTCTGTCTCTCTCCAGCTTTTTCATGACCACGATTCTATGAGGTCTGCAAGGTAAGGGTCACTATTCCCATTTAATTGATGAGAAAACTGAGGCTCAGATTGGGGAAGGGACTTGTCCATGGCCACACACCAGGGTTAGAGCCATTACATCCTGGTCTTCTTCGTAGAGGTCCTGTATACTTTCTGACGTGCCCATGGTTTCTATTCCCTCCATGTGCTGAAAGTCCGTCCCACAGTTAGGCAAACAAAGGGATACACAGCAGCATGGAAAGCTTCAACATACATCTATTTACCACCTACTGTACTAATACAAAAATTTGTTGATTGAAAAATCTGCTGCTTAAAAACTTTATTTTTTAATTTTAACTTAATTTTATATAATTATATATATAAATTTATATAATTTAATTTAATTTTATAATTTAATTTCTGAATTTGGCAAGCTGGGTTTGAATCCAAAGGTCCACTACACTTCCTAGTATGACCCTGAGACCTATAGCTTCATGCTTCTGGTACTTAGCATAGTGCCTGGAACATTGGAGGTGCTTAATAATTGCTTGTTGACTTGACTCTGGACTTTGGGTTCTTTATCTATAAAATGGGAAGAATAATACTAGCCCTACCTGGCTATGCTGGGCACTTGTTAGGGAAAACATTCCAGAAATCATAATAAAATGTTATGTAAATTGGGCCATCGATTCCTATAGACAATTCTCTTGAAGCATCACTTACGTGAATAGTAGTAATTAAGAAAACAACATTCCTGCTCTTGGGAGCTTGCAGTCTAGCAATGGGGAATGAAGCATATAAGAGAAAATGGAGCCTCTGGAGGAGACCAGGCCACTTCCCGGCTGAGGCTGTCAGGGGGAGTATCCTGGAGGAGGAGCAATTGGAGCTGAGCCTTGAAGGATGGGCTGGACTTTGACAGGAGGAGATGTTGGGAATGGGCGAGGGGAGGGGGGGATAGAAGAGGATGACATTCCAGGCCTGAAAAGATTATTTGGGATGGGGCTGGTGAATTGGACACTGGAAGAGGACACCATTGCTGAGTCTGGGTGCTCAACATAGACCTGCTGATGACCAGTCAGCACCCTTGAGGCAGGGAGGGGCCCACGGTTATGTTGGGTTTGTGACCCCTTTAAGTACCACCTCTATGCCTTCCAAGTCTCAGCATTCCCTTTCCCCCAAGGGCCCTACCTTGGACAGCCTGTCCTCTGGAGAAGGCTGTTTCTGGATCTCATGCTGTAAAGCGAGGAAAATCTGGTCCTGAAGATTCTGCACCTTCTTGGCCTCAAGCAGCCAGGGTCGGTCTGCCAGGCGCAGGGTGAATAAACCAACCCGAGGGCAAGCAGGAGAAAAGAGATTGTTAAGGGGGTCTAAGCGCTGGAAGACAAGAAACCACAGTTCTAGTACCTGCTCTGGTACTGACTTGATTTATGAAGATGGGCATATCTCTGGGCCTCTGTGGGCCTCAGTTTCCCCATTCATAAAATGAGAAGGTTGGACCCGGCCAACGTTCTTTGAGTCCTGGACTCCTTTGGCAATTTGGTGAAGCCCATGGACTCCTTGGCAGAATAAATGCTTTTGAATGCCTTAAATACATAGGATTATAAAGGAAACCAGTTGTATTGAAGTAGACAAGTTCACGGATCCCAATTTAAGAAGCCTTGGATGGGGGGGCGGCTAGGTGGTGCAGTGGATAAAGCACTGGCCCTGGATTCAGGAGTACCTGAGTTCAAGTCCAGCCTCAGACACTTGACACTTACTAGCTGTGTGACCCTGGGCAAGTCACTTAACCCCCATTGCCCCACAAAAAACAAAAAACAAAAAAACAAAAACAAAAACAACAAAAAAAGAAGCCTTGGATGAGGGAGCAGCTAGGTGGCGCAGTGGATAAAGCACTAGCCCTGCATTCAGGACGACCTGAGTTCAAATCCAGCCTCAGACACTTGATACTAGCTGTGTGACCCTGAGCAAGTCACTTAACCCTCATTGCCCCACCCCCCCCAAAAAAGAAGAAGAAGAAGAAGAAGAAGAAGCCTTGGATGAGATGATTCCAGTCTTAAGATTTTAGACACCAAGTGGATAAAGCATTGGCCCTGGATTCAGGAGGACCTGAGTTCAAATCTGGCCTCAGACACTTAACACTTACTGGCTGTGTGACCCTGAGCAAGTCACTTAACCCCAATTGCCTCACCAAAATATATATATATATTAGACACCGAACAGTAAAAGAACTCTTAATTTGGAATACTGAATTTGGAGTCTTAGGGCCTGAGTTCGAATTCATGCCCTATCATTTACTACCTTGGTGACTTTGAGAAAGTCACCTCTTCTCTCTGGGTCTCAGTTTCCTTATCTGTAAAATGAAGAATTTGGACTGCATGGCCTCCAAGTCCCCTCCTGGCTCTAGAGCTGGAAATCATGTGATCTTAATAGAGTCTTAACGTCCAAAATGGGGAGGGTGGGGAGGTTGTCCCTGTCTGCCCTAGTTGGCCTCCATGTAGGTATTGTGAGCATTTGTGCATTCAGCATTTTAGGAAGGACGCTGAAGAACTGGAACATGTCCAGAGAAGAGACAGAAAACTAGTGAGCAAGGTGGAGATTTAGTGATAGGCTGATCACAGAGAGGAAGTGGGGAGGTGTGGCTGGGAGGAGAGAAGTCTCAGGAGTGACACAATCGCTACCTTCAGGTGTCTGAAGGGCTCACTTACTCTACTTGGACACTGTGGGAAGAACAAGGAGCAATGAATGGAACATACAGAGGGGCTGATTTTAGCTCTTTTCATGGAAAAATGTCAACACTAACAGCTATCCCAAAGAGGGAGGGGCCGTTTCAGGAGGGAGAGTTGATTCCTCCTCGCTGGAGGCTGGATAATTGTTTATTGGCAATATTGTGGAAGGGAATTCTGTTCAGGGACAGGCTGGATTAGGTCCCACCTGGGACAAGGGACAGATTGGCATCTGAGGTCTTTCCAAGCTCAGAGACTCCGAGACTCCATGATTCTGTTTATGATATATGTTCCAAAGATGTGACATTCAATGTCCTAAGGGCCCTCCCATCTCTGACATCCTGTGTCCTAAGAGCCCTCCCAGCCCTAACATCCTGTGTTCTAAGGGCCCTCCTAGGTCTGACATCCTGTGTCCTAAGGGCCCTCCCAGCCCTCACATTCTGGGTTCTAAGGGCCCTCCCAGCCCTCACATTCTGGGTTTTAAGGGCCCTCTCAGCCCTGACATTCTGGGTTCTTAGGGCCCTCTCAGTCCTGGCATTTTAAGTTCTAAGGGTCCTTTCAGTTCTGACATTCGGTGTTCTAAGGGCCCTTCTAGTTCTGACATTCAGTGTTCTAAGGGCTCTTCCATTTCTGAGATCTCATATCCTGTGAATAAATGTAGTTCTCTGAGGGCACATTAATCAGGACAGGACCATCCAGCATCATTACCTGGGGACAATAGGACAGCTGCCGTGAACAGAGCGATTTCCTCATCTGACAGCTGCAGTCGGCACAGGCCCCTTTCCAACTCAAAGATGGCCCCGATCAAGTCATCACAAGCTGTGAGAGACACAGAGAGTGGACAGAAAGCACAGGTGGAAGAGAGGAAGAGAGGAACTCTGAGACTGGTGTCCAAAGTCTGCCCCAGTCCTGCTGTCAGCCCCCTCTGAGAGTCAGACTTCCCCTTGTCCCTACCTCCAGGGAGGAAAGGAAGTAGGAAATGCTGATCCCCCAGGGCCAGGTGTGGAGGCCCCAGGTACAGGTGTGTGATGAAGTGGAAAGAGCAGGGTACCAGAGGCAGAGGAGCTGGGTTCAAATCTCGTCCCGAGTGACCCTTGCACACCCAATGTCCCCTTGCATCAGGGCTTCGTTTTTTGGCTTTCTGGATCTGTGCTGATATTAGTGGATGCCTCGGGGTAAATCTGTGCCCCCTTCCAGGTGATATATCCTCTCCTTGGAGAGGAGTGCAGGAAGCACTAGCTGTAGCTAGGAGCAGCCCGTGTTCATGGGTGCCATTTTGGATGCTAGAACAGGGGCCTCAAACCCAGACCTTGCCTTGTTGGGAAGGTCTCTGTTGGCCTGAAAGGCTTCCTTACCCAAGGCCTTGAACATCTGTATCCCTCCAAATTTTCCATCAAAGAGCACAGTATTATTCAGAGGATTAAAGACCCGAACCATCCTGATCAGCAGCACTTCTAGGCAACCTGAGACAGCCAAAGGGAGAGGAGAAGAAAAGGAGCTAGCTGATCCCAATGGCCCAGCACCATCTTTCTCCCACTCCTTCCCCAGAGGCAAAATACATTTTAAAAACTAGGCTTCAGGGGGCAGCTAGGTGGCACAGTGGATAAAGCACAGGCCCTGGATTCAGGAAGACCTGAGTTCAAATCCAGCCTCAGACACTTGACACTTAACTAGCTGTGTGACCCTAGGCAAGTCACTTAACCCTCATTGCCCTGCAAAAAACAAAAACAAAAACAAAAAAAGCCCCAAACAAACAAAAAATAAGACAAAAATAAAAACTAGGCTTCCATCTGGAATCTAAATGTATCTGAAAGAAGGAAACCCCTCTCCCCATGAGAAGCATTTATTAAGCAACCGGGGTATGCTCACATTGGGGGGGGTCTTCTAAATTGTGGATGGGGGGAGAGAGGGGAGAGCCACAAGCTGACCTTTGAGGAAAACTCACAGGGTGGCAGGACAGAGAGAAGACTCGCCTATGCATGAAATAACAACATAAGATTCCGCAGGGTTGAGTTGGGGGTACATAGAAGGCACTGGGTGAATACACAGTCTGGACTGGGCAGTAAGTATACAGCTGGGATGGTTCACTACTTGAAGTAGTGAGCACCCCATCACTGGAGGTATTCAAGCAAGAAGCCACTGGGAAGGCAGTTGAGGGGTTTTCTTTTTTCTTACAAGTCTAGCCTCTAAGGTGCCTCCTAGCCCTGAAAAATGGGGGAAAAGATCATGATTTTGGAGCCAGAAGATCTGGTTTTGAGCCTTATCTCTGTTACTGCCTGTGTGACCTTGGACAAGTCCCTTTGCCTCAGTTTCCTCATCTGTAAACTGGATGACTTCTAAGGATTCCTTCCAATTCTAAGCTTGAAGATCAGAGGATTCCAGGAGCTACAATTCTAGGCTTCCTGGCCAGGAGGGAAGGAGGGTCAGGACCCAGGTCTGGGAGAAAGGGGTGGGGTGGGGCAGAAGAGGGGTTCACCTGCTTTGAGTAGGATGATCTGGTCATTCTGGTCAAGATCCATGAAGCCGCAGATACGCTTGGCAAACTCCACCACGAACTGGATGGCATGGGAAATCTGGATCGAACACTGTTGCCACAGAACCTCGCAAGGCTGGGGAGAACCGGGGATGGGGATCAGGCCTCAGGCTTTGCTCCCCGTCTCCGACCCAACCTCCTCTTCCTCCTCCTTTTGTACCTGGACCTGAACAATCACAGATCAGATCCTAGGCCCCTAGCAACTCTGTATGACCATTTTTGTGGGTGTAGAGATCTTGGATTTTATTGGTCTATCCAGATCTTGGGTCTATTTAGGGATTTTTTGGAGAGAAAACTCCCTGATTGGCGATCATTCTCTAATTTATAGTCTTGAGAGAATTGTCGAGGATCTTGAGAGATCAAGGGAGTTGCTCTGGATCACAGAGCATATGTCAGAGGTGGACCTAGAACTCAGGTCTTCGTAGAATGCTGCCCACCAAGATGAGGGAGACTCAGGGTCCAGAATAAGACATCTATATCTAGACACGGCCAATGTAGGAATCTATTTTGCTTGATGATGAATATTTGTCATAACGGTTTGGTTTGGTTTCATTTTTCAATAAGGGGTGAAGAGAGGTAAGAGAGAAAAAAATAATTTTCTTGTTAATTAAAAACTTTAATTAAAATTTTAAAAATAAAAAGAATTCTGGGCCTCCTTTTCATCTCTGAAAAATTAGGGGAGTAGGGGGTGTGAAATAGTGCAGATAAATCAGACTTGGTTGATCCACCATTTGGCTTTGTTGGACTGCTTCTTTTCTTTTCCCTTTGAAAAAATTCTTTGTTATAGGTAGTGGCTGGCAGTGTAGGGTATATTGAGAAATTAAAGTGAAGCAAAAAAAAATGGAAAGAAATGAAAAGTAAATCAGATCTGGTTTTGAATACCAGCTCTGTCACTTCCTAGCTCTGTTATCCAAGAAAAATCTTTCACATCTCTGAGCCTCGGTTTCTTCCTCTGTCAAATGGGCATAATAATCCTTGTACTCTGAGGGCCGTGAAGAGGAAAGCACTTTTTAAATCTTAAAGCACTATAGGGATTGTAATGTATAACCTATATCAGATTGCTTGCTGGCTTTGGGAGTAGGGAGGGAAAGGAGGATGGGAGAAAATTTGGGAACTGAAAATCTTTCAAAAGTGAATGTTGGGCAGCTAGGTGGTGCAGTGGATAGAGCACAGGTTCTGGAATCAGGAGGACCTGAGTTCAAATCCAGCCTCAGACACTTACTAGCTGTGTGACCCTGGGCAAGTCACTGAACCCTCATTGCCCCACCAAAAAAAAAAAGTGAATGTTGAAAACTATCTTTACATGTAATTGGGGGGAAAAAATAAAGGTCTGGAATCTGAAAAAAAAAAGGCACTACAAGAATGGGAGCTATAATTTTTCCATGTTCAATGTTTCAAGGATCCATGATTTTATCCCCATGGGCCCTCCCTTCAAAGTCCAGTAAAGTCTCAGTAGCCATTATTCATGAGTTGCTATAAACAAAAAACTTCACATTCCCTCCCTGTTGGTCCTCAGGTCTGGCCCCAGACTTTCATCAGGAGGACTGAAATTGGAGTCCCTACTTACTTACTGGCTGTGTGACTTTGGGTAAGTCACTTAATCTCTCTTGGCCTCAGAGAGGCTGCCTCTGTTTCCTCTTCTGTAAAATGAGGGGATCGAGGTTTTTAGGTCCCTTCTGGCCCTAGATATATGATGCTATCATCTAGTTGGTGCCAGGTCTGGAGTCAGGAAGACCTAAGGTCGAAATCTGGCCTCATATTAGCTGTGTGGCCCTGAGCAAATCACTTAACCTCTTTGCCTCAATTTCCCCATCTATAAAATAGGAATAATAATAAGACCTACCTCCCAGGATTGTTGTGAGGCTCAAATGACATAATAATTATGCAGTGCTTGGCACAGTGCCTGACATATTGTAAGTGTTTAACAGGTCTTAGCTATTGTTATTAAATCCCATAATCTGTTAATATTTTATTGTTCGGGGGCAGATAAATGGCAAAGTGGATAAAGCACTGGCCCTGGAATCAGGAGGACCTGAGTTTGAATCTGGCCTCATATACTTACAAGCTCTGTGACCCTGGGCAAGTCATTTAACCTTGATTGCCTCCAAAAAATAGAAAATCTTAGTGTTTCATATAAAATAATGAATGGTTCACTCTGCTGACTTGCTTCTCTTTTATTTTTTTGTTCCAGGGGTCAGTTGACAAGAGGGACACACAGTTTTTGAAAATGAACATATTGGGGTGGCTAGGCGGCACAGTGGATAGAGCACCGGCCCTGGAGTCAGGAGTACCTGAGTTCAAATCCAGCCTCAGATACTTAACACTTACTAGCTGTGTGACCCTGGGCAAGTCACTTAACCCCAATTGCCTCACTTAAAAAAAAAAAAAAAGAAAAAGAAAATGAACATATTAGTGGCACAGTGGATAAAGCACCAGCCCTGGATTCAGGAGGACCTGAGTTCAAATCCAGCCTCAGACACTTGACACTTACTAGCTGTGTGACCCTGGGCAAGTCACTTAACCCTCATTGTCCCACAAAAGAAAAAAAAATTATAAGACCATTAGTGATTAAAGTGGATGTTATTTCTTTTGATTTCTTGATATGCCATAGAATTACAGTATCTTGGTTGTTCAACCTATCTAGAAAAATTCTTTGCTTGGACCCCACCTGGATGCTCTATCCCTTCCTCCTATGGCTGAGGAAGGGAGGGTGAACTGTGCTACCAGAAATAAGAGGAAGCATCAGTGTTGTGACTGGCCCAAGAGGTGCTAGGAGCAGGTTCAATGAGTGCATGGGTATAGGGAAGAAGTTTTGAACTCAGAGTAAGGAAAGACCTTCTGATAAAGCAGGGGGAGGAGAATTCTCTATCTCTGCAAGTGTTCAGAGTTTGCGAACTTTTAGGGATGACATATAGGGGATACTGAAGGAATACCCCACCACTGTCCCCCATGACTTCTAATGATCCTTTCAGCTGTAAGATTGGGCGGGGGATGGGATGAGGGAGAAAGCTGTGAATTCGTTTGGGGTAAGGGAGCTCCTGGGGAGGAACTCCTTCTACCAAGCTAGAAGGACCTTAGAAGTCCTCAAGTCCAACAGCCTCATTTTACAGAGGAGGAAGCTGAGTCACAAAGGGGTTAAGGGTCACACAAGGCAATATATGTCAGAGACAAGGCTTAAACCCAGTTCTGCTGACTGCCTAGGCCAGTGCTCTAACTACTAAACCACACTGCCTCCTCCCCATTCTAACCTCTGATGAGTTTGCACAGATACCCTAAGGGGCTAGCTAGTGATGAAGTGGAAGAGTGGCTGACTGGCTGGCAGAAGGGGCCATACCTTTGCCTGCAGGTTGCACAGCTCCTCCTGGGTGTGCTGGGTCCATGCTAGCCGCTTCAGCTCTTCTGCTGTGTACTGGCAGGTCTCCCGGTGGGATCTGATGACATTCTGGGCCACTCGCTCTGTGAGGGGGAAGGAGACACTTATGAAATGGGAGTTAAGTGACTTGCCCAGGGTCACACAGCTAGTAAGTGTCAAGTGTCTGAGGTAGATTTGAACTCAGGTCCTCCCAAATCCAGGGCCAGTGCTTTATCCACTGTGCCACCTAGCTGCCCCCTAAGCCTGCTTTAAAAAAAAGAGTATAATTACATCAACCATGATAATACCCATTATATCAAATTGCTTGCCTTCTTAAGGAGGAGGGAGGGAAAGGGGGGAGAGAATTTGGAATTTAAAATGTTTTAAATGAACGTTCAAAATGTTTATTTACATGTAATTGAGAAAAGATCAAACAAAATTTAAATTTAAAAAAGTAATAATAGCCATCTCTTCTATAGCACTTTTGACTTTACAAAGCATTCATTGACTTATCCTAAGCAACTAAGTCAACTAGTGAATTGACTGCTGAACCCGAAGCTAGGCAGACCTGAGTTCCAATCCTGCCTCAGACAGTTACTAGCTCTGTCATCCTAGACAAATCACTCAAATGCTATCTCAGTTTGCTCATCTGTAAAATGAGGATAATAGTAGCATCTGCCTCACACAGTTGTTGAGAGAGGATCAAATGAGATAAGATTTGCAAAGCGCTTTGGAAACCTTAAAGCCCTATGACGATAGCTGTTATTGGAATGGTTCCTGTGGGGAGGGTGATAGTTCAATTTTCATCCCTATTTGCCAGGTAATGAAATAGGCTAAGAGATGGGGAGGCCAGGACCCAAAGACTAGACCTCTGGCTGTGAGACCGAGGCTCTTTCAACTACACCTCAGGGCATTGAAGAACCATTCAAATGCTCTTGGACAGGGTGGGAGACTATATGAGACACAGAACTGTCCAAGGTAGCAACAATTTAAGAAAGACTTAGTAAGGGCCTACTAGGTGTAACACAAAGTGGAGAGCTAGCCTTGGAGTCAGCAAATATTGTGTTCCAGTTCCATCATACACACACACACACACACACACACACACACACATACAAATATACATATACATACACATAGATATGGATATATAGATATACATATTGATTAGATATAGATAGTTTGCATGACTGGGCAAGTCATTTCATACTGTAATGTCCCTAGGAAATACTGCAAGACAGGGATTCTTAACCTTTGGTCCCCTCCTGGGATGGGGTGGTGTGGTGGTGTCTGAAGAAAGATTGACCATGTTCATGAATTTGGGTTAGAAAAATATCTCTTTTCTTTTTTCACTGTCTCTAATTGAAATTTAGCCTTTCCTTCGATTATTTAAAAATGGTATTCTGAGGAAGGGCCCATGGGCTTTATCAGATTGTCAGAGGCATCCAGGATACAAAAAGAGTTAAGAATCTTTGTTCTAAGGCCACAAATTGCATAACAGGTTTTCATCTGCATTGGTAGGAGAAATTTTCATATTGGGGAATATTTTTACTCCAAGGAAATCAGGGGTCTAACCCCAACCCCCCAAAAGAGGGGACATAAAACATTACATGAGGTGCTGGGAATATGCAAATGAAAACATTCGCCATTCTCTGCATATCAGAATGTAAGCTTACTTTCTAATTATGTTCTATGATGGAAAGAAAAGGGGCAGGGTTGGAAAGCCTTGGGCAACCATACACTCACACACACATACACACACGCTATCTATCTATCTATCTATCTATCTATCTATCTATCTATCTATCTATCCTCTACCCCAAACCCTAGATATATCATTAGCGGATCAAAGTGAGATCTTGGCTCCACTTCCAGGTCTATTGTTGTCTCACTTATATCCCTTCTACTCTCAGACCTCAGTTTCCCCATCTGTAAAATGTGGGAGTTAGAACAGATGGTTTTTAAAAGTCCTCACAGCTCTGACTCTATGATCCATTGGGTCTCTTGGGGTCCCTGGCACTAATAGGTACAATTTGGAGAAGACTCCCCTTCATGGGTCCCTTCCAAAGAGGATCCTAGCCCCCTGCTCCAGCCCTCCTAAAAGTCCCATATGTCAACAGGGGATTTCTCTTAGCCTTGTTTCAATCTATTTATAATCTCAGCCTGTCCTACCTCAAGTTTGTTCCCTGCTGGGTAAGTAGGGCAGCCAGAAATATGTCCTAAATTTTCTTCTTTCAGGCTTGAAGAGGGGGGTGGTGGCATTCATCCTAGAATGATGGGACTTAAGAAGCAAGGTCACATCACCCTTGTTATCATCTTTGCAACTTTTAAAAGTTCTGGGGCCTTGAGGATGAGCCACTCAATCTCTCTGGGTCTCAGTTTTCCCTTATGTCTAAAAAAAGGTAATTAGACACCTTCCAAAATCCCTTCCAGCTTTAAAGCTATGATCCTATGGACTTTAGACTTTAATCCCAATTGCCTCACAGACTTTGCCTTTCCAGGCAAAAGCAACCTCTGAGTTAGTCTGTCCCCACGTGATAGCCCTGAGGTCTCCACAGCTCCTGTGCTCCCACCTGTCCAGTTAATGAGGGGTGAAGCAGTACTGTACCCTGCTGCTTGAGAGCAAGCACCCCCAGGATTTTGTGGAAGAGGAAGACAGTATTTGACAAAAAAGCTTTGGGCCAGGGTCTGGGAGACCTTGAGGAATTTAGATAAGTCCACTGTCCCAATTCTAAGATTTTATAACTTGAGTCTTAATCCTCTCTATGATACAGGGAGTAAGTAATGACTTCTCTCTAGAACTCAGCTCATCTGGAAAATGGTGGGGTTGGACTTGGTTTTTTGAAGGTTTCTTTCAGGTTTGACATCCTGCGTTCTAAGGGCCCTCGAGCTCTGACATCCTGGGTTCTAAGGACCCTCCCAGCCCTGACATTGTGTGTTCTAAGGGCCCTCCTAGCTCTGACATCCTGGGTTCTAAGGGCCTTCCTAGCTCTGACCTTCTGTGTTCTAAGGTCCCTCTCAGCTTTGACATTCTGTGTTCTAAGAGTCCTCCCAGATCTGAAAAGTCCCTTTCCATTATTGTGGTTCTAAATTCTCTGTGAGCTGGAGAGATTGTGGTTGATAAAAATGGCTCTTTTATGACATTAAATGCACTTTGAAGACACCAATTTTCTATGGCCTGCCTGTGGATCAAGCTAAGGTCTCACCTCAGGCTGGCTTTGTCCCTCACTCCCCCCCCCCACGACCTCTCAGTCTGAGTCTATCCCTCAAAACATAATATAAATAGCCTGAGCTGGACACGGAAGGAGATAGCAGACAACCAGGGCTTTTTCCTAGTGCCTCACACTTACCTGCTGGACAGAATCTCAAAGGCAAGTAGTTGGAAGGCAGGGAGCAGCATCATCCCTAGAGCTGCTACTCTAGACAGCCCTGGGTATGCCAGTCCTACAATTAGTCCATGGATCCCCATCACTCAGGTACACTGGGGAGGACCTATTTCTTCCCTTTCTCTACCCAATCACTAGAGCTGCCACTCTGTCCCTTGCCTCCTCCTGCCTTTGCCCTGGTTGTCCTTCATTCCAAGAATGCACTTTCTCCTTTTCTCTCAGAATCCCTGGTCTCCTGCAAGACTCAGCTGAAGTACCACCTTCTTCATGAGATCTTACCTGACTTCCCCCAGCTGCTAGCGCCTTGGACCCCAAATCACCTTGTGCTGATTTTGCATATACCTCTAGGGACACATGACCTGGCTTGTAAATCCCCTAGAAAATTCCTGGCACAGAGTAGGTGCTTAATAAATGCTTGTTGATTGGTTGATGGCAACCTGATTTCTCCTTGTACATTGGGCATATAGGGGGATTTGCCATAGCCAGACGGCCTTTGCTCTGCAGGAGCCTTAAGAGATGTTTCTAAGCTCCATCTCTGTTCCAATGTGTCAGAGGAGCATCCAAGGTTCACTTCTCCCATGCAGTTTGGACCATCTGACAGGGGGCAGGAAGTGCACCGTTAGGTGGGCACACCCTGACTTGGCATGGCCATACTCCTATCAGGATGAGTTAAGAGCCCTCAGATTCCTCAGAGGTGGTCTGCACACCCTGCCCCACTCCCAAGGGACAGGCTGGAGTTTCCCACTGGAGATAGAGAGGAGAGTAGCCTGATTACCAATGACCTTGGTGCTCTTCCCTCCTTCTCTAGAAAAGATACAAAATGGAGGAAAGGAGATGGGACTAGAATAGATTATCCCCAGATTCAACACCAGTCAGCCCTCGATAGCCTTGTTATCACTGACCAATATCACGATCAGGTGGCATCCCAGGAGTTCCGCCATGCACCAGGACCCCAGGGTCTAGGCCCATCTCATACAGCGTCTCCAGGCATGTTGGCTCTGGTGATGGCTGGGCCGAACCCAGCAGATCCAGGGTGTAGTAAGTGGGGGCTGTGGTGCTGGCTTCGGTCTCTTCTGGGCTCAGAGGCATGTCAAAGAGTAAGCCATCTGGCAGGCCTGAGAGGTGGTCCAGGTCAGAGAGGCTGCTGGCCATGTTGGGGCCATCTCTGGGAATCAGGCCACTGCCATCCAGGGACTGGCTGGCCTCCTGGTTCTGCTGGTGTCGCTGCACTTCCGCGTACAGGCTATCCCTCTGCTTCTTGGACATCCGGCCGAACTTGACCGCTGCAAGGATGGGGATGTGGGATCAGCAGAAAGACTCTACAACCAGGCCCCGGGCAACATCTGGCCGCTGGAACCCAACATTATTAGGTAGTACCTGACCCTAGTCGACAGAGCACTGGGCACACTCACAACACCTGGGATCTCACCGCCTCCACCTGAGATCTGCTGTAAGACCTGCAGCAAGCTTCCCCTTACTTGGGGCCTCAGCTTCCTCATTTATAAAGCAGGATTGAATGAGATGCTATGTAACATCCCTCCAAGGTGGAACATTCTTGGTTCTAGGGTCATTTAGATGAAGTACAGCAGAAAAAGCATTCGACTTGGACTCAGAAGACCTGTGTTCAAATCCCAACTCTACCAATTACAGGCCATGATCATTCTTTGTTCTAAGGGAACTCCCAGCTCTTTCTCTGTGCTAGGAGACCTCCAAGTTCTGACATTTTCTGTTCTAGGGGCCATCCCAGCTCTGATATTCTGTGTTCTAAGGGCCTTCCCATCCCTGACATTCTGTGTTCTAAGGGCCTTCCCCCCCTGACATATTATGTTCCAAAGGCCTTCTCAACTCCAACATTGTTTTCTAGGATCTAGATCACATATTTAGAGCTGGTAAGTCCCTCATAAACCATCAAATTCTACTTCTGTATTTTATAGAGAGAAAACTAAGGCCCAGAGAAATTAATTGTGGTCATATGGTTAGTAAGTACCTAAGGCTGGATTTGAATCCAGGTCTTCCTGATTCCAATTGCAGTGCTTTACCCATCAAGCCATCCTTTCTCTACCTCTCAAAGGCCTTCTGGCTTGTGAGAACTTTGGTGGTCAAGCCTTCAAGAACCCAGGGTCACCTCTCTCAAGGGCCACACTAGCTGAGGACAGTCTCCTGTATGTCCCTTCCAGCTAAAAAAGTACCTCAAGGGACCTAGAACGTGCCAGGGAACAGCAGCCCAGAGGAGGTTCTGGCATGTCATCCAAAGGACCAGGCTGGATGGGTTTGGAAGGGTTAGTCTTCACTAGGTTGGCTGTAGGGGGATATATTTTTTGACCATGGAGATAATTATGTCTTGAAGACTCTCTACATATAAGAAAGAGAGCCATTCCTCAGTAGATGAAGGGTCATTAATAGGAAGGTGTCAACAACCATGGGAAAGCTCTCTAGAAGATAGGAGACAACACAGAGCTGGAGGGCTATGAATGTAGAACACTGAATACATACAGCCAGACTTGGGTGATATATTGGTTAGTTTTGCTGAACTGCCTTCCCCCAACTCTCATCTTTAAAAAAAACAACACTATGGGGCAGCTAGGTGTCGCAGTGAATAGAGCACCAGCCCTGGAGTCAGGAGGACCTGAGTTCAAATCTAGACTCAAGACACTTGACCCTGGGCAAGTCATTGCCTCACAAAAACAACCAAAACCCCCCCCAAAAAATTGGGCAGCTAGGTGGCATAGTAGATAAAGCATCAGCCCTGGATTCAGGAGTACCTGAGTTCAAATCCAGCCTCAGACACTTGACACTTACTAGCTGTGTGACCCTGGGCAAGTCACTTAACGCCCATTGCCCCACCAAAAAAAAAATTTAATTTAAATTAAAAAAATAAAAAAATAAACCACTATGGGAATTGGAGTTGGGAATTGGCAAAACTCTTTGGAAATGGAAAAACTATGGGAATTTTAGGAATGGGGGATGTAACAATATATTTGAAAATGAACAATATGTGAAAACAAAGAAAACCAATCAAAACTGTTAAAAAAACCAAAACACCAAAAACAACCCAACAACAACCAGGTGAAAGAATGCTACAACTCTAATAATAAGAGATAAGCAAATTAAAAAGAAGAACTCAGAGGTTTCACCTCACACCTCGCATCTTTCAGCAAAGACAACAAAAACCAAAACTGGCAAATGATGGCGAGGCTGTGGGAAGACAGGCACACAGATACACTATTGGAAGAGCTATGCATTGTCCTAGCTATTTTAGAAAGCAACTTGGAATCATAAGAAAGTCACTTACAGTGTACCTATCCTTTGAACTAGTGATACCACTAGTGAGGATCTATTCCAAGAATTTCAGAGCAGAGTAAAAGGTGTTCAAAATACAAAAATATTTATAACAACTCTTTTTTTTTGGACACAGCCAAGAACTAGAAGATGATGTTTATTAATTGGAGAAGGGTTAAACAAATCATGTTACATTAAACAACAGAATATTATTATATTGTAAGAAATGATAAATAGGAAAAATTCAAAGAAATTTGGGAAGATATATATTTAGAAGTATATATACTATACATAAATGTATATATACATATATACATATTATATATATAAAGTAAGCAGAAGCAGGGGAATTATTTACATAATGATCACAATAACTTAAAAGGAAATTGGCACAAAAAGACTTCAGAACTATGCTCAGTCCTGTGCCCAAAGGTGATGCTTCAGCGCACTTGACGGTAAAACGTGTCTCTCACCTCTCAACAGAAAGGTGGTAAACTACTGGTGCCAGATGAAGTATACAATTTCAGACTTAGCCACTGGACTGATTGGTTAAAAGAAAGGGTCTGTCTGAAGGGTGGGAGGGAATCACTGAGAAGTCACTGTAAGTTATTCCCCAAGAAAGCTTCTCCTGGTAAAGCCTATTTTAACATTGTCTTTGGATCTCAGTAATTAACACAGAGCTTGATTCATAATAGACCCTTAATCAATGCTTGTTAATTAATTGATTGGAAAGTTAGAATCTTGTAAAAAAAAGCAGCAAAGAATTTTTTTTTTAATTTTAAGAACTACTAAGTAAAAAAAAAAAAAAAAGAACTACTAAGTCACAGGAATTGAAATCTCCATGGATGGGAGAAATATCCATAGACAAGAAAATAATAAATCCTTGAAGTATAATAATAAGAATTGACTGTATCATGAGTCTATATCTGGAATTATATATTTTATCTTCTAAGGGCCCTCCCAGCTCTGCTATTCTGGGTTCTAAGAGTTTTCCCAGCTATGACATTCTGGGTTCTAGGATCACCCCCAGCTCTGACAGCCTGAGTTCTAAGGCCCCCCCCCCAGTTCTCACCTTCTGAGTTCTAAGGGCCCTCCCAGTCCTGATATCCTGGATATCCTGGATATCAGGACTGGGTCCTAAGGGTCCTCCCACCCCTGACATCCTGGGTTCTAAGGGTCCTCTAATCCCTGACATCCTATGCTCTAAGGGCCCTCCTACCTCTGACATTCTCTGTTCTAAGGGCCCTCCCAGCTCTGACATCCTGTGTTCCAAGGGCCCTCCCACCCCTGACATTCTGGGTTCTAAGGTCCCTCCCAACTCTGGTGTTCTCATATTCCATGTGCTGGGGCACTGGTCTGGCTCAGTCATGGTCAAGGCACTGAGTGATATATGCTCACTTACCATCTCGTGACATGCCCAGGGCTAGGCACTTCTGCAGGCGGCAGTGCTGGCAGCGATTTCGGCTGGTGCGGTCAATGGGGCAGTTTCGTTGGCGGGAACAGGAGTAGCTGGCGTTGTTCTGCTGGCTCCGACGGAAGAAGCCCTGTGGCCCAGAGGGAAGGGGGAGGGGATTGGGGAGAGGTCAGGAACAGGCCTCTAGGCCTCCCACCTTTGCCATAGCTAGTCCCTGGGTATGCTACCCGACAGGATGATTGGTCACTTGGCAATCATGCCCTTGGTTCTTTCTCCCTCTTAAGTTGGACATTGAAGAGGGAGGCAGGAAATGACAAAGTGGCCCCAGACCTGTCACATCAGAATGTGAGTCAGGATTTCCACAATGACAGCCCAGAGTCCTCATGAGGCAACGAAAACATCATTGCGAGAAAAGAAGAGAAATAAATCATTTTAGCAAGTTGTTGGGGGGGGGGGCGGGTGGTTTGCCCCAAGGAGTTGAAAATAAATTATTTTGTGCTTAAAAGGGGGCAAAACCCTGGGACTCAGACTTTGGGATCCTGTCCTCCTCACTATTTCCCTCCATCTCTCCCTCTTCCAGCCTTCCCTTACCTTACATCCTTCACAAGTGATGACGCCGTAGTGAATCCCTGAGGACTTGTCCCCGCAGATCTTACAGGGGATCACTTCAATCTGAGCTGCAGGGGGACAGAGCCGCACATGTAGCAGACGGTGGAGTGAAGGAGGAGGGGATGCTCCCCCAACCCTGACTCCTGTAGGCTTTATCACATAATCAGGGGGTTGGACCCTACATCCCCCACCAGGACTACCAGAGAGGGTTGGCTGCCTGGGTTTCATGTGGGACTGGAGATGATAGGACAGACAAGTTCTGATTCAAATTCTCCCACTAACTCCCTATATAACCATGGGCGAATCACTGAGCCATAACTCGCTGTATACCTGCTTCTCAAAGTTGTTGGCTGGGTTTCAGGGCTCAGTTACTAGAGCTTGCTCTAAGGGGGAGGGGGACAGAGTCCCTTTTGTAGGCTATTTCCAGGGAATCCTTTTAATGTCTGTATTCCACCCATGGGCCCAGAATCCCCAGAGGTGGCTGCAATTCCCCCAGTGACCAGGAGATGCCGCCCTGACACCATTCTGACCTGTCCCTGTACCCCCTAAAGGACCCCAAGCTTTGAAAGAAGGGAAGAAGCCTATGCTTTCTTTTCCCTCAAGCCCCAAACAACACCTAGGAAGGTCCTGTGTCAGTTGGGCACCATGACAGCAGTATAAAGTTAGTATGGAAAGAAATCAGGAGTTTCCTTCCATCTCTGACATTCTGGGTTCCAAGGGCTCTCCCAGGTCTGACATTGTGTGTTCTAAGGGTCCTCCCAGCTCTGACATTCCCTGTTCTAAGGGCTCTCTCAATCTCTGACATTCTATGTTCTAAGGGTCTTCCCAGCTCTGACATTCCGGGTTCTGTGACGCTCTTCTCCTCTCCTCTCTCCTCTATTTCTTCCTTCCCTCCTCATAGACTGACACACAGTCCCTTATAACTCTGGCTTGCCTGAGATTATATAACAGCAGTTATATAAAGGGCAGCTGTTAAACCTATCTGTGACATCATCCTGTAAAGGGAGGGGGGAAGCGGGGGGGGGGGGGGGCGGGACAGGCCCTGATTGGGCCTCAAAGCTGGGGGAGGGCGTCCTCAGGCCCAGCTGTCCTACCCAGTCACTTACCCACTCACTGTCCCACTGACACACTTCTGCCAGGGACACTCCTTGTATAACAGGCCCTCTGGGAGATTAACCCCATCCTTTCCAAGGTTCAATCAGCTACTACTAGGGTTTGGAAGAGACTTCAAGACCTCTCCTTTTCTTACCATTGGTAAAAGAGCAGAAGATACCCCGGGGCTGAGCTCTGTGGACTAGTCTAGCCACTATTTCCTACCCCATTCCCACCCTGAGTGAAGTATAAAGACCTCGAGGACTGGAACTATTTTCCCTCTTTGTATCACTACACAGTGTGATTGATAAATGTTTGTTCAGGGAAGCTAGGTGGCACAGTGGATAAAGCACCAGCCCTGGATTCAGGAGGACCTGAGTTCAAATCCGGCATCAGACACTTGACACTTACTAGCTGTGTGACCCTGGGCAAGTCACTTAACCCTCATTGCCCCGCAAAAAAAAAAAAAAGAAGAAGAATTAATGATGTTTGTTCAGTGAAATTGTACTGGGGGGCGCAGCTAGGTGGTGAAGTGGATAGAGCACTGGCCTTGGAGTCGGGAGTACCTGAGTTCAAATCCAGCCTCAGACACTTAACACTTACTAGCTGTGTGACCCTGGGCAAGTCACTTAACCCCAATTGCCCACTGGGGTGGGGGGGGTGGATCTCAAGATTCCTGGAGTCCCACTAATGGGTTGTGCTCCGTTGGCCAAGTCACTTAACTTGTCTGGGTGCTGATTTCCCATAAAATGAAGAGGTTAGACTTCTGAGGTTTCTTTTCAGTTCTAACAATCCATGAATCTAAAACCACAGAGTCCACTCCCCTCATTTTATAGAGAAGGTACCTGAGGTTGCCTCATGGATAAGAGTGCATCTGGAAGGGCAGCTAGGTGGCGCAGTGGATAGAGCACCGGCCCTGGAGTCAGGGGTACCTGAGTGCAAATTCGGCCTCAGACACTTAACACTTACTAGCTGTGTGACCCTGGGCAAGTCACTTAACCCCAATTGCCTCACTAAAAAAAAAAACAAAAAACAAAACAAAAGGACAGTCTCCCAGCACTGGCCCCACAATATCCCACACGAATGCAAAGTGACTTTGAGAGATACTGAGCACTTAAATCTCCCTCAGGATTTGGGAGGGGAGGGAGAAATGCGGTGGAATTCCCTAGATTAGAATGGACAGATGACCAGAACCAACAAGATTCGATTTAATTCAAATCAATGATCACTTATTAAATGCCTAGTGTGTGCCAGGCACCCAAAACAAAACTCAAGAAGAGATGATCTTAGATTTGGCGGTGACCTCAGAGGTCATCTAGTCGAACCTCCTCAGTTTTCAGTTGAGGAGACCAAGGCTGGGAGAGGTTAGATGTCTAGCTTGGGGTCTCACAGTTAGCAAGGATCTGAGGTGGGATTTGAACTCAGGTCTTCCTGACTGTAGGCCAGGGCTCTCTGGCCCTAAATCCCCTAACCATCACACTGCCTAGAGCCATGTAAGAATAGAATGGGGGAGGGGGAGGACACTGAGATCACAGCAAATTGTGATCTAGGCCTCCAAGGGTCCTTATCAATTCCTCCTCCAGGAAGCCTTCCTGGGTCTTCTAGTAATCTGTGATATCTCACATGTATACAGTGACTTTAGGGGTTTTTTTTTTTTGTTGTTTGTTTTTTTTAGTGAGGCAATTGGGGTTAAGTGACTTGCCCAGGGTCACACACCTAGTAAGTGTTAAGTGTCTGAGGCCGGGTTTGAACTCAGGTCCTCCTGACTCCAGGGCTGGTGCTTATCCACTGCACCACCTAGCTGCCCCGACTTTAGGTTTGCAAAGCACTTAAGCATGATTTCATTTGATCTTCATAACTGTGTGAGGTCCTCACTATTCTTTTCCCCTTCTCACCTTTCCCTTAGACTTGACTTCTCTGATGCTCTCACTGTGCAATGATGTGTCAGAGTGAAATACATTGGGGTGTCATCCCTCCATTCCGAACTCTACACTCCCAAAGAACCTTCGTTTTAGCTTTATTTTATCTCTCCCACTGTTCCATAAGCAGGGCTTTAAAAATGTTCACTGAATGGATTTTGAATGTCAGACCTGGGGAAAGGGGCCTTAAAACATGGACTCAGATTATAAGAACTAGCCAGGCCCTCAGAAGTCATCCAGCCCAACCCATTTATTTTACAAATGAGGAAACTAGGCCATAGAGGAGGAGGAGGAGGAGGAGGTGATGGCTTCTAATGTAGTGTAGCCCAAGAAAACACAGCGAATTAGGGGTCGGTTCCTGCTGGGACCAGAATCAGCCCTCTGGCTTCCCAGGCCAGGGTGGCTTCCTCTTCCCCATGTGGCCTGGAAGCTGTTCCTCCCTCTCCTGGGTGGGGTCCCCATTCCCTGTGGGCCCTGACAGAGCAAGGGCCTGGGAGGGGTGTCCCTGGCCCTGCACCAGAGGCTGACTCCTGCTGACGTCAGGAGGGCAGAGTCCTCGGGTGAGAGGGAGGGGGAACCCCCATGCTGGGGCTAGAAGAACAGACAGATAGGTTCATAGAGTCTAGTTGCTTCAGCCTGGGCCAGGGGGCCCTGGCCTCAGGTATCATCTTGGAATCCTTTGCCCTCTCAAGCTCCCAAGGAGTTTGGTCTAATGGAATGGAAAGACCCCTGGAGTTATAGTTAGAAGGTCTGGATTAAAATCCTTCCTTTCCTGCTTAAAACCTGTGACACTAGAGAGAAATCACTTCTCTTCTCAGAGCCTCAGTTTCCTTATCTTAAAAATAAAGGGCTTGGAGGGGGCAGCTAGGTGGCGCAGTAGATAAAGCACGGGTCCTGGATTCAGGAGGACCTGAGTTCAAATCCAGCCTCAGACACTTGACACTAGCTGTGTGACCCTGGGCAAGTCACTTAACCCTCATTGCCCTAAAAATAAATAAATAAAGGGCTTGGACTTGAAAATTTCTGTTTCCTTCCGACTCTACACTCTATGATCCCTCTCTGACCCTCTGTTTCCTCCTTTGTCAAATGGGCACCTCAAGAAGCTTCCGTGTTAGCAGTGGAAAAGACATGAACATATATGAGTACACAAAATAAAGGTAATTTTTGGTGTGTGGGGAATCTGAAAAGTGTCAAATAAAATAATGGATGGTATCATTCAGTCATTTCAGCTGTATCAAACTCTTTGTGACCCCATTTGAGGTTTTCTTGGCAGAGATACTGGAGTGGGTGGCCATTTCCTTCTCGAGCTCATTTTATAGATGGGGAAACTGAGGTAAAAACAGTGAAGTGATTTGCCCAGGGTCACACAGCTAGGAAGTGTCTGAGGTTAGATTTAAACTCAGGAAGATGAGTCTTCCTGACCCCGGGTCCGGCACTCCATCCACCATATGGTGGAGCTTTATAAATTGTGAATGTGACCTACACACCTGAGGAAGCATTATTAGGCATAGAGTGTAAACATCCAGGTGAGCAAACATCTATGAAGAGCCATGTCTGTGAAGGTGAGCACACACGTATTTATCTGTGCCTGCATGGTTGAACAGGCACCCACATGCACATAGGCAGACGTGTGTCTGTGTGCCCTTGGGTGAGTTGTCCTTATGCTATTAATCACAAGGCCTTCAAAAGCTGGAGCAGCTCTTGTGCCAACTCTTGACTTCCTTTTGGGGGGGGGCAGGGCAATGAGGGTTGAGTGACTTGCCCAGGGTCACACAGCTAGTAAGTGTCAAGTGTCTAAGGTCAGATTTGAACTCAGGTCCTCCTGACTCCAGGGCCGGTGCTCTATCCACTGCGCCACCTGGCTGCCCCCCTTTTTTGCCTTTTTTAACACCATACACTAACACCTACACCAACTAGGTATATAATAAATGCACCCTGCGTGCCTGTGTTGGCAAACAACTGGAAACTAACGCAGGGGTGGGTGGGGAGATCGATTGGGAAACAGCTGAACACACTTTGATCTATGAATAGGATGGAAAACTGTTGTGCCAGAAGAAATGAAGAAAAAGATGGTTTCAAAGAGATCATGGAGGGGGCAGCTAGGTGGCGCAGTGGATAAAGCACTGGCCTTGGATTCAGGAGGACCTGAGTTCAAATCCAGCCTCAGACACTTGACACTTACTAGCTGTGTGACCCTGGGCAAGTCACTTAACCCTCATTGCCCCCCCCCAAAACAACAACAACAACAACAACAAAAAAAGAGATCATGGAGCAATTTGTCCGAACTGATGAAAAGGGAAGTAAGCAGAACCAGAAGAATGATTTCCAACTACAGGGTGTCCCAAAAGTCTTAAGGCAGTTTTTAAGCTTTAAAGACTTGAATGAGTTTTAAACCTAAAGCCATCCTAATTCTTTCGGGGACACCCAGTTTAATGTCCATATTACAAAGGGGAACAATTTTGAAGACTTTTCCTAAAGTGATGAAGAAGGAAGCGAGCAGAATCAAGAGAATAGTTTACACAGCAACAATGCCATAGAGACAATTTTGAAAGCTGTAAGAACTGTGATGGACGCGATGTCAACCCACGGTTCCAAAACCTGATGATCAAACAAGCATGTTACCCACCTCCTGATGGAGAAGTGATGGATATGGGGTACAGAAGGACGAATATATTTTTTTAACATGGCCGATGAGGGAATTTGTTTTGCTTGACTACAATTGTTACAAGAAACTTGTTTATCTTTTCTCTTTTCCAACAGGCTAAGGGGTTGGAAGGAGAGAAAATAGATTTCTATTTGTTTAAAAAAAAAAAACTTTAGGGGCAGCTAGGTGGTACAGTGGATAGAGCACCAGCCCTGGAGTCAGGAGGACCTGAGTTCAAATTTGACCTCAGACACTTAACACTTACTAGCTGTGTGACCCTGGGCAAGTCACCTAACCCTAATTGCCTCACTAAAACAAAACCAAACCAAAAAAAAAAAAAAAGCTTTAAAAAAATGCTAGAGGGGCAGCTAGGTGGTGCAGATAGAGCACCGGGGCTCAGGAGCACCTGAGTTCAAATCTGGCCTCAGACACTTGACACTTACTAGCTGTGTGACTTGGGCAAGTCACTTAACTCTTATTGCCCCCCCCCCAAAAAAAAACACTTAAGAAAAAAGAAAAAGGAAAGGCTATTGGTGGGGGTGGAGTGCTCAGGACCACCCAGAGCAAGAAGCAGGCAGAGGCCTGGAGAAACCCAGAACAGGTGGAGAGAGGTGAGAGAGAGAGAAGTGTAAGAGAGCCAACATGATGGACCTAGAGACAAAAGACTTGGGTTTGGGTCCATGATTGAAACCAGGTTATTTCCCTTCTCTAAACCTCAATTTCCTCATTTATAAAATGGAGATAATAATACTGACACAATCTATCTCAAGGAAAACATTTTCCTTAGAGTGCTAGAGAAATGTCAGTTATTATGTATAATTATTGCCCTTCAGGGGCAGCTAGATGGCGCAGTGGATAGAGCACTGGCCTTGGAGTCAGGAGTACCTGAGTTCAAATCCGGCCTCAGACACTTAACACTTACTAGCTGTGTGACCCTGGGCAAGTCACTTAACCCCAATTGCCTCGCTAAATATATATATATATATATATATATATATATATATATATATATATATATATGGGGGGGGCAGGATTACACAGTGACTGGCATGTAGTAAGTGCTCAATAAATGCACGTTGACTAAATGACTGTTTCCAAGGGTCCTTAGAGTACAGAATGTCAGAGCTGGAAGGGCCCTTAGAATCCAGGATTTCAGAGCTGAGAGAGCCCTTAGAACATAGAATGTCAGAGCTGGGAGGGCCCTTAGAACCCAGGATGTCAGCAGGACCATCTAAGCTAACTCCTACAAGGAGAAGTTATTTCCTCTATATCAGACACAGCTACCCTTATCATTCATTTTAATTAAATTTCTCCCAAATTAGGTTAGCCTGGGGTCAATTCACTTTCTAGAAAAATCTATTCCAACAACTATTTCAATAGAATTGTTTTTCTTGGTAAGCTACTTTGTTTTATATATTTAAAAACATTTTTTCTGGGAAGGAATCCATAGGTTTCATCAGGTCACCAAAGTGGTCTCTGACAAAAAAAAAAAATTAAAATGACCTAAAGAGAGAAGAGGGAAACCAAGGAGGGTGCCCACATTCCTTGTCATCTTTCTCATACCCAGGGGAAGTTATATTGGGAGTCCTTGGTTCTAGGGAAGAGGAGGGAGATCCTGTCAAAGTTGACTTTTCTTGAACGAATGAATAAGATCAGGACATTTAGTCATTCATTCAAAACCATATCCTAGGGGGGCAGCTAGGTGGTGCAGTGGATAGAGCACTGGCTCTGGATTCAGGAGGACCTGAGTTCAAATCTGACCTCAGATACTTAACACTTACTAGCTGTGTGGCCCTGGGCAAGTCACTTAACCCCAATTGCCTCACTAAAAAAAACCAACCAAACAAAACAAAAAAAAAAACATATGCTAGGCCTAATAGGAGGCACAGGGAATACAAAGACAAAACCAAAAACAACCCCTACCCTCGAGGAGCTTAGAAGTTCTATGGTGCATAGAACACTTTGGGAAACACATCTGGGAGCCTGGGAGCTGGACCCGGAGCCCTTCAGGAGAGTCAAAGTAGCCTCCAAAATACGGGGGAAACCCATTCTACCAGATGAGGCTGCATTTGTTGCCCCCATTTCCCAGACAGCCAGCACCTCATTCTGTCTTGCTTCCAGCCAGGCTCACCGACAAGTCATCACCATCCCAGGAGTTGACCCCCTTCCCCTCGACCTGAGCTAGTCCTTGTGCAGCCCTGTTCTGCCCTATTCCTCAGCGACAGAACTAGGTCACTAGGCCACGCTTCGGGATTTGTGACTACTTAGCCCCTTCGCTTCCTGGCTCTTCCGGAGGCCCACAGGAGGCCAGTAAAGCCAACAGGATTAGAGCTGGAGAGAACTGGAGAGAGGGCCACACTGCCGGAGTAAGGGCAGGCTGAATGGAGAGGGACTGGGAGGGGGAAGAAGGGAAGGGGTAAGACAAAGCAGAGCAGCTGAGAGTCATTACTAGGGAAGGATTTAGGACAAAGAGAGCCTCCAAGAGCCTCTGGATGGACAATCAGGCCCGGCCTGGCTGCTGTTGGTTCTTAATGTGGTCCTCCACCAGATGTTGTGGGCTTCTAAGTGCTTTCCACAAGAAAAGAGTCTGAGCCGAATGCCATTGAGAGTGTGAGTGTGTGTGTGTGTGTGTGTGTGTGTGTGTGTGTGGTATTGTGTATATTTGTGTGTGTATGGGTATATGGTATGCGTGGAGGGTATATAGTATGTATGTATTTGTATTTGTGTGTGTGTATTTGCATTCCTCTGTGTGTGTGTGTGTGTGTGTGTGTGTGTGTGTCTGGGTATATAGTGTGTGTGTATTTGCATTCCTCTGTATGTGCATTTATGTGTATTTGCATTCATGTGTGAGGTCCGTGTACTGAGTGTGAGCGCAATATAGAGAGAGCGCATGCGTGTGTGTGGTATGGATTGACCTGGTCTGCTGGTGTCAGGAGAAGGGCCTGAGGTGGGCTGTGTCTCCTGAGCCATCTATCTGTTTGCCCTCTCTTCCTGGGGGCATCAACATTTTCTTACCCAGGAGGGAAGGAGCTGGATGGGGCCCAGTAGGACAAGCTGCCAGAAGCAAGCCTAAAACCCCAGGAGTGACAGCTGCAGGCGCTGGCTTCCTAGGTGACCCTGGGAAGTAAAGAGAACTAGGGCCTAACCCTCCAGACCCTGGAAGGGGGAAAGGAGGGATGGAGGGGCATGGGCCAGGTCACAGGATCCTGAAATCTAGGACTAGAAGAGACCAGAGAGCAGGAGCTATTAACCCGGATTAGATTTCAAGGTGTATGTGAACTTGGATGGGGGGGAAAATCATTCTCTAAATCTCAAAGATCATTTGCATAAGACTCTCCTCTTTGATGGAGACTGATTATTCAGTAGAATGGAGTTGTGGAGAGCTTGGGAGAGAAGAAAGAGCCCGATCTTCTGATTGCACATCATTATTCTCACTCATCTTTGATTTTCTTTAGGATTCTATGGATTTTATTTTATATATTTAAAAATATTATTCTGAGAAGGGCTCCACCACACTGTCAGAGGAGCCCAAGACACAAAAAAAGATTAAGAACCCCCATTCCCTAGCAATTATCTGGTCCACTTCCTTAATTTTACAGGTGAGGAAACTGAGTCTTAAAGAAGCGACTTGTGCAAAGTGTCAGGGCAGGGAATGAAGTAAGGCATTGCAACTGTTTCCTTACCTTCCTCACCCGCAAGGAAAAGAGTCAAAAAGACAGATGTCTTCTGGGATTAGGGCTTCACTGCCCTCAAGGGAGGTTCTAGGTGACTTAGCTTCCCAGCACCAAGAAGCTTACCTCTCAATAAATATCCAGTTCAAATCACATTTATACATCCCTAATATTGGAGACACAAAGGGAGCTATGACAAAGGTGCTGCTCTCAAGGGGCTTATAATCTAATGGATAAAAAGATAGATGGATACCTAAGATACAAGGTAGAATGAGATCAGTGAAAGGGAGATATTTTTGGAGAGACATGTCACTGTCATAGGGAAGGAAGGGGGTCAGAAAAGGCACACAGAGAAAATGAATGGGGAGGAAAGGAAAGGAGTAAGATGGAGGGAAGCAAGAGAGGAAAAGGGAGGAAGAAGAGAGAAAAAGAAGGAAAAGAGGGAAATAGGTAGAGATTAGAATGAGGAGGAAGAATGGTGGTGAAGGGCTGATGGGAAAGAGAGGAGGGAAGAAGGGAGAAGGGGATAGAGAGGGAGAGAAAAGAGAAGAAGAAGAAGAAGAAGAAGAAGAAGAAGAAGAAGAAGAAGAAGAAGAAGAAGAAGAAGAAGAAGAGGAGGAGGAGGAGGAGGAGGAGGAGGAGGAAGAGGAAGAAGAGGAAGACAGAGAGGGGATGGAGAGAAATGGGATGGAAAGGGATGGGGAAAAGAGAGGGGTTGGGAAAGAGAAAGATTGGGAAGAGAAAGGGAGATGGAGGAAAAATAGGAGATGGGGGAGAAGGGTAGGGAATAGAAGAGAGGAAGGGGAAGAGAGAAGACTGAATGGGGAAGATGAGGAGGGGGGAAGAGAGAAGTGACAAATAGTGGAGGAAGGAGGCTAGAAAGGAAAAAGCTTGGGGGTGGGGTGGGACATGGTATGAAAGGTCAGGTTGCCCAAATAGAAGGACCCAGGTACATAGTGAATTGATAACAGGCAATAGGGAAAGGAGAGCTGGAGAAATTGGGGAGAGCACTAGCCAGAGGTGCAGGGAACAGCAGGCGGGTGAGGGAGGGGGAAGACAGCCTGAATGGGAGGGACCCAGGTCCCACGTCCGCACTTCCCGCCTGGGCACGCAGAGGGTGAGGAAACTGGAAACCCCTCCTAGCAACAAACAACTTGAGCAGTGGAAAATATTTTTTTCAGAGAGCCGGCTCTCCTTAGGGCTGGCCCAGCACATACCGAGGGTCCCAGGCCAGGGTGAGGGCAGGGGAGAGAGAGAGAGAGGAGAATGTCAAAGGCTGGGTGCTTGTCATCGGCTGTGGTCACATTCTGCTTCACTCCTCTTCCTCCCTCAATCTTTCCTTTTCAGTCTCCCTCCACCCTCTTCTCACCTCCTGTCCCTCTCCCTTCTCTTCCTGCCTCCTTCTTTCCTTCTCCCATTCTTTCCCTTCCCTCCCTCTCTTTCCTACTTCAACTTCTCTTCCTCCCTGTCTCTTCTCTCTCCCTTTCCTTCCTCTCCTTCCTCTTCCTTTTCTTTCCTTACTTCCTCTCCCTTTTCCCTTCTCCATTTCCTTCCCCTATTTTTCTCTTCTTTACCTTTCATCTTCTTCCCTTCCCTTCTTCCTCCTCTCACCCACTTCTTCCATCTATTCCTCCCTTATCTTCTTCTCCCCTCCCTGAATTTTCTTCTACCTTTCCTCCTCTCTTCTCCCTCTTTCCTTTACCCCTAGTCTCACTTTTCTTTCTCTCCCCTCTTTCCCTCCCTTCCTCTTTATCTCTCCTTTTATCTTTCCCTCCTCTCCTTCTCTCTTTTTTCTCTCTCCTACCTTTCTTTTCCCCCCTTCTTTCTCTTCCTCCTTTCTCTTTCCCCTTCTCCCTCTCTCCTCTCTTTATCTTCTCTTTCATTCCTTTCCTTTTTTATTTCTTCTTTCACTCTCTTCTCCCCTTTCTTTCCCTCCCTTTTTTCCCTCTCCTTTCTCAAAGTAGGACACGGGGCCCGCTAGACTGGGGTGACCTTTGAAGAGGGGCCTCCCCACGCAGTTCAACTCGTCCCCCCCCCACCAACCCAGACACCCCCCTCCCCCACGTAGCAGACCCTCCGGCCGGTTGGCCTCCCTACCTCTCATGCTGCCGGCTGGCTGCTCACCACCCCTTCAGGAGAATGGACTCCTAGGGACGAGCTGCCTGGCAGATAGCTGGGCAGGGGCGCACGGTTGGCTCTCTGGCTCGCCTCGGTCTCCTACACTGTCGCTCCAGCGTCTCCCACCTCTTCCCTCCCAGAGCCCGGTCCGACCCGGCCCGGCTCGGCTCCAGGACTCTGCTAACCTACTTTCCCGGAGCAGAGGTGGCCAATGTAACATGTGGAAATTCACATGATGGGCCCGGCTCCGACTGCTCCGCCCCAGCTGTCAGCTCCGGCCCCGCCCCCGAAGGCCCGGCCTCATCGTCTGGCCACCCCCCACCTGGTCAGTTGCCCACTCCTCCCAGCCCCGCCCACTTGCTAAGGACAGTTTAACTTTTCGTCTGCTTTCCCTTCCCTTTCCAAAGGCACTAGTCAGTCATCCCTAGAGACTGTATGATTTAAAGGAGAAATCTTTTGGTCATCTACATCTCACATCCTACAGATGGGGAAACTGAGGCTCAGAAATGCGATGACGGGGTGAGACGGCCTGACATCACGCTGCTCGTATGGGCCAGGACTGGAACAAGCTTCCGTGTCTTTGGTTCCCCTGAAGTCCAGCGTTCTGTCCTCTGCCGCTAGTGGCTCTTCTCAGGCATTCATACTGAACCCCACCAGTCAATTCTGTCTCACTCCCACAATGGTCTCCTCCCCTTTACCAACCCTTCCTCCTCAGTCCAATCTAGACAGTTTGAATCGAGAGTGAGGCCAGGAGCATAGTAAAGGGCCCTGGCAGATAGCTGGGCAGGGGCGCACAGTTGGCTCTCTGGCTCGCCTCGGTCTCCTACACTGTCGCTCCAGCGTCTCCCACCTCTTCCCTCCCAGAGCCCGGCCCGACCCGGCCCGGCTCTGCTCCAGGACTCTGCTAACCTACTTTCCCGGAGCAGAGGTCAGAAGGCCTAAGTCCTAATGACATCTCTGCTGGCATTCCCACTGTGACTCTGCCCAAGAAACGTTCTTTCTCTGCACCTCAGTTTTCTCAGATGAATATGTACAATACTCTTGAGTCAGGAGAACCTGAGTTCAAATTTGACCTCAGACAACTACTAGGTGTGTGACCCTGAGCAAGTCACTTAATCCCAATTGTGCCAACGAAACAAAAAAATAACTAAACTGCAGACTTCACACAGAGCCAGAAGCAGGTGGACGCTAAGTGAATGCCTTGGAATCAGGAAAACTGAGTCTCTAGATGTGAAAGCTGGGGGACGTCTTTCCCCTCCCTACCCTGCCAAAACTCTTCATTCCCTAGTCTCCCTGGTCACCTAGCCTCTTCCCATCACTTAACTGGCTTTTCCTAGTTAAATGTTTCTCTTGGTTTGCAGCGGGGGAAGAGGTTATGTGTATTTATACGACCTTGAGCAAATCAGTTAACCTCCCTGGGCATCAGTTTCCACCTGTGCAAAATAAAGGGGTTGGATTTGGACCCCGTCCGTCACAGCCCTCACACTGAAAGATCTGCCTCCCTCTTGAGTTGTCATTCTGTGTCCTCTAGGCCCTTCCTAACTCAGACATTACACCATCTTCTAGAACTCTGATTAGGTGTGAGTGAACATTATTTAGGAGTCCTGCAGAGAAAAGGACTTAACCGATATTTTGAGGAGGGAGAAAGAGGAAGGGATTTAAGGGATACTGGGGTTGGCGTGAAGCTGGGGAGACAATTGGATTTCTTCCTCTCCTTTCATAAGAAATCAGGACACAGGAAATTGTTACTTCCAGATACTTCCTTCTGTCTGCCAGTCTCCTCTCCTTATCACCCCACCCCCACCTCACCCCAAGCCTGAGCAGGTGCTGCGTTCCTTCTTTTGACCACTTGATCCTCCTTGGAGAACAGAGGGTTCACTTAATCCTCCGATCTGTGGGATTTACTGAGCTGGCCAACCCCCTCAGCGTAAGATCGGGGGTCAGATCTTGGCTTTCCTTCTTCCCTAGCTCTCCCCTGGCCGGCCCTCCGGCCTTTCCCCATTCATAGCCTTGGGGTTTTCTCACAGCTCTGGGGCCGGCATTTCATCCGGGCTCATTCTTCTCAATTCATATGCAGCTGGATGCTTGCCTCCCCAGAAGAATCCTTACCTGATCTACATGCCCTTCCGGGTGGGTCTTTTAACCCTTGACTCCCCTTTGTACAGGATGGCCCAGACTGGTACTATATTTATCTCCAGCTCTAAAAAGTCAATTCAGTTCGGGGGCAGCTAGGTGGCGTACTGGATAAAGCACCAGCCCTGGATTCAGGAGTACCTGAGTTCAAATCCGACCTCAGACACTTGACACTAGCTGTGTGAACCTGAGCAAGTCACTTAACTCCCATTGCCCCGCGAAAAAGAAAAATTCGATTAAGTTCAACAATAAGTTTTAGGAAGGAAGGAAGGAAGGAAGGAAGGAAGGAAGGAAGGAAGGAAGGAAGGAAGGAAGGAAGGAAGGAAGGAAGGAAGAGGGAAAGAAAGAAGGAAGGAAAGAAGGAAGAAAAGAGGGAAGGAAAAAGAAAAGTAAATCCCTTCCCTCAAGGAGTTTACATTCTACTTGAGGGAGAATACAGAGATAAGTAAATACATAGTACTTTGAAAAGGGATAGAGACTAGAGTTGTAATTTTGGTGCTGTAGTAAATAGATCCTGGGACCCAGAATCAAGAAGACCTGAGTTCAAATCCAACCTCAGACAGTAGCTGTGTGATCCTGGGCAAGTCATTTGACCTCCAAATGCCTCAATTTTCCCATCTGTAAAATAGGGATCATAATAGCAGCTACCTCCCAGGCTTGTTGAGAGGATCAAATGAGATAATATTTGCAAAGTGCATGACACATAGTAGGTGCTATAGAAATGCTAGTTTTTTGGTTTGTTTGGGGTTTTTTTTTTTTTTTTTGGTGAGGCAATTGGGGTTAAGTGACTTGCTCAGGGTCACACAGCTAGTGTCAAGTGTCTGAGGTCGAATTTGAACTCAGGTCCTCCTGACTCCAGGGCCAGTGCTCTATCCACTGCGTCACCTAACTGCCCCCCCCCAGTTATTATTCCTTCATTGATATAGATCAGATCTGTTATTCCATTAGTATTATTGGGAATTCCTGAATTAGGAGAATGGTGCCTATAACCTTAGAGCTGTGTGTAGCAATGGTATCAAGCTCAAGCAGAAATTAACCCCTGCAGGCTGCATATTGACTTAGAAAACCACAAATTAACATTGTCTACATAGCATTGTACTTCTGTTTATTTTGTTAAATTTCCCAATCCTATTTTAATACTGTTGGGCTGTACTTGAGGTTTTTGCTACAGCTTGTCGAAGTGGGTTATGCGTTAGATGCCTCTGGTGTGGAGCACTGGGAGGTTAAATGATTTTACTCGTTATGTAACTAGGATGTGTCAGAGACAGGCCTTGAATGGAAGCCAGTTCCACACCCAGGAGGCCAGAGAGAGCACTAATAATTAACCGAGTACATCAGGAAGGGCTTCCTATAGGAGGCGGCACCTGAGCTGAGCCTTTAAAGGAAGCCAGTGGATTCTAACAGGGTGAGATGAGGGAGTGAATCCTAGGTACAGGAGACAGACTGGGCAAAGAAAGACAGGGAGGTGTGTGAGAACAACAGGTACACGGGAAAATGAATAGAAAATAGATACAAAGTAAATATGAGACAACAGATTAAAATATTTTTATAAATCTTAAAGCACTACTTATTTATGTATCCCAAAGAAATCGGGAGGCACTAGGAACTAGGAGGGTCAAAATAGGGCTCCCACCAAAATAATACTTTAAGGTTTTTTTTCTAGGTCAAGTAAATTTTATTTTTAAAAAATTTTTCCCCAATAACATGTAAAGACAATTTTTAATATTCATTTTAAAAATAAAACTTTGGGGGCAGCTAGGTGGCACAGTGGATAGAGCACTGGCCCTGGATTCAGGAGGACCTGAGTTCAAATCTGGCCTCAGACACTTGACACTTACTAGCTGTGTGACCCTGGGCAAGTCACTTAACCCCAATTGCCTCACCCAAAATAAATAAATAAAAATAAAACTTTGAGTTTCAAATTTTCTTTTGTCCTCCTTCACCTCCCTCCTCCCTAAGACAGTAAATAATTACGATAAAGGTTATATATGTACAATCACGTAAAACCTATTTCCATTAGGATACTTTAAAGTTTTTCTTTTTTTTGTGAGGCAATTAGGGTTGACTTGCCCAGGGTCACACAGCTAGTAAGTGTCAAGTGTCCGAGGCCAGATTTGGGCTGGTGCCACTTAGCCGGCCCCAGGATACTTTAAAGGTTTTTTTTGTTGTTGTTTTGTTTGTTTTTAGTGAGGCAATTGGGGTTAAGTGACTTGCCCAGGGTCACACAGCTAGTAAGTGTTAAGTGTCTGAGGCCAGATTTGAACTCAGGTACTCCTGACTCCATGGCCACTGCGCCACCTAGCTGCCCCTACTTTAAAGTTTTAAGAGGAGAGGAGGTTTAGAAGGCATGCACTCCACTCATGGAGGACAACCCATGTGAAGGCAAGTAATAGCGAGCATTTATCTAGTGCCTTAAGGTTTGCCAAGCACTTTGCAAATATAATCTCACTTGAGCTTCACAACAGCCTTAGGAAGAAGATGTCGTTGTTATTATTACCCCCATTTTACAGATAAGGAAACTGAGGCAGACAGAAACTCTGCCCCTTGCCCAGGGTCACACAACTAGTGAGTGTCTGAGGTCATATTTGAACTCAAGTCTTCCTGAGCTCCAGTGTTAGATCCACTACCCCTCATCTGGCTACCTCTCAGTGAAGCAGGGAAATATAATGTCACAGATGAGAAGCAGCCACAGTAGGCCAGCTAGAGAGGACTGAAGGATGTGTGAAAGGAAGCAATACCCAACAAATCTGGAAAAGCAGTCTGGAGCTTGATTTCAAAGTCAAGTTCAGTCAATAAACATTCATTACTGCCTTCTATATGCCAGACACTGGGTAAAGGGCTTTCAATGTTAAACAAAAGAGTTGCAGGAAAGAGGCAGCTCAGTGGATAGGGCACTGGCCCTGGAGCCAGGAGGGTCTGAGTTCAAATTAGACTTCAGATACTTACTCTGACTATATGAGCCTGGCCAAGTCACTTAATCTCAATTGCCTAAAAAAAAAAAAAAAAAAGCAACCAAAAAACAAACCCCAAACCAACCAAACAACAACAACAAAGAGTTGATACCTAATAGGAGAATTGATAAGGAGACGCTGGGGCTTCTTGAGCTGTGGTTTAAGAACATAAATTTGGGGGCAGCTAGGTGGTGCAGTGGATAGAGCACTGGTCCTGGAGTCAGGAGGACCTGAGTTCAAATCCAGCCTCAAACACTTGATACTTACTAGCTGTGTGACCCTGGACAAGTCGCTTAACCCCAACTGCCTCACCAAAAAGAAGAAGAAGAAGAAGAGAAAATAAAGAAAGAAAGAAAAAAGAATATAAATTTGGCATTTGTATGGAGGATGGATTGAAGAGGGGTGGGACTGGAGGCAGAAAGACCAAATAGAATACAAGGCTATTGTAATAGTCCAGTGAAGAGAGGTGATGAAGTCCTGAATTGGGTGTTGTTTGCCTCAGTGAGGAGAAGAGGACAGATGTAAGAAGTAAAGGAGAGCTAGAATCAACAAGACTTGGCAACTAGAAGAATGGATTTGATATGTCAGAGGAATGTAACAAATTCTGTCTGGGTCCTGTGGAGTTTGAGGTGATGATGGGAAATCCAGGTAGAAATGCTCAGCAGAAAGTTAGCAACGCAAGACTGGAATTCTGGAGAAAGGTTAGGGCTATTGGGACATCTCCGCACAGAGATGATAATAGATGGCATGGGAGCTGATACGAACATCAGGACAAAATAAAGAACAGGCTCCAAGACAGAACCTTGGGGTATGCTAACGATCAGAGGAGTGATGCAGGTGATCATCCAACAAAGGAGAGTAAAAAGGAGCAATCAGAAAAATAGGAAGAGGACCGAGAGGTCCCAATGTCATGGAAGCCAAGGGAGAAGGGAGATTCTAGGAGAAGGAAGTGACCGGCTATGTCCAAAACTGCATCGAGGTCAAGTAAAATGAGAACCAAGAGAAAGCCATGTGATCTGGCAGCTAAAAGAGTTTGGAGACCAGGATTTCAGTGGTGTGGAATTTCAAGAGGTTGAGAAAGAAGTAGCAGTTGTGGAAAAGGAAATGAGGAATAAAGATGACCCTTTCTAGGAATTTGGAGAGTTGGGCTGTTGTCACAGGGAAATGAGTGGTGTGGAGGTCCTTAGGTATTCCTCTTTAAAGAAATACACCCTCTCACACACAAATCCAATTAGAATAAAATAATCTTTTATTTAGGTGCCTGAGAAAGGAACCAAGAGGGAAGTCAAAGACCGCCTAAAGGGAATATGGTTCAGAGACATGATTCTTTTTTTGTTGTTGTTTTGGTTCTTTGTTTGTTTTGTTTTGTTTTGCGGGGCAATGAGGGTTAAGTGACTTGTCCAGGGTCACACAACTAGTAAGTGTCAAGTGCCTGAGACCAGATTTTAATTCAGGTCTTCCTGAATCCAGGGCTGGTGCTTTATCCACTGCGGCACCTAGTTGCCCCCTCCCCCCCCCCCCCCGACATAATTCTTGAACAGAAGAAAGGCAAAAGCTATTATAGATGGTAGATTATTATTATTCCATTATTACGTATTGTATTATATATTATATATTAATAATATATTATTACAATATATAAATTATATATATTATTATTATAGATGGTGACCAGATGGGGTGACCACCTGACAATGGAAAGTTCCCTTTGGGGATGGGGAGTGAGGGGTGGTGGTCCTGACTTCTGGAGTTATCTCTGTCCCCTGTGCCAAACAGGCAGCAGCCACACCTAATGGATTTATCTCCCTTACTTGTTAGGTAGGTCCAGACTGATAGCTTAGCTTCTCAAGGACAGTTATCCTAGACCCATATCCTTTAGTTTAGCTGGCCAGTTTAAACTTTAATAGTCTCAAATTCCTTGATATGTCCCAACCGCACATCAGCTATGAAAAGGAAAAGTAATGTATTACTTAGCTTTGTGTATCTTTCCTTAGCAATATAGTACTCTAGCTTATCCTAAAGCCAGGTAGCTTTACATATTATAGAAGACCTTTACAAAGGATTCTCATAGGGGGCGGCTAGGTGGTGCAGTGGATAAAGCACCGGCTCTGGATTCAGGAGTATCTGAGTTCAAATCCGGCCTCAGACACTTGACACTTACTAGCTGTGTGACCCTGGGCAAGTCACTTAACCCCCATTGCCCCGCAAAAAAACAAAAAACAAAAAAACCCAAAGGATTCTCATATACTTAGTGAGACACAAGAGGACTTCAAGTGGACCTTTTTAAGCCCCTTCTGGGCTTATACAATATATACAATACTTGTATATATACAATACTTGTATTCCCTACCTCACAGGATTGTTTCAGGGAAAGTGCTTTTATAATTCTTAAAGTGATTCAGAATTTGAATTATCCCCACAATTTTAATTCATCTTTCTTCCACCACCCCAACTAGAGAAAAAAGAAAGAAAAGAAAACCTTTGCAACAGATATGTATAGTCAAGTAAAACAAATCCCCATATTGACAATGTCCAAAAATATTTTTCCATTCTGTATATTTAATCCATCTGTCCCCTCTCTGTCATGAAGTAGGTAACACTTGAGCATTGATTTTTTTTTTAACCTGGGAAGAGAGAACATAGAAAGATAACAACAGGAAGGGGGGCTTCACACTGAGATCTAGACTTGGTTTCTTATAGGGGAAACCTGGAGGGAACCACATGCCCCCAGAGAGGGCAGCAGGGATTGGCAGCGACTAATCGGTGAGGAGTTCCTGCGCCAAGTTGGCATCTTCAAGAATGACCACCAATAGCAGTCAAGAGGCTGGATCAGAAAAATAGAGGAGTTTCTGGACCAATGGGAGAATTCTTGACTAAGACTCTTGGACTTTGCAGAGGAATTTCTGGACCAAATGGGATCTGAAGCCTAGAATCAGATCAGGAGAGAGTCATTTTATAGAAGCTCACTTCTAGGTCTTTCCATTCTCTGGTATTGTGAGTTATGTGGACTGTCCAGGTTTAAGGACATGGGTTGACCCCCTAATGACCTCAAGTATTTTCCCGTTACAGGGGCTGGGGCAGGGGGGAGGGCTCAGTTTCAGGGTACTACCATATAAATCAGCAGGACTACATAATCCACCCTCACCCCCTCAGGAGAATGTCAGTTCCTTGAGAACAGGAACTGTTGATTTTTTTTTTTTTTTAGTGAGGCAATTGGGGTTAAGTGACTTGCCCAGGATCACCAAGCTAGTAAGTGTTTGAAGTAAGATCTGAACCCAGGTCTTCTTGACTCCAGTGCCAGTGCTCTATCCACTGCACCACCTAGCAGTCCCTACCCCCACTAGAGGATTATAAACATTCCTAGGGAGGATAGGGCTCCCTACAGAGGGTAGGAGAATTGTTTTGACTTTATATAGACTTAGGTGCAAGTCCTTTTCATTTTTTCTTAGGTTACAAAAGGTCCGACCTATACTTAATGTTACCTTAGCCTTTCTTTGTGCTCATACAATCAACCCCCTAATGAGGGGAGCCTCATCACCTCTCACCTACAATATTGAAAAAGCCTCTTAACTGGCATTGGTACTTCAAGTCTCTGACCTTTCCAATCCATCCTTACACAGTGAATAAAGTGATTTCCTAAAGCAAGGTCTGACCATGTACCTCCCCTGCTCCAGTGGTTCCCTATTCCCATTCCTCTGTTTGGCCTTGAAAGCCCTTCACAACCTAGCTCCCACCTACCTTCCCATCCTTAATATAGACACAGAGATAGATGGATAATATATCATTATCTATTATAGGATGTTATATAATAATACATTTAAATATATGTTATAATACAAACTACCATATAAAGTTATTATAATATAGTATATCACTATATAGTGATATATAATATATTATAATAATATGCTATAGTAAGTGATATATATTATGTATAATGTATTGTAATATATCACTATAATATATAGTAGTCATATATTAAGAGTAGGAAGGTAGGTGAAAGCTAGTTTGTGAAGGACTTTCAATAATGTATTATCATATTTAGTAATAGAATATAGTAATTTAGTGATATACTATATTAAGTTATATAATATATAATAGATGTTATGTGATATATAGGGATATATCATCACTATGTAGTGATAGAGAATATAGTCATAGTGACCATATACATTATATAACATATATACACATACATATCTATACATACACACACAGCTATGTGTGCGTGTGCGCATGTGCACGTGTGCTTAGGGGCAGCTAGGTGGTGCAGTGGATAGAGTGCCAGGCCTGGAATCAGGAAGACTCATCTTCCTAAGTTCAAATCTGGCCTCAGACACTAGCTGTGTAACCCGGGGTCTAAGTCACTTCACCCTGTTTGCCTCAGTTTCCTCATCTGTAAAATGAGCTGGAAAAGGAAATGGCAAACCACTCCAGTACCATTGGCAAGAAAACCCCAAACGGGGTCATAAAGAGTCAAACCCTACTGAAACAATGGAACAGCAACAACAACATTGTGTGTACATCTCACTCCCCTTTACACACTCTGGAGGTCTGCCAAAATCACCATCTTCTTGTTCCTCACACACCACGTCCTTTGCAATAGCTTTCTCTCCGTTCCTTTTCCCTGCCTATATAGAATTCCTAGTTTTCTTCATAACTTCCCTTGCGTCACCTCCCACATGAAGCCCTGCTCTCCCCAGGTGCTAGTACCTCTCCCTCCCTCCCAATTACCTTGTTTATTTTGCATGTATTTTGCATACATTTTCATATATTCCTAGGTGTATGTGTGGTCTCTCCCCATAGACTTTATTTTTGTTTTTTTTTGTTTTTGTTTTTGTTTTTGTTTTTTTCCGTAAGGCAATTGGGGTTAAGTGACTTGCCCAGGGTCACACAGCTAGTAAGTGTTAAGTGTCTGAGGCCTGATTTGAACTCAGGTACTCCTGAATCCAGGGCCCGTGCTTTATCCACTGCGCCACCTAGCTGCCCCTCCCCATAGACTTTAAACTCTTTGAAGACAGAGACTGCTTGACTTCTGCTTTTGTGACCCAGGGCTGAGCATAGCTGCTGCCACCAATAGACACTTAACCCATGCCTGTTGATTGATTGATACTGAAATGGAAGTCTCCCGGGAGTAAGTTTTTTTGCACCTTTGCCTCTCTCTGCACTTACCCTTAATGTGATTCGACTTACAGTCTGACTTCTCTTGGGTCACAAATAATGTTTTAACTAAACTCTGTCTCTCCCCTAGTGCCCAGTCCGTACTTAATAAATATTTGTTGAACAAATGGCCATTTTTTAAAGAGTAAAACCTATTTGGATCTATAAGGCCTAGAACAGGACTTGCACATAGTAGGAGCTCAGTTTATTGTCTCATTTGTCTTGGACTTAGGAAGGTTGGGAAAACCAAAGTCCGGTGCAGGGAAATATGGAGTTCACAAGACAGTGATGATATTATTACTAATAATAGAGAGCATTTACATAGATAGCACGTTAAGATTTGCAGTGCACTTTACTAGTCTCATTTCATCCTTACAACAACCCTTAGAACAGCTAATATCATTATCCTCATTTTATAGAAGAGGTTGCTATGGCAGATAGAGATTAAGTGACTTGTCCAAGGTCACACAGCTAGTGAGTGTCTGAGGCCAGATTTGAACTCAGGTCTTCCTGACTCCAAGCACTACCTAGTAGACTCTAATTATATCACTACTTCAGGGATCTGACATCGTCATTGTATATCTGCTCTTCACCGGCACAGATCTCAGCCCTTCTGTACTTTAGCATTCAACATTCATGCAGTCATTCAACAAACACTTATTAAATGGCTACTGTGCACACACAGGGTCTTAAGCTGGGAACTGGGGCAAGATACAAAGTTTTTAAAAGGCATAGTTCTTGTCCTCAGTCAGTTTACAATCTGGTATGGAATATTCCTCAAAGGATCACCATCCTGGCTCTGGAAGGGACCTTAGAGGACATCTAGTCTACAGAAGAAACTGAGTCACAAAGAGGTTGAATGACTTCTCCAAGGTCACACAGGAATAAAGCAGAGCAGAACAGAGAGATTCATTGAATCATTGATATAACAATAAAAATAACTAACATTTACATAGTGCCTACTATGTGCCAGGTACTGTGCAAAACACTTTAAGATTATTATCTCATTTGATCCACAGCACAATCCTGGGAAGTAGGTACTGTTATGATCTCCATTTTAAAGATGAAGAAACTGAGGCAAACAGAGATTTAAGTGACTTGTCCAGAGTCATACAGATAGTATCTGAGACTGGATTTGAACTCAGGTCTTCCTGACTCCAGGCTCATCTTTTATCTACTGTACCTCCTAGCTGCCCCGCTTTAGAGCTGGAGAGGACCTTAGAAGCCATCAAATCCAATGCCCTCATTTTTAGAAATGAGGAAACTGAGGGACAGAGGTTAATTGATTTGCCCAGGGTTGCAGATAGCTGCTAAGTGCCTGAGTCTCAACTCAGATCCTGTGACTCCAGGTTCATTGCCCTTTTCATGGTTCCTGAGTTACTATGGCCAAAATGTCCCCTATCCTGAGACCCACCTGGTGATGAGCCTATCTGAGCTTAGCTTAAGTAGACTCATAAGCAGCTAGATGGCTCAGTGCACAGAGCACAGGCACTCAAGTCAGGAGGATCTGAGTTCAAATCTGCCCTCAGACATTTAGGAGCTGTGTGACTCTGGACAAGTCACTTCACCCTGTTTGCTTCATTTTCCTCATCTGTAAAATGATCTGGAGAAGAAATTGACAAACCACTCCAGTATTTTGGTCAGGAAAAGCCCAAATGGGGTCACAAAGAGTCAGACACAACTGAGACACTCAACAACAGGCTGACACATAGTATTAATAATAGATAATGCTTTAAAGTTTGTGATACACTTTACATTTATTAACTCATTTGGTCCTCAGGACAATCCTATGAGGCAGGTACTCTTTTTATCTCCATTTTACAGATGAGGAAACTGAGACCAAGAGACAGTGTGACTTGCCCATGATCTCACAGCCAATGAGAGTCTGAGGCAGGGTTTGAACTCCAGGTCCTGCCTCCAGGTCCAGCACTTTATCCAGCAGTCTACCTCTCTCAGCACTTTGTAAATATTTGCAGGTAGGTTGCTTGATTTCCAGCCTGGCAGAACTTGCTGAAGCTTGTGTACTTTTTACATCACCTTTGAGGACCCAGAATTGAATTACCACCAAGGCAGGACAAGCTAGATTGTAGCAGGAGCAATCCATGCCCACAAGTACATAGAGTTCAGGGTTGAATAAAGGCTTGAGAGATATACAAAATATCCATGAGATCACCTCTTTAAGACGCTTTCAGCTGGAGCTGGGGAGAAGGGACTTCATGGGTGGGATAGCAAGCATCTGGACTGATCCATGACAGGAAACTGAGTATGGTGGCCAGGGTGGGAAGGAGGGAGGCTGGAAGGACCTCTGCAGAGGAGATAAGAACTTCTGGGAAAGGTTTATTTGAATGAGTGTATTTTTTTTTTTGCAGGGCAATGAGGGTTAAGTGACTTGCCCAGGGTCACACAACTAGTAAGTGTCAAATGTCTGAGGCCGGATTTGAACTCAGGACCTCCTGAATCCAGGGCGGGTTCTTTATCCATTGTGCCACCTAGCTGCCCCTGAACGAGTGTATTTTTCTTTTAAAAAAAGACAACATAATCTTATTCCTTTATACTCCCAACCCACTAAAGGGTGGGAGTCTAGGAGCACTGAGAGACATCTTGGCTGGAAGTTTGAAATCTGCTGCCACTCATACCACCCATGGGAGGCAGTGTGGTACAATGGAAAGAACCCTGGCTAAGGCGATGGAGGAGCTGGGGTCAAATCCAGCCTCGGACACTTTCTAGGTGTGTGATATTGGGTGAGTTGCTTAACCTCTGTCTCAGTTTCCTCATCTGTAAAATTGGGATAATAACAGGTCCTACTTCCCAGAATTGTTGTGAGGATAAAATGAGAGGACATTTGCAAAGCCCTTTGCAAACTTCAAAGTACTATATACATACTATTATGATTATTATGTATTTGTTGAATGAATGAATGAATGAATGAATGAATGAATGAACTTCAGCTCTTTCAGGTTTACCCAAAGCTGTTTCCTGACTTGTTAAGCATCAAATGCTTTCTGCCAGAAAGGAAGGCAATATCCAGAGAATCCCAGTCAGGGGAGCCAGATGTTAGTTCTAACTCTCCTAATGATTAACTAAGTGACCTTGAGCAAGTCCCATAATCAATCTGGGCTTTTGTTTCTCTGCTCTGTGAAATGGGAAGAATAATTTCCACCCAATGAAACTTTCCTGTGTACAGATCTATGATTTGGGTCTGTTGAGGCCACAAAGTCATAGATTTAGAGTGAGAAGAGCTTTTAGTGCTCATCCCATCCACTCTCCTCATTTTACAAATAGGGAAACCGAGGCACCAAAAATTCAATGATTTGCCTAAGGTCAGGTACTAAAGCCAAGATCTGAATCTTTGTCCTCTCACCTCAAATCCAAAGCGCTTTTCACTAGGCCATGCATTGCATCATCTTATCTTTAATGCATTTGTCCTAGTTAAGTTTAAAATGGAATGAGTTTCAAGTGTTTTGAAAGGTATAAAGCATTATCCCTTATTCTTTTGTCCTATCTGGATCACATCTTGCTAAAATCCAAACTTTGAAAATTCCCAACATCTGCTGCTTCCACTCTTTTTTTTTTTTTTTTTAAGTGAGGCAATTGGGGTTAAGTGATTTGCCCAGGGTGACACAGCTAGTAAGTGTTAAGTGTCTGAGGCCAAATTTGAACTCAGGTACTCCTGAATCCAGGGCCAGTGCTTTATCCACTGCGCCACCTGGCTGCCCCCTGCTTCTACTCTTTTTTTTCTTTTTTTTTTTTTTGCGAGGGGCAATGGGGGTTAAGTGACTTGCTCAGGGTCACACAGCTAGTTAAGTGTCAAGTGTCTGAGGCCGGATTTGAACTCAGGTCCTCCTGACTCCAAGGCCAGTGCTCTATCCACTGCGCCACCTAGCTGCCCCCTGCTTCTACTCTTAATGACCAAGTTGTTGAACAGAATTGAAGGAAGTCAGAGCTGAAAGAAGAGTGCTGACTGAAATCATGACAGATTTATGCTATTTCATTTCATCTGGACCCTTATTGCAGCAAGGAAATCCTTTTGCCCCTTGCTAAGTGATGCTCTGTCCCACTTACAACCTTTTATTCTCTCTTCAAAACTCCCACAACACCAACCCCGCCCTTCTCTCAGCTGAGGACCTTACCTCATACTTTAAGAAGAAAATCAAAGCCATTGGCCTCAATCTCCCTCTTCTTTCTTCTTCATCTCATACCTCCTCAAAGTCATCCCCCACTATTGTTGTTCAGTTGTGATCCCATTTGGGATTTTCTTGGTAAAGATATTGGAGTGGTTTGCCATTTCCTTCTCCCAGTTATTTTTACAAATGAGTAAACCGAGGCAAATAGGGTTAAGTGACATGCCCAGGATCCCACAGCTAGTAAAAGTGTCTGAGGCCAGTTTTGAACTCAGTTCTTCCTGACTCCAGGCCAGGAACTCCATCCACTTTGCCACCCAACTGCCCCCCATACCCTTCTAGGTACTCCTTTTTAAAATTTTGATAAAGAAGTGACCCTTCGGGACAGTTAGGTGGCCCAGTGGATAAAACACTGGCCCTGGATTGAGGAGGACCTGAGTTCAAATCTGACCTCAGACACTGGACACTTACTAGCTGTGTGACCCTGGGCAAGTCACTTAACCCTCATTGCCCCACAAAAAATAAAATAAAATAAATTAAAAAAAAAAGAAGTGACCCTTTTCTTTGCCAAAGAAAATTCCTCTAAGTATACAAGTGATCCCATCCCCTTGGATCTTCTCCAGCAGATCTTGCCCTCATTATTATCCCTGCTCTCTCTCTAATCTTCAATCTCCTGGCTACCTACAAACAAACATTCCCAAGTCACCTCCAGCCTTAAAAAAGCCTCCCTAGGGGCAGCTAGGTAGCGCAGTGGATAGAGCACCACCCAACTGCAGTGGATAGAGCACCGGCCCTGGAGTCAGGCGTACCTGAGTTTAAATCCGGCCTCAGACACTTAACACTTACCAGCTGTGTGACCCTGGGCAAGGCACTTCACCCCAATTGCCTCACTAAAAAAAAAATTTAATTTTAAAAATTAAATTAAATTAAAAACCCCTCCCTAGATCCTACCATTTCTGCTATCAGCCTATATCTATCCTCTCTTCTTTTTTTGTTTGTTTTTTTGGGGGGCAATGGGGGTTAAGTGACTTGCCCAGGGTCACACAGCTGGTAAGTGTCAAGTGTCTGAGGTCAGATTTGAACTCAGGTACTCCTGAATCCAGGGCCAGTGCTTTATGCACTGCGCCACCTAGCCGCCCCCTCTATCCTCTCTTCTACAGGTCAAATCAACAAGCATTTATTAAGCACTCCTCCTCATCTCTCATCACTCAGATGTCCTCCTGCCATCATCTCCTTCACCCCTCTCTCACCCAATGAGGTGACCCTTCTCCTTGACAAGGCAACCCCTCTGCATGCACGTGTAATCCTATTCCATCTTGTCTTCTCCAACATGATATTCTCCTGTATCATCCCCACTCTCACTGATCTTCAAACTCTCCTTATGTACTGGCTGCTCTTCCCTAACTGCCTACAATAACTGGTCAGTCATTAAACGTTTATTTGGCACCTACTATATACTAGGTACTGTGCTGAGATGCAAAGAAAGGCAAAAGATAGCCCCTGCTCTTAAGGAGTTCACAATCTAATGGGACAGACAACATGAAAACATGCAAATAACTACTTATAAACAGGCAGCTAGGGGGCATTGCAGTGGATAGAGTGCCAGCCCTGGAATCAGGAATACTGATCTTCCTGAGTTCAGATCTGGCCTCAGACACTTACTGACTGTGTCACCCTGGGCAAGTCACTTAACCCTGTTTGCCTCCATTTCCTCATCTGTAAAATGAGCCAGAGAAGGAAATGGCAAACCACTTCAGTACCTTTGTCAAGAAGACCCCAAATGAGGTCATGAAGAGTTGGATACAATTAAAATATGACTGAACAACAACAACATATCAACAAACTAAATACCAGATAAATTAGAGAAAATAAACATCAGAGAGGCTCTTAACTTTAAGGGGTACTGGGAAAAGCTTCTTATATAATGTGAGATTACAGTTGGGCCTTGAAGAAAGCCAGGGAAGTCAGGAAACAGAAATGAGGAAGGAGAATATTCCTGGGAAGAGGAAAAGAGAGTGAAAATGGCTAGAGACAATAGATAGTGTCTTGTTCAAGGGACAGCAAAGAGTCCCTTGATCCTAGTGTCACTTGATTCCAGAATACATGGTGGGGTATAAGGTATAAGAAGGCTGTAAAGGGAAGAGGGATGCAGGTGATGAAAGGCTTTGAATGCCAAATAGAAGAATTCTATATTTGATACTCACGTCTTCTTCATCCTCAAAAGATTCCCACTTGTTCTATACATCCCCACCAGTTATCCATAGCTCTCCTCCATTGGGGGAGGCTCAATTCCTTGAGAATACCTACAATCGATGCCTCCACTTCCTTTCTTCTCACTGTCTTCTTCACTTTCTACAATCCGGCTTCTCATGTCATCATTTCAACTGAAACTGCCCTCTCCACAAATTATCAGCAATCTCTCATTTGCCAAATATAATGGCCTTTTCTCAATCCACAACCTTCTTGACCTTTAATACTTGCAAAGCCTTAACATTATAGAGCACCATCTTCTTGATACTCTCTTCTCCATAGGTTTTTATGACTCTGCTCTCTCTGGGTTCTCCTGATTGCTATCTCACTGTTCCTTCTTAGTCTCCTTTGCTTAATCTTCATTCAGGTCATATCCACTAAACATAGGGATCCTCCAAGGCTCTATCCTGGGACCTCTTCTCTTTTCCCTCTATATTATTGTGCTTGGTAATCTCATCAGCTCCCATTATTCAATTATCATCTCTTTGTTGATGGAAAACCCTCCATTCGGTATTTAAAGTCCTTCATAACCTGCCCACCTTCCTACCTTTCCAGTTTTTTTACACTTTGGACACCTGCCCTCTGTGATCCGATGATACCAGCCTCCTTGCTATTCCATCTTTGGACTCCCTTCCATTTTTCCTGGCTGTCCCCCATGGCCCAGTAACTCTCTCCCAAGCTCCACTAATTCCTAAGTACTTCAAAGTTCTCCCAAAACTACCCCAATGCAGGCCCTCATCATGTCACAGTCAGGCTATTACAACAGCCTGCTGGGTGGTCTCTCTGCCACAGGTCTCCAGGGACTCCAGTCCACTCTCTCCTCAGCTGCCAAAGTGAGCTTCCTAAAGCCCACATCTGACCAAGTTACGCCCCGCCCCAATTCTATATACTCCCCATGGCTCCCCAAACCCTCAATTTGGCTTTTATATCCCTTCATAACCTAGCTTCTCTCTCCAGTCTTCTTACACTTGAATCCCTTCCTCACAATGACACTGGACATTATATGTCCCTCAAAAAACCACTAAGGTGCATTTTCACTGGTTGTTCTTATGTCTAGAATGTTCTCCCTCCTCATCTCTGCCTCCTGGATTCCTTTTAAGTTTCAGCTAAAATCCTACCTTCTGTGGATAAAACACCCATTCTGGATTCAGGAGGACCTGAGTTCAAATCTGGCCTCAGACACTTGACACTTACTAGCTGTGTGACCCTGGGCAAGTCACTTAACCCTCATTACCCCACCAAAAAAAAAAGTCCTACCTTCTGCAAAAAGTCTTTCCTGGTCTCCTTTAATGCTAGTGCCTTCCCTCTGTGGATTAGCTCCAATTTCTCCTGGATGTACCTTGCACGTTGTCTCCCTCATTAGACTATGAGCTCCATGAAGTCAGGGACTATCCTTTGTCCTTCTTGGTATCTCCAGCTCTTAGTACAGTGCCTGGTACATAGTTGTTCAGTTGTATCCAACTCTTTGTGACGCCATTTGTGGTTTTTTTGGCAGAGATACTGGAGTGATTTGCCATTTCCTTCTCCAGTTCATTTGGGGGGGGGGGCAATGAGGGTTAAGTGACTTGCCCAGGGTCACACAGCTAGTAAATGTCAAGTGTCTGAGGCCAGATTTGAACTCAGGTCCTCCTGAATCCAGGGCCGGTGCTTTATCCACAGCGCCACCTAGCTGTCCCTTCAAGTTCATTTTACAGATAAGGAAACTAAGGCAAATAGGGTTAAGTGACTTGCCCTGGGTCACACAGGTAGTCAATTTCTTTTCTTGTTGTTTGTCCTTCATTCTCAAAGAGGACCCATGACATTTGGGTGATATCATGACTTGCACCAACCTCACTCTCTCCTCCAGAGCTAACTGGGTCCAGTGGCGAGATCTATATCATGACGATAGAGATGGCCCCGGATACTTAAGGCAATGAGGGTTGTGACTTGCCCAGGGTCACACAACTAATAAGTATCTGAGACGAGATTTGAACTCAAGCCCCCCAACTTCAGGACCAGTGCTTTGTCCACTGTGCCACCTAGCTGCCCACAAAGGGATTAATAGTGCCTGTACAATAATTAGGGATAGTATGTGGTTAGAATGAGATAGTTTATGTGAAGGCTTTGAAACCTATAGAAATGCTTGCTCTGATTGTGTTTTATAGGTATCAGTCTTTTTTTTTTCTTCTGGTAGGGCAGTGAGGGTTAAGTGACTTGTTCAGGGTCACACAGCTAGTGTCAAGTGTCTGAGGTCGGATTTGAACTCAGGTCTTCCTAAATCCAGGGCAGGCATTTTATCCACTGCACTACCTAGCTGCCCCCTATAGGTATCAGTCTTGCTCATCTTATCCCCTAACTAGATGTACACCTCCAGGAAGACGAGGAGATGGGTCATGCCTAAACTTTGTATCTTCCCCAATGCTCCAACGGGGTTTTGCATACAGTTGATGCCTCATAAATGTCTGTTGCCCTTGCTTCCTTTGTTGCTTTTATTACTATTACACAGGCTACCCTTTTACTTTCCTGTAGGGGACTTCTTGGGAAAAAACACCTTATACAAGGGGCAGCTAGGTGGTGCAGTGGATAGAACACCGGCCCTGGAGTCAGGAGTACCTGAGTTCAAATCCTGCCTCAGACACTTAACACTTACTAGCTGTGTGACCCTGGGCAAGTCACTTAACCCCAATTGCCTCACTAAAAAAAAAAAAAAACAACAAAAAACAAACAAAAAAACCCCACCACCACCAACAAAAAAACACCTTATACAGAAGGAGAGGATGGAGAGGGGGAATTCCAGCCTCTCAGCCTAGGGAGGAACATCTGGGCCTAAGGGAAACTTTCTCCAACTCTTCTCTTATCAGAAAATACCAGGGAAGGGCCGAAGGGGGAGAAAGTAGGGAGAAAGGTCGGGATCCTCCCAACACCTTCTTTTTCCCCAGGAAAAGCAATAAAATGACTTCGTGGTTTTGGTGTTCAAAGGGGGCCCTGGCTCACACAATTGATCATTAACCCCAGTCCCCCAGAGGGCAGTAAACCCTGGAGGAGGGCAATTTGGAAAGGGATCCTTTGAGGCCATTCTGAAACAATTGGTTGGGGGTGTTTGAACAAAGGGCTGGGCACAATCCTCGGAAAGCTATTTCTGAGAAGGCAACACCTAAAAATAAAGATTCCCCTCCCTGCCTTCTCAAGGTGCAATGGTTTGGGGGTTTTTTTCTGGATGAAAGGGCAATGGGGGTGGTGGGGGATAGGGAGGAAGGAAGAAAGATATTGATAACTTCAAACAGGGACCTTGGACAACTTGCACTGCCTGGCTCTGCCACTGACTAGATATGGGATTTGGGGGCAACTTATTTTCCAGCCCCTGGGCCTTACTTTCCCTGTCCATAAAAGAAAAAAGCACTTGAGTTTCATGATTTCTGTGGTCCCTTTCAACTGTGACATTCTGTTCTAAGAGCTCTTCCAGCTCTGATATAGCCTTCTAATGGATTTGTTGTTCAGTGGTTTTCAGTGATGTCCAACTCTTCATGACCCCATTTGGGGTTTTCTTGGCAGAGATACTGGAAAAGTTTGCCATTTCCTTCTCCAGCTCATTTTACAGGTGAGGAAACTGAGGCAAGCAGGGTCAAGTGACTTGCCCAGGGTCACACGGCTTAGTAAGTGTCTGAAGTTGGGGCAGCTAGGTGGCACAGTGGGTAGAGCACCGGCCCTGGAGTCAGGAGGACCTGAGTTCAAATCTGGCCTCAGACACTTAACATTTACTAGCTGCGTGACCCTGGGCAAATCACTTAACCCCAATTGCCTCACTAAAAAAAAAAAAAAAACCAACAACAACAAAGTAAGTGTCTGAAGTTAGATTTGAACACAGGAAGATGAGTCTTCCTGACTCTAAGCTCAGTGTTTGAATTCAGGTTCTCCTGAATCTAGGGCTGGTACTTTATCCACTATACCACCTAGCCACCTAGTTGCCCCCCAAGTCAATTTTTAAAAAAGATTTTTATTAATATCAACACCATCCCCCTCTCCAAGTCTCAGTTTCTCCATCTGTAGGGTAGACATGAACACATTGCCCCACCTGTCCACTACTGCAGGAGCTTATTGAGATGAGAACTCTTTGTAAATCTTAAAGTACCCTATAAATGGGAGTTATTGCTTCCTGGAGGAGGAATTAACCTATCAATCAAGGGATTCTAAGAGGTAGAAGTGAGGAGGGAGAGCATTCCCTATATGGGGCACAGCCTGTGCAAAGGTGCAGAGATGGGGAATCAAAATGGCTTGTGGTCTCCTCGAGAGAGCCAGTCTTGATAGAATGAAATCCAGGAGGAAGAATTGAAATTGACTTAAGCAGTTGACACTTACTGGCTATGGGACCTTGGGCCAGTCGCTTGGCCCTCATTGCCCCGCAGGAAAAAAACAACACAAAAAACAGTGCTTGATAACAAAAATGTTCTTTGGGGGCAGCTAGGTGGCACAGTGGATAAAGCACCAGCCCTGGATACAGGTGTACCTGAGTTCAAACCCAGCCTCAGACAGTTGACACTTACTAGCTGTGTGACCCTGGGCAAGTCACTTAACCCTCATTGCCCTGCAAGAAAGGAAGAAAGAAAGGAAGGAAGGAAGGAAGGAAGGAAGGAAGGAAGGAAGGAAGGAAGGAAGGAAGGAAGGAAGGAAGGAAGGAAGGAAGGAAGAAAAGAAATTGGCTTAGGAGTAGAGATAGGAGACCACATCTCACTCCCTAGCCTTTGCAGAAGTGGGGGTCCATGGGTATGGAATAGCATCAAATTTGGGGGATGGTGTTGATTGGTTTCCCCCCTCTTCTTTAAGAAAATATTCTTTATTGTAAGGGATTGCTCTCTGGAAGAAGGAGGGGGAAAGAACATGGAGGGAGAAATACAAGTGATGTAAAACCAAAAGATATTAATAAAAATCTTTTTTTAAAAAATCAACTGGGGGGTGGGCAGCTAGGTGGCAAAGTGAATAAAGCACCAGTCCTGGATTCTGGAGGACCTGAGTTCAAATCTGCCCTCAGACACTTGACACTTACTAGCTGTGTGACCCTGGGCAAGTCATTTAACCCTCATTACGCCACAAAAAAGTAAAACAATTTTTAAAAATGAAAAAATTGATTTGGACATGTATGAAATGATGTATTGTGAAGTGAGCAGAACCAGGAGAACATTGTCCACAGAGACAGCAATATTGTTTGATGAAGAAGTGTGAATGACTTAACTATTCTCCACAATACAATGATCCAAGACAGTCCCAAAGGACTGTTGATGAAACATACTATCCACGTCCAAAGAAAGAGCTGATATCGATAGAACAGACTGGAGCATGCTATTTTCCCCTTTCATTTTTTTTCCTTGTAAGCAAGCTTTCTTGTACAAAATGACAAGTATGGTAATGTTTTACATAATCATACATGTATAACCCATATCAGATTGTTTGCCGCCTCAGGGAAGGGGGCGGGGAGGGAGGGGAAAAGGTTTAAAAATTGGAACTCAAAACTATAAGTAAAAATGTTTATTATTTTTAAAAATTGACTTGGGGTAGCAAGAAGGGAGGAATGGGGAGTGGAGTCAAATCCTGGCCTCCAGGACCAAGTTTCTTTGCCATAACTGGCCTCTGTGAAAGGGTATAAGACCTGGGATCATGGGCTCACAGATGAAGAACTAGAAGGAACTAGATGTAAAGGCCACCTAGCCCAATCCCCCTCATTTTACAGATGAGGAAACTGAGGCCAGGGGAGCTGAAGTGATGAGTAAAATGTCACCCGGCTGGCAGGTAGCAGAAGCAGGATTTAAACCCTCAGTCTGCCGGCTCCCAAGTTCTTCCATCCACTGCAGGCAAGCTGCTTCACATAGCGGAAACTCAGTTTCCCCATCTGAAAAATGGCAACACTCAGGCACATACCTCCTGGAAGGGTTGTTGTGAGGACAGCATTTCTGTAATACTTAAGTTACCATTTAGCCGTGGGTTCTTTTCTCTAGAATTAGCCCAAGCCAGAGTCTGGCCAGGGAGTCCGGGGGAGGGGACCTCAGCCCTCCCAGCCTCGCCAGTCCTCTCCCTGGGCTGTCTGGCCAGAGGCAGGGGGGGCCTTCCGAGGCGCCTCCCGCCAAAGGGCCCGAAGGTTAAGTGCACGGGCTATCAACTATGCAGGCCTTTCCTCCCAGCTCTGCAGTCCACTGGGGAGGGCCGAGAACACTTGCAGGCGCCTCGAGGCACATTAAGCTTTCAGAGGCGCCAGTGGGGGGCCAGCCTTGTCACCCTGGGGCACTTAAGGGAGTAGGGGTGGGGGAGAGGGAACTGACAGGCCAGCGGGCTGCTGGGGATTGCTTCCAGTCCTGGTGTTTTCTCTTTTCTTCTCATGAATCTTCCTTATTTGCTCTCCTCTGATCCTCATTACACACACACAGCTCCTGTGAGGGAAATTGTCTGACAGATGGGAAAACTGCTCCAGGTCACACAGAAAGTCTTGAGCAGAGCAGAGTTCCTGGTGCCCTGAGCCTCCTTTCCCACCCCACTCCCACAAGAGGCCACGGGGCCATGTGGGGCGGGTGACAGATGAAATGACAGAGGAAACAAAGGTTTCATCTTCCAAAAGTGATCCACGGCAATTGACTGACAAAGCACGACCTGACCCTTCAGCTTGGGCCTGGACCCTGAATGGGGCGGGGGTGGGGGACAGACTTGTATATATTAAAAACAATTAACCACACTTGACACTTACTAGCTGTGTGACCCTGGGCAAGTCACTTAACCCCCATTGCCCCACAAAAAAAAAAAAATTAACCAACTAAGACTATTGGATGAAAAGGAAACAACTAACCAGGATATAACATTAGGTAATCTGATTTCTAATTGGAGGAAAGATTAGAGACTTTCCAAATTGGGAAGGGGAGAATATGTACAGGTGCAATTCCCTGAAATCAGAAAAAGAGATGCGTGTGGCTGCCCACGGGCCACCCCCCCCCCCCCCCGCCTCTATACACAATCAAAGAAAACAATAACTGATTGAGCAGTACGGGGCCAGTTTTCAGATAAAGTAAAGGAGTTGTTTGAGATGGACAACTGTGAGAAAACTCCTTGCATCAATCTTTGGATATGACCCGGTTTCTGGTCAGCATAACCCAGGTCCCTAGTTAAGGGTCTCTAAACAGTAGGCATGAGGGAGGGAGAGAATTTGGAACTGAAAATTTGGAAAAGAAAAAAAGAATGTTAAAATTGTTTTTACATGTAATTAGAAAAAATAAAATATTAAATTTTAATACTTGACCTCAACCCCCCCCCCCAAAAAAAAAAAAACATACAACAGCAGGTTCGTATAGGTGGTCTAGCTTCCCAGCTAGGCAGGGCTAGGTTCAAACAATACAATAAGGTTTTCTCCCAATTCCCATAATTGAATAGCTTTCTCACAAGAAAGAAGTCAGACCAGACCCATAATTGGATAGAAAGGGAACTGAGCTAGCTCCAGAATTGACTTACAAGATGTGGCAGTGTTCACTCAATTCCCACTACCAGTTAGTGTTTTAATCCCCCCAATTCGCTCATGTAGGAGATCCCTACCTGAACTTGGAGTCAGGAAGGTCTGGGTGGGAGTCCCATCTCAGAGTTTTATGAGTTGTTTGATTCTGGGTAAGTCATTTTACTTGGATGAAAGTCAGTTTCTTTCTTTCTTTCTTTCTTTCTTTCTTTCTTTCTTTCTTTCTTTCTTTCTTTCTTTCTTTCTTTCTTTCTTTCTTTCTTTCTTTCTTTCTTTCTTTCTTTCTTTCTTTCTTTCTTTCTTTCTTTCTTTCTTGCTGGACAATTGGGGTTAAGTGACTTGCCCAGGGTCACACAGCTAGTAAGTGTTAAGTATCTGAGGTCGGATTTGAACTCAGGCCCTCCTGACTTCAGGGCTGCTGCTCTATCCACTACACCACCTGGCTGCCCCAAAGTCAGTTTCTTTCAAATATTGAAAACTATCTCTACATGTAACTGTAAAATAATAAAATACTTTTATAATTTAAAAAAAGAATTAAAAAATCTTTTCTTTTTGTGGGGCAATGAGGGTTAAGTGACTTGCCCAGGGTCACACAGCTAGTAAGTGTTAAGTGTCCGAGGCCGGATTTGAACTCAGGTCCTCCTGAATCCAGGGCCAGTGCTCTATCCACTGCGCCACCCAGCTGCCCCCTAAGTCAGTTTCTTTATTGGTAAAATGGAATAACAAAAGCACATACCTCAGCCTATTGTTGTTTGAATCAAATGAGATCATGTAAGTAAAGTGATTTGCAAATCTTCATGACTCTATAGAAATGTGAACTATTATTATTTAAAGAACAACCCAACTGCTGGGGGCAGCTAGGTGGCGCAATGGATAAGGCACTAGCCTTGGATTCAGGAGGACCTGAGTTCAAACCCAGCCTCAGACACTTACTAGCTGTGTGACCCTGGGCAAGTCACTTAAACCCCATTGCCCTGCAAAAAACAAAAACAAAAACAAAAGAACAACCCAACTGCTATACTCCCTATTGTTCTCTTTCAGACCTTAGGTCTTAGGTATATAGCCTGTTCTTTTGGCACTTCTTCAGTGTGTTCACCGTAGAATCATCTGTATGTCTTTTCTTCCTGCTAGACTATAAGCTCCATGAGGACAAGCCCTATGTCTTGCCTAAGTTTTCTATCCTTAAAGTGTTAAGGATAGTGCTTTATATTCAGAAGTTGGGTAATTAATATTTGTTGAGGCACACTAGTACACTATTGGTGGGATTGTAAATTGGTTAGAACTTTCTAGAAGGGGCAGCTAGGTGGCACAGTGGATAAAGCACCGGCCCTGAATTCAGGAGCACCTGAGTTCAAATCCGGCCTCAGACACTTGACATTTACTAGCTGTGTGACCCTGGGCAAGTCACTTAACCCCCATTGCCCTGCCCCCCCCAAAAAAAGAACTTTCTGGAAGACAATTTGGATTTATGCTAAGAAAGTGACTACGATCCATCAATCAATCAGCAAGCATTTATTAAGTGCTTACTATATGCTGTGGTACAGCAGAGAGAAGCAGGTAAGGGGTGCAGTGGATAGAATGCAGTGTCTTTAATCAGGAAGACTAGAGTTCAAATCTAGCCTTAGACACTGTGTAGCTGTTTAGCCCTGGGCAAACCATTTAACCACTACTGACCTCCCTAGCTATCCTAAGGTCCCAACTAAAATCTCCCCTTCTATAGGAAGCCTTCCTCAATCCTTCTTAATTCCAGTGCTTTCCCTCTTAATTATTTCCAGTTTATCCTATATGTAGCTTGCTTTGTATATATGTGTTTGCATACTGTATCTCCCATTAGATTGTATGCTCCTTGAGAGTAGAGACTCTCTTTTGTCTCTCTGTATCCCCAGCACTTAGCACAGTGCATGGCTCATAGTAGGTGCTTAATATATATTTATTCCCTTTCCTTCTTTAGGGATACAAACACAAAGAATGAAACTATCTCTATGTTTATAAAGTGCTTTAAATATTTTTTCCAGTTATATATTAAAAACAATTTTTAACTCTTTTTTTAAAAATTGAGTTCCAAATTCTCTCTCCCTCCCTCCCCTCCCCCTCTCTTTGAGAAGGTAAGCAATTTGATATGTTATACATGTGCAGTCACATAAAACATATTTCCACATTAGTCACCTTATGAAAGAAAACACAGATTTTGGACAAAAACCAAGAAAAATGAAGAAAGTTTTAAAAAGTATGCTTCTGGGGGCAGTTAGGTGGCGCAGTGGATAAAGCACTGGCCTTGGATTCGGGAGTACCCAAGTTCAAATCCGGCCTCAGACACTTGACACTTAACTAGCTGTGTGACCCTGGGCAAGTCGCTTAACCCTCATTGCCTTGCAAAAAAAAAAAAAATTAAAAAAAAAAGTATGCTTCAATCTGTATTCAGACTCTATAAGTTCTTTCTCTCTGGAGGTGGATCGAATTTTTCATCTTAAGTCCTTTAGAATTGTCTTGGATCAATGTAGAGCTAAGTCACAATTGATCATGTTACAATATGTACAGTGTTCTCCTGATTCTGTTCATTTCACTTTGCATCAGGTCATGTAAATCTTTCCAGGTTTTTCTAAATGCATCCAGCTCATCATTTCTTATAGCACAATAGTATTCCATCACAATTATACCACAACTTGTTCAGCCATTCCCCAGTTGATGGGCATCCCCTCAATGTCCAATTCTTTGCCACCACAAAAAGAGCTACTATAAATATTTTTGTACATACAGGTCTTTTTCCTTTTCCTTTTTTTTTTTTAAAAAATCTCTTTGGGATACAGAACTAGCAGTGCTATTATTGTTGTTATTTGTTGTTCATCCTTTTTTCTCAAAGAGGACCAATGGCATCATGAAGGGGATGTCTTGACTTTCAAGTGAATTGGATTTAAGTGAGGCCTCAGAGCTTCAGTCATGATCCTCATTCTTTCCTTCAGAGACATCGCAGTCTAGTAGCAAGTCATAAATCAATATAACTGGCAATGGCCCAGCTATTGCTGTTGACCCCTGTCTTTAAAGAAGACAGAACAAAACCCAGGTTCTTGAGCATGAGCCCAGAGGTGGGGACCCCTTTGTGATAGACTGAAAGTCCCTTACCTCCTTTGGGACCTGAGGGATCTGTAATTAAATAGATGACATAAAAACAAAAGCTATTAATTAGATCGTTTAAAAGTTTGTTGGATAGGGGCAGCTAGATGCCACAGTGGATAGAGCACTGGCCCTGGAGTCAGGAGGACCTGAGTTCAAATTTGACCTCAGACACTTGACACTTACTAGCTGTGTGGCCCTAGGCAAGTCACTTAACCCCAATTGCCTCACAAAAAAAAAGTTTGTTGGATAAATTATTAAATTGATAACAGCATTTATGTACACATGACCATCTAGCTAGACTGAGATAAGGATGGAGACTAGATCTGTGATTTCATTGGTGAGGGAACTCTACCATCTAATTCACAGTCTTTGAGAGTTGTCAAACATTTTAGTGCCCTCTGAACCTGACAAAAATGGAAATGGTGAACAAAATAAATAATAGAATAAAAACATACATCACATTTTAAAAGTAAATCAATATGTAGCCAGCAGGAATTCTTGGGCACGGATTCATGCCCCTGTGTCTTCTATCTATTTGAGTTTGACACCACTGGCCTAAAGTCCTGGGAGGTTGACTTGCCCAGGGTCATTCACTCAATATTTGTCCAGAGGCAGGATGTGATCCCAAGTCTTCCTGGTTTAGGGGTCACCTCTCTATTGCTGGACTGGTAAACATGGTCTATTTTACATGTTTAAAGACTTTGCCTTTGGAATTCAAATTTTTATTTTGAAAATGAATGTTTAAAATTATCTTTACCTGTAATTGGAAAAAAATTTAAAAGGAAGAAAAAAAGAGAGAATTTCCTTTTTTTCGGTTCCTGAACTTTCTCTCTCCTCTTGGATCCCCTGGCTCCCCTGGAAGCCAAGTTAGAGTGTCACTTCCTTCAAGAGACCCTCCTCCCCTCCATTCCTTCCATTGTTAGTAGAATCTACCCCCCCCCATCACCAGGTATTTATTTGTGTGTGTACATACATATATGTGTGTGTATTCTGTATACACTTACCCCAGTACCTGACACATACCAATCACTTAGTAAATGCCTAATGATTGACTTCTCTATCTTTGCCAAGAAAATTCCAAATGAGGTCAGGAAGAGTCAGCCACGACTGAAACAACTGAACAACATCAATGATTGACAGGCTACCTAAGAGGCCAAATGAAGCCTGATCAATGGAGGTAATCAGAGATCACAGGTCCATGGATTCAGAGGTGGGAGGGACTTTAGAGGCCCATGCAAGCCACTGCAACCCCCTCAATTGTAGAGATGAGGAAATCGAAGCTGGGGAGGATAAATGAATTACCTAATAAGTGCCTGAAGCTGACTGAAGCCAGGTCCTTGTGGTTCCAAGTCCAGAGCTTTATCCATTCTGTCTCCAGAAGGCAGCACGGTGCAGGGGAGTCAGGAGATTAATGCCTTAGTGACTCAGGGCAAATTGCTGATCTCCTCAGGACTTAATTCCCTCATCTATTAAATGTGGAAGTTGGACCAAGCGGTCTCTGAGCATCCTTCCAGCTCTAAGCCTTGGACTCTATGAAGACTTGAAATGGACTTGCTTGTACACTGGCAGGCTGTTTAGATGCACATTGAGAGGTTGACCTTCAGAATGATCAGTTAGTCTTGTCTCTTTATTCATCTTTTTGCTAAACCGGCCAGGCTCTGCACATGCTGTCATTCAGTCGTTTTTCAGTCATGACTGACTCTTTGTGACCCCATTTGGGGTTTTCTTGGCGGAGATACAGGTGTGGTTTGGCATTTCCTTCTCCAGCTCGTTTTATAGGTGAGGAAACAGAGGCAAACAGGATTAAATGACCTGCCCAGGGTCACACAGCTAGTAAGTGTCTCAGACTAGATTTGAACTCAGGAAGATGAGTCTTCTGATGCCAGACCTGGCAGTCTGTGCACTATGGTGCCACCTAGCTGCCTTCTGCACATAGTAGGCATTTAATAAGCATATATTGCACTAAAGTAAGTTGGTCAGAGAACCATTTGGACTCTCAACCAAGGAGTCCATCAACTGTACCTTAGAACAGTGCCTGGCACATAGTTTTTCATTCATTCATTTTACTGAGGAGGAAACTGAGGCACAGAGAAGGGAAGTGACTTGACCACAGTCACTCAGTTATCATGTAGAGGATACAGAATGGGAGCCCAGGTCTTTTGATTCTGGGCTTCTTTCTCCCTTGGTGCTGCCCTGCTCTGTTCTGCCCTGTCTGTCCGGGGCTGTCTGAGAAATACTCAGCTCAACAGACTAGCTTTATGTAAGAGGCCGCTTTCTGCTGGGTTTGGAGGTGATGGGGAATAATTGGGCTAATTCAGGCCATTTGGGAAGATGAGGCTTGTGGAGACGCCCAGCGGCTGCTGCCGCCGCCGACCCTGCATTGTCTCTAATGAGTGGCAATCTCTCTGCCCGTCGCTGGAGCCCGTTGTCATGGAGAGTGTTGAATGGTATAGCCAGGGCACCGCAGGCCTAAACACAAACAAGCCCCTTCCTGCTGCTTCTCTCTCCCCCACCCCCATCCAGAGGCAGAGAAAGCAACTTGTGAGCAAAGGGTGGTGGCTGAACGACCCACCGGCTTCCTGTTAGGTGACCTGAGCAAGGAAGTTGTGAGAGGTGGGTCGAGGTTTCTTCGTTGAGTGGCAAAGAGTCAGGTGGTCTGCAACCCAGAACGGCTCAAGACTGGATGCTCACACTGGGAGTCCAGAGGCCTGGGTTCTAGGACCATTTAGCCTTGAATAAGCTTGTTCTCTGGGGCTCAGTGTCCTCATTCAAAGATGGAGTCTACGATGGGGCATCTATCTCTGTAAGAGACAAAGGACCAGGTGGTGGATGGCCCAGGACTGTATTTTTTGTTTGGTTGTTTGTTTGTTTCTTTGTGGGTGTGTTTTTTGGTTTTTTTTTTTTTTGTAGGGCAACGAGGGTTAAGTGACTTGCCCAGGGTCACACAGCTAGTAAGTATCAAGTGTCTGAGGCTGTATTTGAACTCAGGTCCTCCTGAATTCAGGGCCAGTGCTTTATCCACTGCGCCACCTAGCTGCCCCCTCCAGGACTGTATTCAGGTCCTTAAAAGCATAGCTCAGGAACTACCGATTTCAACAGGCTTTCCCTGAGTCCTATAGTTGCCAACGCTCCAATTATTTGATATTTAGGATCATGGCATCATGGATCTAGAGCTTGGAGAGACCTCAGTGGTCATTAGGTCTAATCTCATATTACATATAGAGAAACTGAGGCCCTTACTTTGTATATATTTCTTATTGACTCGTGCATGTTGTATAACTCCCCGGAGTAGAATGTGAGCTACTTGAGGGAAGGGTCTGTTTCGTTTGTATCTTTGTATTCCCCATGCCTTCCTAGTATAGTCTCTTGTATACAAAAAGGACTTAATAAATGTTTTTTAGATTTACTGTAATTGAGACCCATTTATTCCTTTTGTAAATATGGCCAAGTCACCCCCTCCCTGGGCCACTAAATAATTGGGAAAGACAGAGAGGAGAAAAGAGAGAGGAAGGGTGAGAAGGAAGGAGGAAGGGAGAGAGGGAGGGAGGGAGGAAGGAAGGAAGGAAGGAAGGAAGAATGGGAGGGAGGAGAAAAAAGAGAATGGTAAAATGGTAAAAAAAAAAAAGAAAGAAAAAAGTCATTGGAACATGTTTAAGCACACACATGCCTGCTCTCAAAGAGAAAACCAGAAAGAAGTATCAACTAGAAGAACAGCTTTGAAAGCTACAGGCTGAATGTATTATAGAATTGGGGGGGGGGGTTGGGGCAATGAGGGTTAAGTGACTTGCCCAAGGTCACACAGCTAGTAAGTATCAAGTGTCTGAGTTCAGATTTGAACTCAGGTCCTCCTCCTGAAACCAGGGCCGGTGCTCTATCCACTGCACCACCTAGCTGCCCCTTAATTTTTTTTTTTTTTTGGAGAGGCAATGAGGGTTAAGTGACTTGCCCAGGGTCACACAGCTAGTAAGTGTTAAGTATCTGAGGCGGGCTTTGAACTCTGGTCCTCCTGAATCCAGGGCCAGTCCTCTATCCACTGCGCCACCTACCTGTCCCCTGCCCCTTAATTTTTTTTTTAAATGATTAAAAAAATTTTTTTTTGGTCTGATTTTCTTAAGGTGAAGCATCTATCCCTTCACCTGGACAACTTATCTCCCTTTTCTTCAACAGTTCAAATCCCACCCATCCTCCCAAATCTATTCAATTGGTGATGGTGGTGTCCTTTTTTTTGGGGGGGTGGCGGGGCAATGAGGGTTAAGTGACTTGCCCAGGGTCACACAGCTAGTAAGTGTCAAGTGTCCAAGGCCGGATTTGAACTCAGGTCCTCCTGAATCCAGGGCTGATGCTTTATCCACTGCTCCACCTAGCTGCCCCCTGTCCTTTATTTTTGAAGAGGACCATGATATCAGGTGACATCATGACTTGCAGTGAATTGGATTTAAGTGAGGGAGGGCTGTGCAAGGTCACCAACCTCACTCTTTCCTCCAGAGTCATCTGGGTCCAGTGGCAAGATATACATCAGGACAACTGGAAATGGCCCTGGACATTTAAGACAACTGGGGTTAAGTGACTTGTCCAGGGTCACACAGCTAGTAAGTGTCTGAGGTGAGATCTGAACTCTGGTCCTTCTGACTTCAGGGCTCATGGAAATCAAGGTCTGCGTCCTTTTTCGTCTTTATCCCTTCAGAACTGAGTAGAATGCATTGTATACAGAAAAAGACGAACAAATACTTGTAGGAGCAACCTGGTTCACATTTCACTTTCTACTTGAAGCCTTTACCAATAATTCATTTCGACTGAGCACCCCATTATTAAGCACCTATTATGTTCAGGGCACTGTGAGAGAAACAAAGTGGAGATAAGATACCGTCCCTGCTTTTATGGAGTTCAGAGTCTAGTAAAGGGCTAAAATTTAATACAAGATAAGATTTATGGGAAGAATGCTTGGAAGTTTCTCTTACTATGCTATGAGCTTAGGAAGTTCACGGGTGGGGGTTCATGGCCTATCATTTTAGCAGTGTGGGCCCACAGATTATTGCTAGAACCCACTGTTTGTGGATCCAACCAACCCACAAATCTGAGGATTAGCCTAGAGGAAGTGCTACATCTACATAACACTTTGAAGTTTAAAAAGACTTGCAGATGGAAAAGAACTTGGATGAAGTAGGGGATTTCAATAAACAGAGATGGGTAGGAGTAAGTGATCAAGAGAGGTACTCATCCTTTCATATATACTTTATGGAGGGCACCATTAAGAACCAGGTGCTGGGGGCGGCTAGGTGGCACAGTGGATAAAGCACCAGCCCTGGATTCAGGAGTACCTGAGTTCAAATCCGGCCTCAGACACTTGACACTTACTAGCTATGTGACCCTGGGCAAGTCACTTAACCCTCACTGCCACGGGCAAAAAAAAAAAAGAACCAGGTGCTGCTTATTGCTGGCCGGATTTACATAATAAAAGCAGAAATTTTGGGAGAAATTAATTGAGGGATACAACTATGTTTTAAAGTGGCTCCACTTGGGGTTTTTAGGGTTATTGTCCTTTGCCTTTTCCTGCCTCCCATCATTTACCTAGGAGGCTCAAAGTTGAAAAAAATGTATAGAGGTGCTATTGAGGCTCATACCCAGACAGCCCTTGTCAATTTGTTGGAAGGGCAGCCCCTGGAATGATGCTGAATAGTTCCAATTTGGCAACCAGACTAAGTAGAAGTTATAGGGATTTTCTAATCCTAAATCAGATACATAGGGGGCAGCTAGGTGGCGCAGTGGATAAAGCACTGGCCCTGGATTCAGGAGTACCTGAGTTCAAATCTGGCCTCAGACACTTGACACTTACTAGCTGTGTGACCCTGGGCAAGTCACTTAACCCCCATTGCCCCGCAAAAAAAACCCAAAAAAACAAACAAACAAACAAAAACTACAAACAACAACAAAAAAAACAACAACAACTAAATAAGATACATACACTTTTTCCTTGGTAAGCAGGATGTTGAGGTTTAGGAGTGCATTATGCCAAATCTCTACATACTTAGGACAATAGAGTTATAGATTTAGAACAGGAAGCAGGGGTGTGCAGGTAAATGTTTAACAATCAGCTCTTCAGAGAATGATGTACTCACACACTTTTCTTTTTTTTTGCAGGGCAATGAGGGTTAAGTGACTTGCCCAGGGTCACACAGCTAGTAAGTGTCAAGTGTCTGAGACCAGATTTGAACTCAGGTACTTCTGAATCCAGGGCCGGTGCTTTATCCACTGCGCCACCTAGCTGCCCCTCACACACTTTAAAGTTTAATTTGCATTATTAACATTTTCTCCATCACTTTCTTAAATCTAAAAATCAACAAAACAATGAAACCAATCCTTGATTCAGAAAGTTTGACAATTTCTGACCTGTAAATGCTCAAACTAAAAATTTAACAACTGGCTCTCCCCAGTGAGTTTGAGCTAACTCTTAGTATAACTCTGACTGGAATGGACTTACCTCTAAGGAAGTCATCTAGTCCAAACTTCTTATTTGAAAGTTGCAAAAACTGAGTCCCAGAGAAGTAAAATGACTATCCCAAAGTCTTACAGGTAGTACATGGCTAGGCAGTGGTGCTCCGATTCCAAATTTAGACCTCTTTTCTGTCTTCCATGCTTAGCTAATTGACTATTCTCTGTTTCATGAGCCTAGTCCTTAGAGGCAAGGCTCTCCCTTTTAGAGAGGTAATGTCTATTATGACCAACACTGAGGGAACTAAAAGACTATTCCTAGGGAAGGAAAGCAACTCAGTTTTTCCCTAGTCTGATACTGATATATGAAGATCTTGTCTTTCTAAAAGAATTGTAGTTGAAGTCTCTGGGCTCAAAGTTAAAAGAAAGAAAGCAGCAGTCTCTCCTCTTCTTATGAAAAAAAGATAGCATCTTAAATGAAGATTACAGCCAAATCCAGAAGCTGAAAGCAGAGAAAATCTACATAACTTTGCAGTCAGTGGAGCCATGCCTAGCATTGAAAAAGGGACCAACAGAGTCACTGGAGCCCAGCATTAATCAACAGTCATAGCAGAACAGGAAAAAGCAATACCTAGGAAAGACTAAATGCCACGCCAGACCACTGGGGAAGAGGTTCAACAGAAGCAGCATGAAAACATTACCAGAGGGGCAGCTAGGTGGTGCAGTGGTAGAGCACCGGCCCTGGAGTCAGGAGTACCTGAGTTCAAATCCAGCCTCAGACACTTGACATTTACTAGCTGTGTGACCCTGGGCAAGTCACTTAACCCCAATTGCCTCACTAAAAAAAACCAAACAAACAAAACATTACCAGAAAACAATGGTGACCAGAGACTCATCATACATTTCTATACATTTCCATACATTTACCCTGGCTGCCTTCATTCTCTATGTGTCTGACTGTCCATGAATGTTCCCTACATATACCACCTCTTTCCACTAATTGTGTGTTTATTTGTGTGAGAATATGCTCTAGATGGATGGAGAAGATGTTCCATTGCCACTTTTCTTACCATGCTATTTTGTTAAATGCCTTCATTTTGAACTAAATGTATCTGCTGGCTGATTAGTAAAAGTAAAAGCACTGGTAGGGGCTAATGAGTTACCGGCTCTTAAGTGTCTGTATATCCACAGAGTACTTTGAACCTTGGGTATCTCCATGTGTGAGTTGGGAGTACTGCAATTTTGTATAGTCTGTAATGCCTTGAGGATAAAGTATAAATTCCTCTCTTTGGCATCTTTCACAATCTGGCTCTAGCCTATCTTTCCAGACTCACTACATACACTAACCAACTATTCTAGTAGTCACCCTCACTAATGCTCTGCCTTACACAAAATGGACTATTTGCTGTTCTCTATACTGAACATTCTATCACCAGGCTCCGCACCTTTGCCCAAGCTAGCTCCCAAGCCTGGAATGCCCTTCCCAGAATCTTACCTTTTAGAACTTCTAGTTCTCTTCAGACCTTAGTTCCAGTGGCACCTACTCTAAGATGTCTTTCCTGATTTGCCTAATTATTAGTGTTCCCTCCCACTCACAAATCCTGAGTAGCTAAGTGACCCAGTGTATATAGAGTGTTGGGCCTGGAATGAAGGAGACTCATCTTCCTGAGTTCAAATCTGGCCTCAGACACTTACTAGCTGCATGACCCTGGGCAAGTCGCTTGACCTTGTTTGCCTCAGTTTCCTCATCTGCAAAATGAACTGGAGAAGAAAATGGCAAACCACTCTGGCATCTTTGTCAAGAAAACCCCAAACAGGGTCAGGAAGAGTCAGAAATAACTGAAAAAGCTGAACAACAAAACCCACAAATCACTGTGTGTTTATTGTGTATATAACTTATATTTCCTTACCTGTGAACATGTTGCATACCCCCAGTAGAACAAAGGCAGACACTATTCTTTATTATCTTTATCTCCCCAGTATCTCACACAGAGTAGGTGTTTAATAAATGCTTGTTGAAATCTGAGGTACCACCTCATAGCTATCAGATTGGCTAATATGACAAAAAAGGAAAATAATAAATGTTGGAGAAGCTGTGCAAAAATTGGAACACTTATGTATTGTTGGTGGAGCTATGAACTGATCCAGTCATTCTGGAGAGCAATTTGGAACTATACCCAAAGGGTTATAAAACTGTGCATACCCTTTGACCCAATAATACCACTATTAGGTCTTTTTCTCAAAAAGATCATAAAAAAGGGAAAAGGACCCACACATACAAAAATATTTATAGCTGCTCTTTTTGTGGTGGCAAGGAATTGGAAATTGAGAGGTTGCCCATCAATTGGGAAATGGCTGAACAAGTTGTGGTATATGAATGTAATGGAATACTATTGTGCTGTAAGAAACGATGAGCATGCAGATTTCAGAGAAACCTGGAAGGACTTACATGAACTGATGATGAGTGAGATGAACAGAACCAGGAGAACATTGTACACAGTATCAACAACATTGTGTGTTGATCAAGTGTGATAGATTTGACTCTTCTCAGCAATGCAATGGTCCAAGATAGTTCCAAAGGACTCATGATGGAAAATGCTCTCCAAATCCAGAAAAAAGAACTGTGGAATCTAGATGCAGATTGAACCATACTATTTCTACTTTTTTTTGTTTTTCTTTTTTGAGGTTTTTCCCTTTTGCTCTGATTCTTCTTTCACAGCATGACTAATGCAGAAATATGTTTCATGTGATTATATATATATATATATATAACCTAGATCAGATTACTTTATGTCTTGGGGAGCAGGAGGGAGGGGAGGTAAGGAGAAAAATTTGGAACTAGAAATCTTATAAAAACAAATGTCGAAAACTATCTCTACATGTAACTAGAAAATAATAAAATATTTTTATGATTTAAAAAAATAAATGCAGGGACAGCTAGGTGGTGCAGTGAATAAAGCACAGGCTGTGGATTCAGGAGGACCTGAGTTCAAAGCCAGCTTCAGACACTTGGCACTTACTATGTGACCCTGGGCAAGTCGCTTAACCCTCATTGCCCCCACAAAAATAAACAAATAAGTAAAAGAAATGCTTGTTGATTGTGTATAAATCATGTGTATAAATAATCATGTCGGGGCAGTTAGGTGGCACAGTGGATAGAGCACTGACTGTGGAGTCAGGAGGACCTGAGTTCAAATCTGACCTCAGACACTTAACACTTACTAGCTATGTGACCCTGGGCAAGTCACTTAACCCCAATTGCCTCACCCCCCCCCAAAAAAAATCATGTGTATAAATCTTGCCAACTAGACTCTGAATTTCATAAAGGTATCATGTCTTATATTATAAATCCTACAATAATAGTATGAATACAGTTCACATTTCCTTAGTCCTTTTTTTGGGGGGGGCAGGACAATGAGGGTTAAGTGACTTGCCTAGGGTCACACAACTACTAAGTGTCAAGTGCCTGAGGTCAGATTTGAAGTCAGGTCCTCCTGAATCCAGGGCTAGTGCTTTATCCATTGAGCCACCTAGCTGCCCCCTCCTTAGTCCTTCCTGAGGTTTACAAAGTAATTGCTTCATGATGCTCCAGTAGCATAGGGAACTGAGGTATTATTATTTCCATTTTGCAGATTTAAAAAAATTAGACCCAGAAAATTTGAGTGAATTATCCTGTAGTTGAAAGGTTCAAACTGTCCCTTCTGAATCTAACTAAGCACAAGCCTCTAGCTGTGTGACTGCAGGCAAATCACTTAACATTCAGCATTTCAGTTTTCTGACGTGTAAAATGAGGTAGCTGGACTCAGTGACCTCTAAGATTTCTTGCAGCTCTCAATCTATGAATCTATGATGCTATGATGTTGCTGTTGTTCAGTTATTCAGTCATGTCATACTCTTCTTTTTTTGTTGTTTTTTTTTTTAGTGAGGCAATTGGGGTTAAGTGACTTGCCCAAGGTCACACAACTAGTAAGTGTCAAGTGTCTGAGGCCAGATTTGAACTCAGGTCCTCCTGACTCCTGGGCTGGTGCCCTATCCACTGCGCCACCTAGCTGCCCCTCATGTCAGACTGTTCTTGACTCCATGGACCATAGCACTCCAGGCCCTTCTATCCCCCAATATCTCTCAAAGTCTGTCCAAGCTCATGTTTCTTGCTTCCATGACACTGTCTATGCATCTCATCCTCTGCCATCCCCTTTTCTTTTTGCCTTCAATCTTTCCCAACACCAGGGTCTTTTCCAATGACTCCTGTCTTCTCATTATGTGGCCAAAGTACTGAATCTTCAGCTTTGGTTTTTGGCCTTTGAGTGAATCGTCTGAATTAATTTCTTTTAAGTATTGACTGATTTGATCTCCTTGCTATCTAGGGGACTCTCAAAAGTCTCTTCCAGCACCACAGTTTGAAAGTGTAGATTCTGCAGTGCTCAGCTTTCCTTATAGTCCAATTATCACAGCCATACATTAATACTGGAAAAACCATAGCTCGGACTATACATACTTTTTTTTTAGTGAGGCAATTGGGGTTAAGTGACTTGCCCAGGGTCACACAGCTAGTAAGTGTCAAGTGTCTGAGGCCGGATTTGAACTTAGGTACTCCTGACTCCAAGACCGGTGCTATATCCACTGCGCCACCTAGCTGCCCCTAAAAGGTCAGTTTCTTTTTCTTTTTCTTTTTTTTTTTGCAGGGCCATGGGGGTTAAGTGAGTTGCCCAGGGTCACACAGCTAGTAAGTGTCAAGTGTCTGAGGCTGGATTTGAACTCAGGTACTCCTGAATCCAGGACTGGTGCATAATCCATCGCGCCACCTAGCTGCCCCCCATTATACATACTTTTGATGGCAAGGTGATGTCTGCTCTTTACTATGCCCTCCAGATTTGCCATAGCTTTCCTTCCAAGGAGCAAGTGTCTTAATTTCATACCTGTAATCATTGACTGGAGTGATCTTTGAACCCAAGAAGATCAAATCTGACCCTGCTTCCATTTCTTCTCCCTCAGTTTTCCAGGAAGTGATGGGACTAGTTTCCAAGATCTTAGGCGGTTGTTGTATTTTTTTTTTTTTTTGATGTTAAGTTTCCAACCAGATTTTCCACTCTCCTCTTTCACCCTTGTCAAGAGACTTCGGAATCCCTCTTCACTTTCCATCATGAGAGATCCCATGATACCTTCCCATTAAACCATGCTGCCTCTCCCATGTACAAATGCATACGTCCTCAAACACAACAAACACAGTATGTATTCCACAAGCATTTCTTAAGTAATTTCTGTACACAATGGACTCTACTCAAAGCCAGGAGTGTTATAAAGATAACACTTGTCCTCTGCCCTCAAGGATCTCAGGGTCGATCACAGAGAGTTAAGTTCTGATAAATGGAATATAAATTGAGTTAGAAGTTATGGTGGTTAGAGCATCAAGCCTATGGTCAGGAAGACCTGAGTTCAAATCCTCATTCAGTCACATTAGCTATATAACCCTGGGCAAGCCACTTAAGCTCTCAACCTCAGTTTCTTAATTTGTAAAAAATCTCTTCCAGATCTAATTTTATGATCTTATGAAATAAGAATATGTTAAGTGTGATAGTAGAGGCAGGGTGGTATATCTGATAGCCAGTGGGTCAGATAATTGGTCCTGGAACCAGGATGACCTGGGCTCAAGGCCCACCTCTGACACTTCTGTGCTCTGTGCTTTGGACAACTCACCATGCCTGTGACTTGCAAATAAACAGCTGACCCGCATGGTCACATAAGAAATGTTAGTGATTTATGTGGATTTATTTTATATCCTGCAACTTTGCTAATGACCTGCATGATAAAAGGAGTTTTCTTGCTTAGGAATTCCCAGTACAAGTGAAATCACAGGCTCTGTGGTCTGCATTCTCATCTGGGGCTGTGAGATCAGAAGTCAAAAGGAGAAAGGCTGGGGCAACTAGGTGGCACAGAGGATAAAGCACTGGCCTTGGACTCAGGAGGACCTGAGTTCAAATCCAGCCTCAAACACTTGACACTTACTAGCTGTGTGACTCTGGGCAAGTCACTTAACCCTCATTGCCCTGCCAAAAAAAAAAAAAAAGAAAGAAAGAAAGAAAAGGAGAAAGTCCACTTCTAGCTGGAAGGTGGGGGTGAGGGTCGATGGGTTATCCAGAGGCTGGTGCCCACACACCACCACCACCCTATCCAAGTACAGGCACAATCACAATCCTCATGTATATGGAGATTCTCATTCATCAGTCTGTTCAGTACCAAATGCCCTATGCTCCACTCTTGCTTGGACACGTAGGCATCCCTGCTGAAGTGCACAGATACGCAGGATGGGGAGGGGGACGTACTTCCCTTGCCACACGTGGACAATCACACAGAAGAGGCCCATTTAGCTCCCCCAGAGAGATCTCTAAGGATGGGACCAGGAAGTACCCTGGGGTAAAGCCTTTCATCTCAGACAAACAAGCCCTACCCATCTATGATTAAAACCCAATCATTTCCCACCCCCATACAATATTCTATTCTCTTTGCCAGCTCAGGGCCCATTTTGCCTCTGTGGTGATGAGGGCTGCTGGTGTGGGAGGGAAGAAGGGGCAGGGAGGAGGCAGCTGCATGAGTCAGAGGCCCAAGGGCCCAGCACTGCCTGAAGTTTCTTAGAGCTCACCGGACTAGGGCTACCTCCTGCCTAGGGCTCAGCAGGCTGCCTTTGCCGTGAAAGAGACTAGGAGGCAGGGAGGGAGCCCAGAGAATTGTTTCTATTTGCCTGGCCCAGTTTCTTGCACCAAAATGGGCAGCAGCAGGAGCCAATTTAGCCACAAATCATGGAGGGTAGTCCTGGGGATGGGAATGGGGGAGCGGGCAATCCTAGGGAAAGAGGCTACTGCTGCTGCTGCTTCTCTGGGTCAGGGTCTCAGGGAGAGAAAGTGAGAAAAAAACGGAAATGAGATTAAGGAGAAAAGGAAAAGAGAAGGAAAGAAAAGAGAAGGGGGAGACAAAACAGAAAAGAAAGAAGGCCCAAAACAGGAGGTGGTTCAAAGATAGAGAACAGGAGAAAAAGAGAATCTTACAGCTGGAAGGGGCCTTAAAGATTTGAAGATGTAAAGAGGGTGGGAGGGGCAGCTGGGAGGGGCAGCTAGGTGACACAGTGGATAGAGCACCAGCCCTGGAGTCAGGAGGACCTGAGTTCAAATCCAGCCTCAGACACTTGACACTTACTAGCTGTGTGACCCTGGGCAAGTCACTTAACCCCCATTGCCCACAAAAAAGAGAGAGAGAGAGAGAGAGAGAGAGAGAGAGAGAGAGAGAGAGAGAGAGAGAGAGAGGATAGGAGATTGTGCCTTACTAGTATAGAAAGTCTTATGGAATTACTATCTCAACTCCCCCTTGTACTGGCTAGTCATGTCCTCAGAACGTGGCTAGTTAGTTACTTGTTCCCTCAAAATTCTAGGAGGTGACCCCAAGTGGTTGGAGGTCTAATATGAGAGCTTGTGAGCCCCCATTGGTGTGCTTCCACTGACCTCTATACCTATTAGATGGTATCAATGAGTCCACCAAACAGTTGGTATCCTTGGTACAAAACATCCTCCCAGAAGTATGGGACATACTCTCCCACCAATACACACAGAATCCAAGGCAAGATAGACCCAAGCTTAGGGAGCCCACGTGGCAAGGTGTAACGTAGCTTCTGCTTACTGGAAGTCTTTTTCTCCTTTTCATGGGGTATTCATGAAATTTCCCTTAGGCATGTCATAGCTTCTAATGCAGGCTCCTTGTAGAATCTTGAATTTCCCTTTCCTCATCAAGTCCAGGATGTTTTTGGTTTTAGATGCAAACACTTCCATCAGTGGGGATAATGATAGGATACTGATGTGAAGATGGGAAGTTCAAAATTCTCCTGACCCTCAAAACTTGAAAGGTTCTGCTCTGATCAAGTGGAGAGAGTATTGGGGTGGGAAGGAAAAGAGATCTAGGCCAAGGCCAAGATGCTTTTCCCCTCCTGAGAAACTCCTTCTTTCTCCTCTCTATCATCAAATACATGAATCCCTTGGGCCTAAACTGGTTTGATATTTTATAGACAACCCACAGAGCATGTCCAAGTTTCTTCAGCCAATTAGTATATACTTTCTGGTTAAGATAGCAATCCTCGGGTTCCTAAACGTTTACTTTAAATGTTGTTGTTGTTGTTCCGTCATTTTTCAGTTGTGTCCAGCTCTTTGTGGCCCCATTAGGGGTTTTCTTGGCAAAGAGACTGGAGCAGTTTGCCATTTTCTTCTCCAGCTCATTTTACAGATGAGGAAACTGAGGTAAACAGGGTAAAGTGACCTGCCCAGGGTCACATGGCTAGTAAGTCTCTGAGGCCAGATTTGAACTCATGAAGATGAATCTTCCTGACCCCAGGCCTGGCTTTCTATCTACTGTGCCTCCCAGCTGCCCTTTACTTATTTCATTTTATTTTTATTTATTTTTATTTTTTTATGTGTGTGCCCTTTACTTTAAATGAGATAGGGTAATTTGGTTGATTTATTCATTCAACCCTCCTTCCATCTATATGACAACTATATAGCACTTCACAAATATTTTCTCAATCAAGCCTTACAACTAACCCTGTGAGTTCCATATTCTTTCCCCTGTTTTCTAGATGAAAGTTCCTTTTGCCAACAGGATGAGATACAACCTCTTATGTCAGGCATTTAAGGCTCTTCACAATCTGGATCTAACATTTTTATCCAGGCTGGAAGGCTTCACACCTTTCATGAACTCCACATTCTAGCCAACTTAGTCTACTTACACACACAACATCCATCTTCAGACTCCATGAGCAACACAGGCTGATTCTCATACTAGGAACACCCCCACCACCTCACTTTGGCCTCATAGGATCACCAGCTCCCTCTAAGGTCCATCTTAGGTGTTGCCTACAACAGGAGGTCTTTGCGGATGCCCCCAGTTGTAAGTGTCACACTTCACCAATTATTTCGGATAGGAAATGCTTGTTGAATGAAGAAATGAGATCCTGAGATCCTGGCCTCAGGTGGTGACAGCGTAAGTAGAGAGAAGGGGACAGATGGATGAAAATCAGTTTGAGCACTGAAATGGGAGCCAGTCTTCCTTCCAGTTTCAACTAGAGAACTTTAGGTCATGAGCAATTTTTGTAGCAGGAAGGAGGCTGTTTTGTTCAAAATAAGTCCGAGTGCGCATGTTTGCACATACACACACGTGTCCACTTGCGTGTGTGTGCCCAGAGCAGAGGAAAAAAGCCAGGTCTGGGAAACGGCTCCCAAACAGATGGGAATGAGCAAGAAAAGAACCTTGGGAAGTAACTACCTCTGAGATTTCCCTTCGCCCCCGATATCAGTGTCACAGGGCGTATTGCTGAGCATCCTGAGGATGGCAAAGCAATTTAGAAAACCCACCCTGGTCTTCCTTCACACACTTTCCTATGGTGCTTTGTAAGTACCAGAGCTTCAGGAGACCTCAGCAGCCATCTATTGGCATCCCCCACATATTTAGCAGATGAGAAAACTGAGGAAGCCAGACATTTAAGTGATTTGCTCAAGGTCCCACAAATAGTGTCAGAGTTAGGATTTAAACTCAAATCTCCAGACCCTCCAGTGTCAGTTCTCTTTGGTTGAAAGAATTGGAGATATAACGCCTTCTGCTTCTTTTTTTTTTTAATTTAATGTTATTGCTTTTAAAAAAAAATTCCAAACATATCTATACCCAACCCAGAAAGCAAAACCTTATAAGAAAAGAAAAAGAGAAAAAAAAATCCAGGAAAACTAACCAGTACATTGACACAATCTAACATTGTATGCAGTATTCCATACCCCTGGCCCCCCACCTCTGCAAAGAAAGAAGGGAAGTCCTAGCTCTTCTTTGGGGTCAAACTTGGTCGTTATGATTACAAAGCATTTTGTTTGTCTTTTCCATAGCCATTTTGGGTTTGTTATAGCCACATATCGTTTTCTTTGTTGTGTTTATTTCACGTTGTATTGGTTCATTTAAATCTGTCTTCTCATGCTTTCCTCAACTTTTTGTATTTGTTGTTCCTTGCAGCACAGTAATGGTTCATTAAACTCACATACCACAATTTGTTCATCCATTCTCCAGTCTAAAGGCACCCTCTCTGTTTCCAATTCATTGCCACTATTTTTAAAAACGGTGGGACTGACTGCCTATTTCTAAAGCATTTATTTACTTGTTGTTCAATCATTTTTTACTTGTGCCCCACTCTCCATGACCTCATTTGGGGTTTTCTTGGCAAAGATACTGGAGTATTTTGCCATTTCCTTTTCCAACTCATTTTATAGATGGGGGAAACTGAGGCAGAGCAAAGTGACTTCCCCAGGGTCACTCAACTAGTAGGCATCTGAGGTCATATTTGAACTCAGATCTTCCTGACTACAGGCCGTGCACTCTCTGCACTATGGCGCCACCTAGCGGCCCTTCCTAAAACACTTAAAGATTTACAAAATACCTCCCAGCCAGCAATCATTCAGCTTTTTTCTTGAAAAGATACATTGAGGGGGCAGCTAGGTGGTGCAGTGGATAAAGTACTGGCCCTGGATACAGGAGGACCTGAGTTCAAATCCGACCTCAGACACTTGACACTTACTAGCTGTGTGACCTTGGGCAAGTCATTTAACCCTCATTGCCCCACCAAAAAAAAAAAGACATTAAAAAAAAAGTATAGGGGCGGTTAGGTGGCACAGTGGATAAAGCACCGGCCCTGGATTCAGGAGTACCTGAGTTCAAATCCGGCCTTGGACATATAACACTTACTAGCCGTGTGACCCTGGGCAAGTCACTTAACCCCAATTGCCTCACTAAAAAAAAAAAAGTATAACAACTTGAAAAGATACATTGATATGTAACTCACTGCTTTTTTTATCATAAAAGTATTTTATTATTTTCTAGTTACATTGAGATAGTTTGGGTTTTTTTGTTTTTTGTTTATTTGTTTTTGGGTTTTGGGGGGGCAATGAGGGTTAAGTGACTTGCCCAAGGTCACACAGCTAGTAAGCGTCAAGTGTCTGAGGCTAGATTTGAATTCAGGTCCTCCTGAATCCAAGGTCAGTGCTTTATCCACTTTGCCACCTAGCTGCCCCCTAGAGATAGTTTTCAACATTTGTTTTTATAAGATTTCTAGTTCCAAGGAGCAGCTAGGTGGCACAATGGATAGAGTACCAGCCCTGGAATCAGGAGGACGTGAGTTCAAATCTGGCCTCAGACACTTGACACTTACTAGTTGTGTGACCCTGGGCAAATCACTTAATCCTAATTGCCTCACAAAAAAAAAAAAAAGATTTGTAGTTCCAAATTTTTCTTCCTCCTTCCCTTCCCTCCCCCCTCCCCAAGATAGCAAGCAATCTGATATAGGTTATATATGTACAATCATATTAAGCATATTTCTGGATTAGTCATGTTGTGAAAGAAGAATCAGAACAAAAGGGAAAAACCTTGAAAAAACAAAAAAATAGAAACAGTATGGTTCAGTTTGCATCCAGATTCCACAGTTCTTTTTTCTGGATATGGAGAGCATTTTCCATTATGAGTCCTTTGTAATTGTCTTGGATCATTGTATTGCTGAGAAGAGTTAAGTCTGTCACAGTTGATCATCACACAATGCTGTTGATACTGTGTACAATGTTCTGGTTCTTCTCATTTCACTCAGCATCAGTTCAAACTCACTGCTTTTAATAATAATTCACATTTCTATTGTACCTTAATTAAGGTTTATAAAGGATTTTCTTCACCACAATCCTATGAGGCAGTTAGTAGAAGTATAATTATTATCCCAGTTTTACAGATGATATGGGACATGGTCACATAGCTACTCAGTGACAGAGGCAGGATTCAAACCCAGATCTCCTGGGCACCAGGCCAGTTCTCTTTCTGCTGTGCCAAATCTACAGATCCACTCAGTTCCCAGACCTCATCATATCTACCCCAACAACTCTCTCATCTGTGCCCTTCTCTCCCCTAATAGAACCATTACTGTGGTTCAAGCTTTCATCATCTCTTGCCTAAACCGTTGCAATGGCCTCTTAATTGGTCTCCCTGCCTCAAGCCTCTACCCATGCTGATCCCTTTTCCTCACAGCTGCCCAAGTGATTTTTTTTTTCCTAAAGCACAGATCTGACCATGTCACTCCCTTACTCAATAAACTCCCTGGGCTCTCTATTGCTTCTAGGACAAAATATAATTTTTTTTGTTTGGCATTCAGAGATCTTTACAACCTGAACCCTTCTGAGCTTTCCTGCCCTCTTCCGCATTACTCCCCTCCATTCACCCTATGGTCTAGCCATATGCACTTCCTTGCTTCACACCCAATATCCAATCTCCACTCTCCATGTCTAACCACTGATGTTCCCCATGCATCTGACACAATAGAACAAAGCCTAGCCCAAAAGGTCCCCCAACTAGGAGCGTCTCATACACATGACAAAGTCATGCAGGACTCCTTGATAAATGCAACCCTGACTTCTGTTCAGTTACTATCTGGTTATTAAGAGATAACATGGCAAAGTAGATAGAGTAGTGGAGATGGAGTTACAAAGACCTGGGTTCAAAGGCTACCTCACACTCTTACTAGCTATGAGACCCTGGGCAAATCATTTAATTTTGCTGAACCTCAATTTCCTTATCTACAAAATGGGTCATAGGATGATTGTCAGAATTGAATGACATGGTGTCTATAAAGTGCTCTGTAAAACAAAGTGCTCTAGAAATGTTAGCTATTGAGGAAGCTAGGTGGTGCAGTGAATAAAGCACCAGCCCTGGATTCAGGAGGACTTGAGTTCAAATTTGACCTCAGACACTTGACACTTACTAGCTGTGTGACCTTAGGCAAGTCACTTAACCCTTATTGCCCTGAAAATAATAATAATAGAAATGTTAGCTATTACTAACATCAGGCTAGGTATAAAACAGGGAGATGTATACTCATTCAAAGATCTTCACTATTGTCATGAAGAATGTTTCATGCAAGATTTAAATGGAGGAAAGATTTCCTATAAATAGTGATATACTCTGCATGTCTCTGTTTTCTGGTGATATTGTTCTCTTTGCATTAAGCCCCAGAATATTGATGGATATTCTTAAGAGACAGTATACTAACAATGCATACAGGAAAAACAAAGTGGATGAAAATATCCTATCATCCCAACTCTGATATACAGCTGTAATAACAGTCCATGGAGTGAGAGGACATTACTCTATATATCTGAAATAGACACAGCAGATGGACGTTTTGGGTGAAAAATGGAGCAGTAGAAAGAAACTGGGATGGATTGCCTTTGGGAAATTGCACAGGATCCTTAATAAACCTAAGCTCCTCCTCACCAAAAAAGCCAAATTTTTAATACAAATGTTTTCTTAAGTAATGTTGTATGGTTATGAATCTTGGAATGCCAGAATCTTCAAAGATTCAAAATTTAAGGGAGAGACACTTCCAATGTTGACATGGCAACAATCAGTACTCAAGTAGATCATTAATCTCATTGATTCAAGAGTTTCTTCCAATGATTTAAATATCAAACTAATCATTGAACTCTTGTTTCATTTACTACCTGCCTGCCCTATTTGGGTTTTCTCCAATGTACCTAGAGGAACCTCATCATCCAGCAAGATCATGTCAACTTTGGTACTCTTCAACAGTACCCTCTGCCCCTGGGGATCCTTTGAATAAAGGGTGAAGAGAGTTCCTCTCCAAACCTCCATTTAAGGAGGACACCCAGGCCAGCCATCTCTCTATTTTCCTTCCAGACTGCATGTTGGATGCCTTCCCTTCTCCTTTCCTTTTCCCCCTCTCTTCTTCCATCCAAGTCCTACCATTTCAGTTACCTTTTGTATATTGTCTTTCTCCATTAGATTGTAAGCTCCTTGAGGGCAGAGATGGTTTTTCTTTTTCATATTTGTATCACCAGAACTTAGCACAGTGCCTGGAATGTAGTAGGCACTCAATAAATGTTTATTGACTGATTAACTGAACTCTTGTCAATGTCCTCCCAAAAGTTAGCCGGAGGGTGTTCACCCAACCTGCTAGGAGCTTTCCTCACTTTCTCCCATCATGAAGATACCAGTGGCACACTCTGGCCATCCACCATCTTGAATGACATCCCTAGATCTTGCCAAGTGACTAGTCCATCATTTCCTTCTGTCATAGAATTCTTGGATATTCTTACTCCTGTTCTTCAGAGTTTTTTGTTGGTTATGCTTTGTGACCCGCTCACACCCATCATATGTTCTTTTAATGACCTCTGTGTTTCCCTTCTTTAGTTCTTTGGAGACAGTGGTGCTCCTGGTCTCTTGACCATATGGCAACACCAATAAAATACATTGAAAAGATGGATCTTTGCTGTTATAGGAAGCTTGGAGGTTAGCAAAAGTCCTTTGCAATTTCCTGAAAGTAACCCAGATTATTCTCCTTTTCCCTTTCACCTCTGGGCTCTCAACTCATTGTCCATCTATATCATCTACCCTAACTATGCATACTCTTGTACAGGCTCCTTAAGGGATGGACCCCTTAAGGGTCCATCCAGATACATATTGAAATCTGGGCAATGTTCTTTATTTTTAAATAAAAGTATTTTATTATTTTCCAGTTACATGTAAAGCATTTGTTTACATAAGATTTCCAATTTCAAGTTTTTCTCCCTCCCTCTCCTCCCTTCCCCCCTCCCCCAGACAGCAGGCAATCCAATATAGGATATATATATATGGATGTATATATATGTGGATGTATATATATATGGATGTATATACATATACATATACATAACAACATTAAACATATTTCTGCATCAGTCATGGGCAATATATTCTTCATCTATTTGGTCTTTCCTGTGTGGATAATCGAGTCAAACTCTTTTTAGTGATTACAGAGTTCTTCCAGGAGGCCCCAACAATGTCTTGGCACTTGATGCAATTATCACAATATTAAATGAAATAGGAGTGTTTGGAAAGCCTGGCCATTCACAAGGAATCCTTCCTCAACCTGGATCCTTCCAGGATGGTCTCCATTGCAATAGCAAATACTTTTGTTGAACACACATCTTCTTATATTATGTCTTCTCTGACGTTAATTATCACAGGGGCCTCAAACAGGGTAATTTCTATTTTTATATTTTCTAAGAAACAGTGAATAATCTGGATACATGGATGAGAAACACCTAATAAAAGAACCTGTAAGGTGAGGTCTTGTTCTACAAGTTGAAGGATTTTTTTTCAATCAACTATTAGGCCAATTGTATCTTATGTTCCATACATCTTTCAGTCAATTGTGAGATGATAAAGATGTGATCCATTGCTCAATGGAAATTGCTGAATTGACTTTTGTGAAAATCTGTTTATTCTCTCCTATTATTTCCATTGAGTTCATGTCAAGTCAGGCCAAGTCAATAAGCATTTATTAAGTTATTCTAACTGCTGGGCACTGTGTTAAGTTCTGGTAATATGAATACAAACAAAAAAAAAGATAGTCCCTGTGTTCAAGGAGCTTACATTCTAATTGGGAAAGGCAACACATAAATAAAAGCTTTCTGTTCCTACTTACTGCTTATAATGGTCCATCATCTTTTTTTGTAGGATTTAACAGGTGAATTTGTAATGATTTCTCCCTGTTCGGCAAGTGAGTTAAATCTTTGCTTAGCAGGATGCTTTCTGGGCTCTTTTGGTCTCCAATGTCACAGCAATTAATTTACATTGGTCTAACTTCTGGAAGAAATTATTGGTCAGTTTCAATATCATTTCCATTGTCCATTTCCCATTTTTTATTGTTAAGAGCTTGTTTAGGGCAGCTAGGTGGCACAATGGATAGAGCACCAGCCTTGAAGTCAGAAGAACCTTAGTTCAAATCCAGCCTCAGACACTTAACACCTACTAGCTGGGTGACCCTGGGCAAGTCACTTAACCCCAATTGCCTCACAGAAAAAAGAGCTTGTTTAAATAATTCAGGGTTAAATCTTCTTAACTGCATGCCACATCTTTTTCTCATTACTATTCTTTCTTATTGTTTATTATAAATTCTGGTCTTAGCTCTGGTGAGTCTGATTATTTGTAGACAGCTGACTCAAGGATAACTCCCACTTCCTTTTCCTGTTTGTTAAAATGTGGTTGGTTTTGTTCTTTGTGTTGTTATGTTGTGTGCTCACCACACCTAACACCTACCAATTTAAAATTTCTACATGGTTGGATTGGAAACAGGAAGGAGATATCTGGGTACTTTTCAAAGGCAAGCCCTTATAGGCAAGTACATCTATAAGAAAACAGAAGCCCAAAGAGATTAAGTGACTTACCCAGGGTTATATAGCTAAAATGTTGGGGGCAGAAGCCAGATACAATGGGTTGAGAGAATGGGTGGTGAGGAAGTGAATATGCTAGGTAGCTTCTTCCTCACCCAACCACCAAGAAGATGCCCCACAAATACCTAAACTTGACAGCTCATCATCTTCCTTACCCTACACCTCTGTCCCTGGTGCTAATATCTTTCAATAGTCTTAAAGCCTGCACCACATTTTCAGGCTCTCTTCTCTTTCTTTCTTTTTGGTGAGGCGATTGGGGTTAAGTGACTTGCCTAGGGTCACACAGCTGGTAAGTGTTAAGTGTCTGAGGTCGGATTTGAACTCAGGTCCTCCTGACTCCAGGGCTGGTGCTCTATCCACTTCGCCACCTAGCTGCCCCTCAGGCTCCCTTCTCACTAATATATCACCACCATCATCATATCATCATCATCACCACCTTTATCACAACTAACATTTATATAATGCTTATTATCTTCTAAATCCTGTGCCAAGTGCTTTACAATTATTCTCATTTGGGCAGCTAGGTGGCACAGTGGATAGAGCACTGGCCCTGGAGTCAGGAGTACCTGAGTTCAAAGCCGGCCTCAGACACTTAACACTTACCAGCTGTGTGACCCTGGGCAAGTCACTTAACCCCAATTGCCTCACTAAAAAAACAACAAACAAACAATTATTCTCATTCGATCCTCACAATAGCCCTACAAGAGAGATGCCATATTCCCATTTTACAGATGAGGACACTGAGGCAAACAGAGGTTAAATGTTTTGTTCGGGGTCCTACAGCTAGTAAATATGGGAAGCCAAATTTGAATTCAGTTCTTCCTGACTCCAGGTCTGGTGTTCTATCCCCAGTGCCACCTAGCTACCCTGATTTCTCACAATTAAATACTATCAAATCCCAAATTATCTTTCTACATGCCCCTTGGCTCTGCCCAGTCCTATGTGAGCAACAACAAACATTTATTAAATATGTGCTGTGTGTGAGGCACTTGTATTTGGAGTACAAAAGTAGACCCAGTTCTTAAGGAGTTTACAGCCTAATGCGAGGTGGCAAAAGAGGGGACAAGACATGAATATACATAAGTATTAAACAAGGTAGAACGTACAAGAACAAGGAAAAGCTACAAAACCAAAAATTACAACTAGCATTTAATATAGTGCTTTAAGTTTTGCAATGTACTAGACAAGTCGTCTCACTGGCTCTTCCCAATAGCCCTGGAAAGGAAATGCTATTATTATCTCCATTTCACAAATGAGGAAGCTGAAGCTGAGAGAGTTTAAGTGACTTGCCCAGGGTCACATGGCTAGTAAATATCTGAAGCTGAAATTGAACTCAGATCTGCCCTGATTCCAAGTCCAGAGCTCTTACTGCCACCATCTTGCTACTTCCTCGTTGTCCAATCTTTTCAGTCTGTGTCTGGTTTTTCAGACCCCATTTGGGATTTTCTTGGTAGAGATACTGGAGTGATTTGTTGTTTCCTTCTCCAACCCAATTTACAGATGAGGAAACTGAGGCAAATAGGGTTAAGTAACTTGGCCAGGGTCACACAACTAGTACATTTCTGAAGCCAGATTTGAACTCAGGAAGATGTCATGCTGACTTTGGGCCCAGCACACGTTCACACACACACACACACACACACACACACACATACACACACACACACACGTCTATGTATATAGATGTATGTATATTTTGGGGTACAAATATTTTATATATGTTGTGTGTGTATATACACATGCATATGCATATATTTTATATATACATGCATATATAAAACACTTAGTATTGCATATTTATACATTTATATGTGTGTGTGTATATATATATATATATACATGTGGTATATGGGGTGTTCAGAAAGACCAGCACCTCTGGTCTGAGGGCTTACTAAGGGCTTACTAAGGCCTTTCAGGGCTGTTCATCCACCTTTGGTGCCTACCTGGCATGTAACTCTCACCTGTGGCTCCAAGAAGCCGTAGAATATGCAGCAGCCTCATCCCAGGCTTGGCAGATGGATTAAACCAGGTCCAGGGTAACTAACAGGCATCAAAACCATTAATGGGGGCGGCTAGGTGGCACAGTGGATAAAGCACTGGCCCTGGAGTCAGGAGTACCTGAGTTCAAATCTGGCCTCAGACACTTAACACTTACTAGCTGTGTGACCCTAGGCAAGTCACTTAACCCCAATTGCCTCACTAAAAAAAACAAAAAAAACAAACCATTAATGAGTTAAGGGGGGTGGGGTTGTCTGCCCAAAGCATGTGAAAACCTTCCCTGGCAGAATGGGCAGATGAGTATAATTTGTTCTGTCCATGAAGGCAGCTGAAGCAGGTGCTGTGGAGTACTTAGAGCTTGGTCAAACATTGCAGACACCAAGGTCACCCATTGAATCCTGGGCCATCACCAATCACCCTGACCTTTGTCCTGCCTCTGGACTTGGATGACTCAGGAAGAGAGAGTGAGACTGTTGACTTTGTGCAACTCTGCCTCCCTTAAATCCAATTAACACAGAAATCAAGATCTGACCTTATGATGTCACTGATCCTCTTGGAAAATGAAGGATAAACAAAAGCAACATATATACACATACAAATATATATATATATATATATATTTCTGCATTAATTGGAGGGGTAATAATAGCAAGTAGTAGTGGGAATTAAATGAACCCCACTGATTCCATCTTATGATTCAATTCTGGAGCTAGTTTGGGTCCCTTTCTTTTTCTTTCTTTCTTTCTTTTTTTTTTTTTTTGGGGGGGGGAGGCAATTGGGGTTAAGTGACTTGCCCCGGGTCACACAGCTAGTAAGTGTTAAGTGTCTGAGGCTGCATTTGAACTCAGGCCCTTCTGAATCCAGGGCCAGTGCTCTATCCACTGCACCACCTAGCTGCCCCATCCCTTTCTATTCAATGATGGGTCTAGTCCAATTTCTGTCTTGTGAGAAGACTGTTCAATTGTGGGAAATGGGAGAGGACTTCATTGCCTTGTTTGAATCCAGTCCCACACGGCTGGGAAGCTGGACTGCCTCTACCGGTTGCTTAGAGACCCTTAACTAAAGCCCAAGACTATGCTGACCAGAAGATCCAAAGATCAATGAGGGAGTTTTCTCACATCTCAAGCAACCCACATGTCTTATCTGAAAACTGCCACGTACTGATCATTCAGTCACTGTCTCCATGTTCCTTTGATTGTATACAGACTCTGGGGGTAGGTCAGGGAGTTGGACACCTCTTTTTCTAAATACCCCCACTTCTCACAATTAAACACCATCAAATCCCAAATGATCTTTCGACATGCCCCTTGGCTGTGCCCAGTCCTATTTGAATAACAATTGCACCTGTTCACGGTCCCCCTCCCTCCCAACTTGGAAAGTCCATAATCTTTCCTCCAATTAGAAATCAAGCTACTTAATGTTATATCCTGGTTAATGATTTCCTTTTAATTCATTGGTATTATTTGATTCATTGTTTTAAATGTACAAAAATATGCCCCTCACCGGTTTGGGGTCTAGTGCCAAAGCTGAGGAAGACAACTGGTGCTGATTTGTTAGGTAATTGGTATGCACTACTTAATAAATGGGTATGCTCAGAAGATCGAACCTTTGTTGCCTTTGTCATTTCATCTTTCATCAGCCACAATGTGCTGTGGAGCCAATTGTACCAGTTTACAGAATCCATTGTTAATCTTTCAATGTAAGCATTTACATGGCAGAAATCAGCAAATGCTCCAAATTAGAGACTGGTTTGTTATTTTGTGGGTTGGCAAGACTTAAGAATATGATGGAGAAAAATTGGATAATGCAGATTTATACTTTAAATTGTGCCATACATGCATCTTATTCTTTTTGGAGAGCCATTTGTTAAACATTTACCAGCATATCCCTGGGTTTAAGTGATGCCCCCTTCTTCTACTTCTTGCTCATTTGTATAGACTTCTATATTTTATAAGTTGTCTCATCCTGTCTTCCCTTCCCCCCCTTCCCTTTCCTTAATTCTTTTAAGATCAGCAAAACATACAAAATCATGCCTAGGATGCCTCTTATTTGATTCCCTCTATGATCCCAATGACATTAGTATTCTAAAGGGAAACCTTTATCATTCTCCCTCTCTCTCTTGGCAGAGGGAAGAAAAAAAGGGAGAAAAAAGAGGGGAAAAAAGAAATGTACATGATAATTTCATTATATATATATTTTAAAATAGCAAATTGTGCATAATAGATGTGCAATTTAATGTTTAATCATATTTTTATTATACTATATTATAGAAATGCTTGCCTTATTCCACAAATTCAAAATTTTTTTTTTTTTTGCAGGGCAATGGGGGTTAAGTGACTTGCCCAGGGTCACACAGCTAGTAAGTGTCAAGTGTCTGAGGCCGGATTTGAACTCAGCTCCTGTTGAATCCAGGGCTGGTGCTCTATCCACTGTGCCACCTAGCCGCCCCTAAAATAAAATTTTAAAAGAATGCAAAGAGGGACAGCTACGTGGCACAGTGGATAGAGCACCAGTCCTGGATTCAGGAGGACCTGAGTTCAAATCCGGCCTCAGACACTTGACACTTACTAGCTGTGTGACCCTGGGCAAGTCACTTAACCCCAATTGCCTCACTAAAAAAAAAAAAAAAAAAAGAATGCAAAGAGCAAAATCCACAGAAGAATGTGCTGAGATCATTTTCCAAACAAGGACAGCTTGGAAAGTCGGAAGGAGGGAGCTGCTGTGCTGAGACAGGAGTGAAACCCACCCCCACAATTGTACTGACACAGAACCAATCCCAGGAAGACCTCCAGAGAAAGAGATCCCCAGAGCCTCTAAATCAGCTGCAGTGCCAGTGTCATCTGGAACTAAGCTCACAGTCCGGTGAGAGGGTTGAGCCCTGGGCAGGGGGGAAATTACAGGGCTCTTTGCTGGTGTGGAGATGGAGCTTGGGTTTTTCACTCCTGCTCAGAACCAGGAGGTAGGCTTGAGTAGCAGTGGCCCAGGTGGAGAAGGGGCACAGGCTCATGGGAGCTGACAACCACAGCACACAAAGCTGGTTAATTAGCAAGTTGGTCTGGGGTCATTTAAGGACCAGGAAACAGTTCAGGTGAGTAAAAAACCTGCTTATCTTTAAATCATACCACCTGGGACCTCCTGAAACTTGGGATAGTGCAGCCTGGAAACAGTGCCCCACTTTAAGGAGCTAAAACCCAAGTAAAAGAAAGGAAAGATGAGCAGACAGAGAAAGGTGAGGACCATAAGAAGGTTTCTTTAGTGACAAGGAAGATCAAGGTGCACCCTCAGAGGAAGATGTCAATGTCAAGGCCCCTATATCTAAGGTTTCCAAGAAAAATGTGACTTGGTCTCAGGCCATAGAGGCTCTCAAAAAGGACTTTGAAGATAAAGTTAGAGAGGTAGAGGAAAAAATGTAAAGAGAAATGAGGGTGAAGCAGGAAAGACATGAGAAAAAAGTCAACAGCTTGAAAAGCCAAATGGAAAAGCTCTCTGATGAAAATAACTCCCTAAGAATGAGGATTGAATAAATGGAAACCAGTGACTTTATGAGAAACCAAGACACAATAAAGCAAATCCAAATGAATAAAAAAAATAGAGGGCAATGTGAAATATCTTCTTGGAAAAACTGCTGACCTAGAAAATAGAGCCAGGAGAGATAATTTTAAAATTATTGGTCTACCTGAAAACCATGATTAAGGAAAGATCTTAGACATCATCTTCCAAAAAATTGTCAGGGGAAAACTGCCCTGATGTTTAGAAGCAGAAGGTAAAATATAAATTGAAATAATCCATCAATCACCTCCTGAAAGAGATCCCCAAAGGAAAACTCCTAGGAATATTATAGCCAAATTCCAGAGCTCCCAGGTCAAGGAGAAAATATTGCAAGCTGCCAAAAAGAAAGAATTCAGGTACTGTGGAGCCCCAATCAGGCTAACACAAGATTTAGCAGCCTCTACATTAAAGGACTGGAGGGCATGGAATATGATATTCCAGAGGGAAAAGGAATTGGGATCACAACCAAGAATCACCTACCCAGCAAAATTGAGTATAATCTTTCAGAGGAAAAAAATGGGACTTCAATGAAAAAAAAGGACTTTCAGGTATTCGTGATGAAAAGACCTGAACTGAATGGCAAATTTGACTTTCAAATACAAGACCCTAGAGAATCATAACAAATTGGAGTTGGAGGACATACCTGGGGTCATGCAGTGGGTGACTGTCTTGTGTCTGAGGCTGGGTTTTGGCTCCAGGGTGGATGCTTTGTCCACTGTGTCACCTAGCTGCCCCATGATGACATCTTTAGGGTAAAATTGAGGGGTGAGAGAAATGCACTGGGGGACAGGGAAGGGCAGAGGTAGCATGGGGTGAAATCTCACATGAAAGAAACAGGAAAGAGCTTATGGAGTGGGGGAAGAGATGGGGGAGAAGCAGATCAGTAAATGAACTTTACACTCATTAGAATAGGCTCAAAGACCTTAATCTCATCAGAGTTGGCTCGAGGAGGAATTAACAGACACACCCAACTGGGTAGAGTAATCTATTTAATCTGGGCAGTAAATGAGCCTAACACTCATCAGAACTGGCTCAAGGAGGGAATAATATACACACTCAGTTGGGTGGAGCAATCTATCTGACCCTGTGGAGTCCACAAGTGCTTTTTTTCTTTGGCTGTGGGTCAATGGAGTTAAGTGACTTGCCCAGGGTCACACAGCTAGTAAGTGTCAAGTGTCTGAGGCCAGATTTGAACTCAGGTCTCTGACATTCCCTTGATTCCCAATTCTTAGCCACCACAAAGAGTTGCTTCTGTCTGTCCCTTCCCCCAGAAGCAAATCCCTTTTGAAGAGGGATAGGGTGAAAGAAGATAGATAATAGAATAAATATCATGGGGAAGGGAATAGGATGGAGGGAAACAGTTAACAATAATAATCATGAAAAAGAGAAAAGGGGGGAAAATTGTACAAAAAATATTTATAGCAACTCTTTGTGGTGGCTAAGAATTGGGAATCAAGGGAATGTCTATCAATTAAGGAATGACTAAAGAAGCTGTGGTGGGGGGCAGCTAGGTGGCATAGTGGATAAAGCACTGGCCCTGGATTCAGGAGGGCCTGAGTTCAAATCTGGCCTCAGACACTTGACACTTACTAGCTGTGTGACCCTAGGCAAGTCACTTAACCCCCATTGACCCACAGCCAAAAAAAAAAAAAAAGCACTTGTGGATTGAACATATAAAACCTATACCAGATTGGTTGCTTTCTTGTGGAGCAGGGAGGAAAGGGAGGGAGGGAGAAAAAATTGGAACTCTAAATCTTATGAAAATGAATGTTGAAAACTACCATTACATGTAACTGGAAAAAATAAAATAAATGTTTATTGCAAAAAAAAAAAATGGGTCAGCTAGGTGGCACAGTGGATAAAGCACTGGCCCTGGATTCAGGAGGACCTGAGTTGAAATCCAGCCTCAGCCACTTGACACTTACTACCTGTGTGACCCTGGGCAAGTCACTTAACCTTCATTGCCCCACCCCTCCACCCGAAATGCAAACACTTCTTTATAAGGTTCTTTCCAATTGTTCACTTGTATTTGTGACACATGATTCATTTGGACCCCTACTCTATTCCAATCAGTATTAATCAGTTTGATATTTTACATAAATCATATAGGGATAATTAGATAAGATACTCTTAGAGTAGGCATTTATAATGAGCCTCAAAATTTAATGTACTGTTCACTACTTGTTTCCCAGTTATGAAGCTTTCTTGTGTATCCACAAGAATGCTGACAGATATCTCCATTCTGTTTTGCTCAAATTCCATCTCCAAAGGCAGGGTGGGTGGGAGGGCTTGATTCTTTGGAAAGTCTCCCAACTTACTTTTTTTTTTTTTTTAGTGAGGCAATTGGGGTTAAGTGACTTGCCCAGGGTCACACAGCTAATAAGTGTTAAGTGTCTGAGGCCAGATTTGAACTCAGGTCCTCCTGACTCCAGGGCCGTTGCTCTATCCACTGCGCCACCTAGCTGCCCCCCAACTTACTTTTGTACCTCTGGACCACCCTCTATTGCCCAACATGAGCAAGTGACCATCTTATGACCACTCAGTCACCAGAGATGACTCTTGCCTTGCCCATCTTAATTTTTGACCCTAAAGAACCCAATGAGATTCTGTATTTCACCATGACTCTTTTGCAAATTTGGGTATCAAACCCTATGAAAACAACTTCCTGGGCACCAGGGGCATCTCAGATATTGAGGAAGATCTGAGGTCCACTTCATTAGAGGAGACCAAGGACCCTTTAATAAAGTGCCATTGCCTCAGTTTCTTTTATTATAGGTAGGCCATTTTTAAACTCCACATATTTGCCTTTTTATGTAATCTGTTTTCTGGCACTAGCTGGAGCGACTGGTAGAGTACTTTACACTTTGTGGACACTTACGTATGTCTGTCTTGTCTTGACTGCCCATCCCTTATGGTCTCCAGCTTTCTTTGAGTTTTAAGTTTGAATATGGGGGCAGCTAGGTGGCGCAGTGGATAGAGCACCAGCCCTGGAGTCAGGAGGACCTGAATTCAAAACCGGCCTCAGACACTTAACACTTACTAGCTGTGTGACCCTGGGCAAGTCACTTAACCCCAATTGCCTCACCAAAAAAGAAAAGAAAAGAAAAGAAAAGTTTGAATATGAAACCGATATTCAGTAAACATTGCCTCATATAGAAGGAAGAGCATTGGACTCTGGTGTCAGATAACCCGGGTTCAAATCCCTGTTTTGTTTACTTGCTGTATAACCCTGACCAAGTCACCTAAACTCTATAGGCCTCCATTTCCTTATAGGTATAGCCTGGTATATGGGTCTGGAAGGGTCTATCTTTAAAGGCTGCACAGATCTTTCTGCTTCCAATCCAATTGCATAGAAACTTAGGAGAGTGGATTTCCAGCTCCAATTGGCTCTAGGGCCAGTTTACTGCAATGGCAAAGTCTTTTAATTGTCTGCAGAGCCGGATGACTCAAGAGTCAATGGCTGAACTAGTACAGAATGTTTATTCCCCAGGGGAAGTGAGCTATGAGTCGGGGAGGAACAGCTGGCTCCTTGTCCCCATGTATCCTTGAGCACATGCCATCTCTTTTTTATTTTTTATTTTCCTGATCTTAGGAAAATGAGTTCTCAGAAGGGAACATGTCCAGGCACAGACCTTGATAGTTTGGGAGATGAGGAAGCAATGCCCAAGGCCTTGTGGTGACCAGAGTCAGTACCGCAGAGTATATCGAGGCCAGTAGCAGTAGCCATGGGTGTCAGGTGGAAAACTCAAGGTGGAGATGCATAGGCAGCAACATCTTGGACATGCCAGGCTGGGAGACACTATTGGGAGGGGCAGCTAGGGCGCACAGTGGATAAAGCACCAGCCCTGGATTCAGGAGGACCTGAGTTCAAATCTGGCCTCAGACACTTGACACTTACTAGCTGTGTGACCCTGGGCAAGTCACTTCAACCTCATTGTCCTGCAAAAACAAAAACAAAAAAAACAAAGACACTATAGGGAGGCACCTGGATGACCCAGCCCAGCAGCTGTTGAGTTTGGTGAGAAGTCACTCAAAGAGGTAAACAAATTGTCTGGCCTCCAGTCCAGACAAGCCATCAATTCAGTGTAGACAGTGTCTTATGAGGAGCCAACTCAGTTCAGCGACAGTTAAGAGTGATTTGGTCAGGGGTGGCTAGGTGGCGCAGTGGATAAAGCACTGGCCTTGGATGCAGGAGGACCTGAGTTCAAATCCAGCCGCAGACACTTGACACTTACTAGCTGTGTGACCCTGGGCAAGTCACTTAACCCCAATTGCCTCACTAAAACAAAACAAAACCAAAAACAAAACCAAAAACCTTACATGAGAACGATGAGAGCAAGTAGTGGTCACTCTCTGGGGACTCCAGCCCTAGAGTGTGAGTGCCTAGGTCGTGGGGGAGGGGGGAGGCTGCTGATAACAATAGATAAGATGAGGAAAGTTGTACTGGATGGTCTCTAAGGTTCCTTCCAGTTATAGATGTTATAAATTGTTCAATTGTTCAGTTGTTCTGTTGTGTCTGACTCTTCGTGACCTCATGGACCATATCAGGCCAATACTGTCCATGGGGTTTTCTTGGCAAAGATACTGAAGTGGTTTGGCATTTCCTTCTCCAGTGGATTAAGGCAAACAGAGGTTAAGTGACTTGCCCAGGGTCACACAGCTAGCAAGTATCTGAGGTTGGATTTGAACTTAGGTCTTCCTGACTCCAGACCCAGCACTCTTTCCACTAAGTCATCTAGCTGCCTCCAATGCTATAAATACATTTGAATTTTTAAAACTGTTCTATGTATAACATATGTGTGGATATGTCATCTAAATATGTAGATGCAGCCAACAGGTGTCATGGATAGAAATGATCTGAGGTCTGAAGGAGAGCCAAGCCCGCATGACCAGCACACCAGCTAGGGGAAAGGGTAAGCAAGGTCTGGGTCAGCTGAGGCTGGGCAATCTCTCCTCCAGTCTCCAAGAGGAGTATCAGACTAGAGTTATGTGTATCTGCCACCCCCTCAAATACCTCTGATCTAGTGGTATGAGTCTGGGAAAGCCACTTCCCTGGTCACTCTTAATGGGGAGGGTAACCCTTTGCTTATACTTTCCAGTTCAGCCCCTTCCCACCAAAAACTGGTTATAGAAAAGAACACCACAAATTGCAATGGTGAGTAGATTATTTGCCAAAGCAAATGGGAATGGAGATATTATATGAAAGTATATACAAGAGTGAATGAGCTTGAATGCAGAAAAGCATGGGAAGATCTACATGAATTGATACAGACTAAAGTAAGTAGAGGAAAGGGACAAGCATTTTATTTTATTCATTCATTCATTCATTTACTTACTTATTTATTTATTTATTCATTCATTCATTTATGTGGCCAATGAGGGTTAAGTGACTTGCCCAGGGTCACACAGCTAGTAAGTGTCAAGTGTCTGAGGCCGGATTTGAACTCAGGTCCTCCTGAATCCAGGGCTGGTGCTTTATCCACTGCACCACCTAGCTGCCCCCATGGGACAAGCATTTTATTAATCACTCACTAGGTACCAGCCACCAAACTTTTGTCTGGCCACTGGACTTCAATGACTCTGGAGGAAAGAGTGAGGCTGACAACTTTGCACAGCTCTGCCTCACTTCAATCCAATTCGTGTACAAGTCAAGACATCACCCTCATAATATCATTGGTCCTCTTTGAGAATGAGAATGAACAACTACGTATCAGGTAGCTAGGTGGTGCAATGGATAGAGTTCCAAGACCAGAGTCAGGAAGACTCATTGCCATGAGTTCAAATCTTACCTCAGACATTTGCTAGCTGCGTGACCCTGGGTAAGCCATTCTGTTTGCCTCAGTTTCCTCATCTACAAAATGAACCAGAGAAGGAAATGGCAAACCACTCTAGTATCTCTGCAAAGAAAACCCCAAATGGGGTCATGAAGAATAGGACATGACTGAACAACAGCTCTAACATGTATTAGGCATTTACTAAGTGCTTTACAAGGAATAACTTATTTGATCTTCACAACAGCCCTATGAAGTAAGTCCTATTTTTTTTTCTTTTGCAACAAACATTTATTTTATTTTTTCCAGTTACATGTAAGGGTAGTTTTCAACATCCATTTTCATAAGATTTATAGTTCCAAATTTTTCTCTCTCCCTCCTTTTCCTTCCCCCTCCACAAGATTGCAACCAGGTTATATATGTACAATCCACAAGTGTTCTTTTTATCAGCTCTTTCTATAGGGGTGCATAGTAAGCTTCCTCATTAGTTTCTTGGGATTGTCTTGGATCATTGCTCTGCTGAGAGTAGTTAAGTCATTCACAATTGCTCATTGAACAATACTGTTGTCCCTATGCCCAAAGTCCTCCCAGCTCTGCTCACTTCACCATACAGCAATGTTCATTAGTCTTTCAAGGTTATTCTGGGATCTTCCTGTTTGTCATTTCCTATAGCACAAGACCATTCCACCACAATCATATAACACAGCTTCATTCCTCAATTGATGGACATACCCTTTATTCTCAATTCTTATCCTCCACCAAGAGTTGCTATAAATATTTTTTGTACAATTTTCCCCCCTTTTCTCTTTTTCATGACTACTATTGTTAACTGTTTCCCTTCCATCCTATTCCCTTCCCCATGGTATTTATTCGATTATCCATCTTCTTTCATCCTATCACTCTTCGAAAGGGATTTGTTTCTGTCTCTCCCCTCCCCCACTCTGCCCTTCCTTCTTTTGCCCCTCTCTCTCTATCCCCTTCCCCTCCTATTTTCCTGCAGGGTTAGAGAGATTACACCACCCAATTGAGTGTGTACATTATTCCCTCCTTGAACCCATTCTAATAAGATTGAGGTCTTTGAGCCAATTCTGATGAGTGTTAGGCTCATTTACTGCCCAGATTAAACAGATTACTCTACCCAGTTGGGTGTGTCTGTTAGTCCCTCCTTGAGGCAGCTCTGATGAGTTTAAGGTCCTTGAGCCTTTTCTGATGAGTGTAAAATTCATTTACTGCCCTGCTCCTCTCCCATCTCTTCCCCGACTCCATAAGCCTTTTCCTGTTTCTTTCATATAGAATTTCACCTCTGCCCTTCCCCTTCCCCCAGTGAATTCCCTTCACCCCTCAATTTAACCTTAAAGATGTCATCACCTAGCTAAGTGACACAGTGGACAAAGCATCATCCCTGGACCCAGGGGGATCCCAGCCAAAACCCGGCCTCAGACACAAGACAGTCATCCACAGTACGACCCCAGGTATGTCCCCCAACTCCAATTTTTTATAGTTCTCTAGGGTCTTGTATTTGAAAGTCAAATTTGCCATTCAGTTCAGGTCTTTTCATCACAAATATCTGAAAGTCTTCTTTTTCATTAAAGTCCCATTTTTTCCACTGAATGATAATGCTGAGTTTTGCTGGGTAGGTGATTCTTGGTTGTAATCCCATTTCCTTTGCCCTTTGGAATATCATATTCCATGCCCTCCGGTCCTTTAATGTAGAAGCTGCTAGATCTTGTGCTATCCTGACTAGGACTCCACAGTACTTGAATTCTTTCTTTTTGGCAGCTTGCAATATTTTCTCCTTGACCTGGGAGCTCTGGAATTTGGCTATAATATTCCTAGGAGTTTTCCTTTGGGGATCTCTTTCTGGAGGTGATCAGTGGATTCTTTCAATTTCTATTTTAGCTTCTTCTTCTAGAATTTCAGGGCAATTTTCCCTGAGAATATCTTGGAAGATGGTGTCTAAGCTCTTTCCTTGATCATGGTTTTCAGGTAGACCAATAATTTTCAAATTATCTCTCCTGGACCTATTTTCCAGGTCAGCAGTTTTTCCCAGAAGATATTTTACATTGCCCTCAATTTTTTTTATCCATTTGGATTTGCTTTATTATGTCTTGGTTTCTCATAAATTCACTGGTTTCCATTTGTTCAATCCTAATTCTTAGTCAATTATTTTCATCAGAGAGCTTTTGTACCTCCTTTTCCATTTGGCCAATTTGGCTTTTCAAGCTGTTGACTTTTTTCTCATGTCTTTCCTGCATCACCCTCATTTCTCTTTCCATTTTTTCCTCTACCTCTCTAACTTTACCTTCAAAGTCCTTTTTGAGCACCTCTATGGCCTGAGACCAATTCGTATTTTTCTTGGAAGCTTTAGATATAGGGGCCCTGATATTGACATCTTCCTCCGAGGGTGCCCCTTGATCTTCCTTGTTACTGAAGAAACATTCTATGGTCCTCACCTTTCTCTGTTGGCTCATCTTGCTTTTCTTTTACTAGACTTTTAGCTCTTTAAAGTGGGGCACTGTTTCCAGGCTGCAGTATCCCAAGCTTAAGAAGTACCAGATGGTATGATTTAAGGAGAATCAGGTTCTTCACTCACCCAGCCTGTACCCTGGTCCTTAGGTGACCCCAGACCAACTTGCTAATCAACCAGCTTTGTGTGTTGTGGTGGTTAGCTCCCATGAGCCTGTGCCCCTTCTCCACCTGGGTCACTGCTATTCAAGCCTACCTCCTGGTTCTCAGCAGGGGTGTAAAATCCAAGTTCTGCCTTAGCACCAGCATAGACCTCTGTAGTTTCCCCCCTGCCCAGGGCTCAACCCTCTCACCAGACTGTGAGCTTAGTTCCAGACAACACTGGTGCTTCAGCTGATTCAGAGGCTCTGAGGGTCTGCTTTTCTGGTGAGGCCTTCCTGGGACTGGATCTGTGTCAGGGTGACTGTGGGGTTGGGCTCCACTCCTGTATCAGCACAGCAGCTCCCTCTTTCCGACCTTCCAAATCATTCTTGGTTAGAAGATGATTTCAGCACATTCTTCTGTGAGTTTTGCTGCTCCAGGCATTTTCCTATGGTGTTATTTCAGTAAGTCCTATTATTATCCTCATTTTACAGTTGAGGAAACTGAGGCAGACAAAAATTAAATGACTTGCCCAAAGTCAACCACAAAGTTAGTGTCTGAGGTTGGATTTGAACTCAGATCTTATTGACTCCAGGCTGAGTGCTCTCTATTCACTGCATGACCTAGCTGACAATATATACAATGACTACAACGATGTAAATGGAAAGAACAACTATAAAAAATTATCTGTGTAGAGGAGCCAACACCTCAATCATGTCCCTATCCCCAACTTACCATTCTAAATCAGAGACCAGCAAACTAAGGCCCAGCAGGTCAACTCTGGCCCACAGTTTATTTGGGTTTTTTTGCAGGGCAATGAGGGTTAAGTGACTTGCCCAGGGTCACACAGCTAGTATGTGTCAAGTGTCTGAAGCTAGATTTGAACTCAGGTCCTCCTGAATCCAGGGCCGGTGCTTTATCCTCTGCACCACCTAGCTGCCCCCTCCCCCACATTTTATTTTTGTATGTACAGTCTGAGTGCTAAGAATGGTTTTTACATTTTTAAATGGCTGAAAAAAATCAAAAGAAAAAATATTTTGTGACACATGAAAATTATATGAAATTGAATTTTAGTTTCCACAAAGTTTTGTGGAAATGCAGCCACATTTACATTTTGTCTATGGCTGTGTTCATGCTACAGTGGCACAATTTTTGCAACAACCACAACAAAAAAGTCTTACTGCGACTTTCACACCATAAATCACAGTGATGCAGTTGTAATTCAACAATGTTTCAAATACCACATATACCACTGCAACATGATTTTTATTTTTCTCAAATTACCAGTGTATACCTTTCATATCAAAAGAAGAAGAAAAGAATTATATTGTGATTTTCTTTTTGTTTTAACTCAGGACCAAGATTGAAATTTTTTTCAAGGAGATCTAGCCTCAAACAACATTCTCAAATACTGAATAGCTTTGAAAATCAGCTTTGGCTGCAGACTTGATCATATTTCTTAATGAATTCAACCTAAAACTACAAGGAAAAACAGTGCATCTATGCAAACCTTATACTGTGTTAAAGTCAATTTTAAGACAACTGATGTTTGAATTACAAGTAATGTCAAGCTGCTTTATATACTTCTTGCATTGGCAAAAGTTAAAACAAGGGGACAGCTAGGTGGTGAAGTGGATAAAGCACTGGTCCTGGATTCAGGAGGACCTGAGTTCAAATCCAGCCTCAGACACTTGACACTAGCTGTGTAACCCTGGGCAAGTCATTTAACCCTCATTGTCCTGCCAAAAAAAAGTTAAAACAAGAAGCAAGGTCTCCATTCCCACACAGATTGATAGTAGATATATTTATCGAACTGAAACACAATTCCAACAGCATTTTTGGTCCTCAATGTAAATTCATTTATCTTTACTATTGAGGATAGCAGCAGTCTATTCAAACCCAGGTCAGGGATTTGTAAAGTTCTGGGAGTAGCAAATTGGGTCAGGTTCCTTTGGAAGTGATGAAAGCTTGCAGGTCCTCAGCCTGTTGCTGAGATCCTAGAATAACATAATACTCAATACTCTAAGAAAGCAGCAACAGGGCTAGCTCAGACCTTCCTGCTAAAAGTGCTACAGAGTTCAGCTCTAAGATCATATCTACATTCAAGAGGTAGGCTGGAAAAATGAGCAAACAAACAAACAAAAGAACACCTTAAAAAAAACAGGAGAATGACTCCAAAATATCTATAAGCAAAGCCTAAGAAAACAGCATGGGTTGGGCACAAACTTAAGTAGAATTCCTGGAAAAGATGAAGCAAGAGTTTCAAAAAGAGTTTGAAATATTTTTATAAGTGGAATTGAAGCATTGGGGAAACATTTGATAACAAAATGAGAGCTATGGAAGAAAAAACTAGAAAGAAAATTAATAGCTTGGCACAAAGAAGTACAAAACTTTGCCCAAGCAACAAACTCCCTACAAATTCAAATGGACAAAATGAAAGCCAATGACTCCATGGGGCAATAAAAGATATTTAAACAAAGTCAAAAGACTGAAAAAAATAGAAGAAAATGTAAGAATTAGAAAGAGAGCAGGTTAAAGGAGGGATTAGCCCTAAGGAAAACAAATCTTATGGATGCACAAAAATATTAATAGCTCTTTTTTGAAATGGTAAAGAAGGGGAATCTGAGGTAGGGATTCATAAATTGGGGAATGGATGAAAAAGTTATGGTATATAAATGTTATAGAATACTATTGCCCTGAATTCTTATCAGCCTAGTTGAAACATCCTACCTACCTCCTGACAGAGAGGTGATCAACTCAGAACACAGACTAAGAAATGTTTTTAGATGTGAACAATAAGAAATTTTGTTTCGCTTGATTATACATGCTTGTAACAGGGGTTTTGTTATCCTCATTTTCTCAAAGGGGGTGAAGGGGAGGGAAGTAGGAGGAAGAGAAAGCTAACCTGAGAATAATATAAAATATAAAATTTAATTTAAAATAAAAATAAATAAATGCCTTAGATGTATAGCCTAGGGCACTCCTTCCCTGTAAAGAGATTGCAATCAGTAATGTAGCTTGAACCTAAAAATTATTTCTCCCACACCAAAAATATTTAATGGAGCAGATAGACATAAGTGGCCAGCCTATGGTCCCAGTCTCTTGCTTCTCTCCTAGCAGAAATCATGTCTCTCTTGGAGAAGGGTGGGGGTGGGAAGATGGTGCTAAAGATGTCACTTCTTGCCTTCCTTTCAGCTACCTTTAGAAAGACTCATGTGAACACACATAAAGTACACAGGCAAATCATATACACATCTACCTTACATCAGTAGGTCTTTTCCAAAGAGTTGCAACTTCCCCCTCCGTATTCTCTCCGCCAATCAGTAGCAATATCTCGCTCTGCATACTCCCATGTACCTAGCATCACACAAACCCCGCCAGATGTGTATGGAAGCTGACTTACATATGTCTGAGATGGGGCAAGCCCTCCATTTGATTCAAAACAATGATTTCATCAGTCTAGGAAACTTCTATTATAGAAACTCTCCCTCCAGTTGTAGATCAATAACACTTCTATAATTTATAGAGGAGCAAAGCTGCTTGTGGGACTGAGAAGTTCAGGGACTTACCCAAGGTTCCACAGCTAGCGTGTGTCAAGGTTAGGATTCAAACCCAAGTCTTCTTGCTTCCAAGGCCAGCACTCTATCCACTATCCCATTCTGTCTCTTGGCAAGCCCAATTATAGCCATAGAATTAAAGCTGTAAGTGTTCTGGGAATTGATGGAGAGAAGGGGATTAGAGATGAAAACAAAGGGACTAGTAAAACACCTTCATTTTGCAGATGAAGATGAATTTTGGTAAATCTTTGAGTGTCTGAAAATACTAGGAGATGAGTTAGATACCTTGCTTGTCCTCAAAATGTATTAGAAAAAAAATGGACTGGAGGTTAGAGGAGTCATAGAGAGATAAATTTAGGCTCGATTAGTTGGGGGGAAAAGCAACTTCCTAACAGACAGAACTGTCCAAAAGTGAAATAGATTGCCTAATGAGAAAGTGATCTGGGGCATCGAGACGGCTCAATGAATAGAGCACCAGACCTCAAGTCAGGAAGACCTGAGTTCAGTTTGTTGATTTAGCATTTTATTTTTCCCTAATTACTTGTAAAAACAATTTTCAACATCTGTTTTTACAACTTTGTGTTCCAGATTCTTTCCCTTCCTCCCTCCCCACTCCCTCTTTGAGAAGGCAAGCAATTCAATATAGGTTATACATGTGTAGTCATGCAAAACATTTCCATATTAGTCATGTTGTGAAAGAAAACAGACAAAAAACTGAAGAAAAACAAAGTTTAAAAAAAACTGTGCTTCAATCTGTATTCAGACACCATCAGTTCTTTCTCTGGGGATGGATATCGTTTTTCATCATAAGTCCTTCAGAGTTGTCTTGGATCATTGTATTGCTAAGAACAGCTAAGTCATTCACAGCTGATCATCTGACAATATTGCTGTTACTTTGTACACAGTACACTTCATTCTGTATAAGTTCATAAAAGTCTTTCCAGGTTTCTCTGAGAGCATCCTGTTCCGTCATTTCTTATAGTACAGTAGTTAGTATTCCCTCATGATCACATACCACAGTTTGTTCAGCCATTCCCCAATTGATGGGCATCCCCTTAATTTCCAATTCTTTGCCACCAGAAAAGTGCTGCTATAAATATTTTTGTACCTATAGCTCCTTTTCCTTTTTGTTTTTTCATCTCTTTTTGGATACAGGCCCAGTAGCGGTATTGCTAGGTCAAAGAGTATGCATGGGGCAGCTAGGTGGCACAGTGGATAAAGCACTGGCCCTGGATTCAGGAGGACCTGAGTTCAAATCCAGATTCAGACACTTGACACTTACTAGCTGTGTGACCCTGGGCAAGTCACTTAACCCCAATTGCCTCACACACACACACACACACACACAAAAAGAGTATGCATGATTTTATAGCCCTTTGGGTGTAGTTACAAATTGCTCTACAGAATAAGACCTAAGTTCAAATCCAAGGGAGAATAAGGAAACTCTTACATGTACAGTTTCTCTTAAAAGAGGAGGGGAAGGGGGCAGGTAGGTGGCACAGTGGATAAAGGACCGGCCCTGGATTCAGGAAAACCTGAGTTCAAATCCGGCCTTGGACACTTGACACTCACTAACTGTGTGACTCTGGGCAAGTCACTTAAGCCTCATTGCCCCCCCCCCAAAAAAAAAGGAGGGGAGGGTGTATGGTTAAGTTCTTGGCACAACAATGCAAGCACAGTAGACAAAGTTTTGCTTGCTTTGCAAGTTCTAGACTTACCATACAATGCATGCTATGTCAAATTTGTATTAAGCAAAATTTATATGAAAAATTTTGAGTATATTAAAATATAAAAGTACATAAAATATGAATATGAAATTATACTAATTGTTTATATGAAATTTACATCAAGAATTGTAAATTTTCTTTTATGTGCAATTAATATTACAGAAAAATTCCACTACACACTCTTTGAAAGTCCTGTTCCGCACTGATGCTTTCATTGCTCAAACCAGGACAATCAGTGACCTTTCGAGGTCCCTTCTCCTGGGAGGAGGGCAAAGCTTGGATGCTCCACTAAAGGTTTTTAGGTAGAGGGAGGATGACCACTGGCCAGGTATGTTGCAGAGAGGGTTCTGCTGGGCAAGATCACAGCTGGAAAGTCTGTGAACCTGATATACTGATTAATAGGACCATGTCAAGGAAGTCAAACTGGGTCCTCTCCTAGGTTCTAACAAACGTTAGGCAGGTACTGTCGCCACCTGCTGGCCAAAGAAAGCTTAAGCAGGATGCAATCATACAGAAGGGATGCTAAAATTTAACCAGTGTTTACCTAGTGAGTTCCCCCAGGGGTCTGGAGAGGGGGGAAAGGGCAAAAAGGAGCAGGTAAGTTCATTGTCGAATAGCTCTAATTATCAGGAAGTCTCAAAATATTTCTCTCTGTAATTTCCACCCTTGGCAACTAGTTCTTCCCACTGAGACCAAGCAGAGCCATCCTAATTCTGATTCTTCAATGTGATGACCCTTCAAATATTGGGTAAACATACCCAATCTTTCAAAAACTCTACATGTGGCAAGGAGCAGCCTGGGTACCCTACTCTGGACTCTGCACCTTAGGACACATGCCTTATTGCTACAAACATAGATCATACTGTTACCCTAAAAGCAGCTTATAATAATTTGAGTGTCCTGTAATGTTCTTAGTGCCATTGGTGGGAATGAAGGTGGCATACTATAGGGAAAATCAGAAAAGATATAATAAGCAGTAAGACAAAGAGAACAGAGATGATTAAAAATAAAGGATGCTGGGCAGCTAGTCAATTGTCTGAGGTCGGATTTGAACTCAGGTACTCCTGAATCCAGGGCTGGTGCTTTATCCACTGCACCACCTAGCTGCCCCTGTGTATGTGCTTTTGATACCATGTGCTCATGGCTGCATGGATGCTGGGGTTCCAAGGATAATGGCAAACCACCCTTCCCCTCCCCAGAGCCTCTCTGGATGCAGCTCCAATTCAAAACAATCCCAGCTGGATTCACAGTCAGAAAAGAAAAGAACAATGGAGGGGCTGTAGGGTCCCCTTTATACCATTGAATTATGAATCACATGATTTGGGAGAGGGGGTGTTAATATGAACTTTCTATAATTTGGATGTTCAAGCCTTTGAGGCCTGGCTGGAAGGTGACACCCCCCACCCCAATCCAAGGATAGCAATTTGACCATGATCCATGGGATGGCCCCTCCTTGCTACACATCTAAGATGTTTCACAAACTTTAATTAACTGTGTTATATCAACTAAATCATGATAATAATATTCTTTACTAAAATCTTTGTCTGGGGGCAGTTAGGTGGCACAATGGATAAAGCACCGGCCCTGGATTCAGGAGGACCTGAGTTAAAATCTGGCCTCAGACACTTGACACTTACTAGCTGTGTGACCCTGGACAAGTCACTTAACCCTCATTGCCCCACAAAAATTTTTTAAATTAAATTTAATATAATTTAATTTAATTTAAATTTAATTAAATTTAAAAATAAAGTGAAGTAAGCAGTACCAGAACAATTCATACAATTACATTATTTAAAAGACAACTTTGAAAGATTTAAGAACTCTGATCAATTTAATGATCAATTATGATTCCCATAGACCAATAATGAAGCATTCTGCGTACCTCATGACAGAAAGGTGATGGACTCAACGTATAGAATGAGACATACACTTTTGGACATGGACAGCTTGGAAATTTGTTTTGTATAACTGTATATTTGTTACATGGCTTTTCTTTTTCTTTTCAGATGGGGAGAAGAGTAATAGTAATAATAACAATGTGGTGGTTAAAGGTTTTGTCCCTTTATGGTCGCCAAACTGTGATGTTTAAAATCTAAATTGTGGTTGCCTTAAATTAAAAGCTTTAGCACCAGTATTTGGCATTAAACATTTATTAAAGCATACAGGTATTCACATGGAGTTCAGAAAGTTAAGAAAAGGACTATCTAGCTTAGAGTTCCAGCCTGGGCAAGTTCTTCCTCAAGTCCTCGGCCACAAACCTGCTTCAATTGGTTAGCGTCATCCAAATCCACTTAGTTAAGTTAAGTTCAAAGTCCTTTGCTTCTGGGAACAATACCTTCTTAAGAACTGGCCAGGTGTGCTTATAATCTAGTTAACTTGAAGTAAGCTAATAAGTAGTCAATCATTCTCACTTAATTCAATCAGTTTAGATTAATCTCCAGGTGGGCCTTTGAGTATCTGCTAAATCCCATGATTTTATCACAGTTTGCAAAACATTTTGAATATTATCTCATTTGATCCTCACAACAATGGGGAAGGGTAGGTGGTATTATTACCCCCATTTTACAGATGAGGAAACTGAGGCAAACTTTAGTTAAGTGATCTGCCCAAGGCCTCATAACTATTAAGTGTCTAAGGCTGAATTTGTACTCAGGTTTTTCTGACTCCAGGTCCAGTGTTCTATCTTCTGTGCCACCTAGATGTAGGAAATAAATGCCTGTTAACTGAAAATCATTTTTTTATTTAAAAAGAAAATATTTGCATATTACTATTATTATAAAGGAAAAATATGGTAAGTGAATAGAGGTACAGAATGATACTCAAAGTGGAGGGGTGAAAGATCATTGCTAACTGGGGAGATTAGAGGAAGTTTCATTTATGAATAGACTAGTTTATCAGAGGGTTGGATAATGATCTTTAAGGTTCCTTCCAGCTCTGTGATCCAATGTATCAACAAAGGAGTCTAGGGAAACCCAGGTGTCGTTTGTGTGTATATTTGATGGATATCCCACATAACACTTGGGCAGTGGTATCCTGGAACCAGAGAGCTAATTGTTAAATTTTCAGTGTGAACATTTACACCTCTGAAATCTGAAAATGCTACAAATCAGGGCACGATATATTGTTTTGTTGATTAATTAGGAATGAGAAAATGATAGCAAAATGCTAATAATACAGATTAAACTTAAAAGTGTGTTGTACATTTTTTTTTTCTTGAAGAGCCAGCTGTTAAATATTTTACTAGCATACCCCTGCACTTTGCAATGGTGGAAGTAGTCCACACTGAGTGGTGAGTCATATTCCTAAGGCCAAAAACATGGATTCTTAACTTTGTTTGTGTCTTGGACTCCTTTGCCAATGTGGTGAAGCCTATGGGCTCCTACTGAGGATGGTGTTTTTAAATAATTGAAGGAATTTCAAAATTTCAGTTAGTAGTTAGTGAAAATAAATACATAATGTCTTCCCATCCAAGTTGAAATTTATCCACAGACTCCTTGAACCCTAAATTAAGAATCCCTGGCCTAAAAGAAGGCAGAATGACACTTTATTAATTAACCAGCAAGGGAGTGTAATACATATTTTGCCCACCAGGTGGAACTAAATTCAAACCACCTACCAAGGTGCTGTGGATGAAGATGCCTGTGTAGAGGAAGATGCCTTTCTAAATGTAGTAAAATCACCACTAAATAAGAGACAATAATAAAGCAATGAACTCTCAAACTATTCCCTCTACTACTATCTTTTTGATAAGGGACTCTGGTCAGTTGTTGTTAGTTGTTTGTTTTAAGCTGTCCAGGTTCTGAATTTTAGTCTAGGGGTTAATAAAAATGTTACTAAAAATTATTAAAACTGGGGCAGCTAGGTGGTACAGTAGATAGAGCACCAGCCCTGGATTCAGGAGGACCTGAGTTCAAATCCAGCCTCAGACACTTGACACTTACTAGCTGTGTGACCCTGGGCAAGTCACTTAACCCTCATTGTCCTGAAAAAAAAAGAAAAAAAAGAAAAGAAAATTATTAAAACAGGGGAAATCAGGGCAGGTAGGTGGTGCAATGGATAAAGCAACAACCCTGGATTCAGGAGGACCAGAGTTCAAATCTGGTTTCACTTACTAGCTGTGTGACCCTGGGCAAGTCACTTAATCCTCATTGTCCTGCCCCACCCCCCAAAAAAGAAAAAGAAACCAGGGGAAATCTATGGCTTGCTATACACTCACCCAACTGCTAGAATTTTCCCTTTCATAGTTTAGGACACTCCCCCCCCCAACACACACATTCATAATACTCAGGCAAGTAGTATTCTGGGGCCACAGTAATGTCTTGACTCATGGGTGAATCAGGTTTAAGTGAGGCAGAGTAGCACAAAGTTGTCAGCCTCACTCTTTCTTCCAGAGTCATTGAAGTTCAGTGGTAAGACAAAAGTCAAGACAAGTGATGATGGCTCAGGATGGAGTCTTCAATGTCTGACCAAGCTCTAAGCACTACACAGCTTCAGCTGCCTTCATGGTTGTTGGAAGAAATTAGTCTTATCCACCCATTCTGCCAGGGGAAGTCTTCACATGCTTAGGGCAGACATCCCTCTAACTCACCAATGGGTTTAAGGCTTATCGGTTACTCTCAACCAAGTTTACCAGCACATGCTACAGCTTCTTGGATCCACAGGTGAGAGTTAAGTGCCAGGTAGACACCAAAGGTGGATGAGCAGCCCTGAAAAGGGCTTGGCGAGCCTCCACACGTCCTGAACACCCCAGGTTATAGGAAGGGAATAAAGGAAGAGGATGTATGTGAGTGTGTGTGTGTGTGTGTGTGTCTGTCTGTCTGTCTGTCTGTCTGTCTGTCTGTCTGTCTGTCTGTCCAGAGCTTAAAGAGGAAAGCAAGGGCTGGAGGTGGGGGGAAAGAGAGCAGTGTGGGGCAAGGTCCATTCCCCTGTCCCTGTTTAGGATTTCTCCATGGTCCATGATAGCTAACAGCATCTGGCAGTCTGAAATTCCCCTTGGCAGCAATGGCTCCTGTGAGCTCAGACATCTCTGCTCCCAGGCTAGGTCTCCAAAACACTACTCCCAGGCATTGCCTGAGGCAGCTAAGTGCCCTGTAGTGGTTAGAAGGCTGAGCCTGGAGTCAGGAAGAGGTGAGTGCAAATCCAGCTTTAAATTATTTTTTTTTTGGTTGAGGCAATTGGGGTTAAGTGACTTGCCCAGGGTCACACAGCTAGTAAGTGAAGCTGGATTTGAATTCAGGTCCTCCTCAATCTAGGGCCAGTGCTCTAGCCACTGTGCCACCTAGCTGCCTCCAGCTTTAAATTCATAATAGCTCGTAAGGCCCTGGGCAAGTCACTTAACTCCCTGCCCCTGTTTCCTCAGCACCTACTTCACAGGGTTGTTGTGAGGATCAGTGTTCATGAGGAGATAATATTTGTAAAGCACTTAGCACATAGCCTGGCACATAGTAGGTGCTATATAAATGCTTATTTCCTCCCTACCCCCTTCCCAGGTGCTATAGTTGAAGGGGGGAGGGAAGTGTGGTGCAGCAAGAAGCACCACAGAAAAAATCAGTGTGAGTGATCACTTGCTCCTCATTGACATCCCAGCAAGCGAGGAGCCCCAGTTCTGCTCAGCATCTCTTCCTGTCCTTTGTACCCCAAGAAGTCTCTCTTAAGGTCAATAATAGAATGAAAGGCAAAAGGGAAGGGCAGACCTATGCATAAAATCTAGCCCTGTTCCTTCTCCTTCTTTCCTAGTATGAACAAGGTAGCCCCATTTCTGATTTCTCACTGACTCCGTTTCCCCTGTGGAAACTCCCCAGGGTCCCTCAGCTCCCACAGTAACAGCTTCTACATATTGCATCACCCACTAAACTGTAGACCAATGAGTCAAGTCAAGAAGCCAACAAGTATTTACCATGAGCCAAGCACTTTCCCAATGAAAGAGGATGTCTTTCAATTCAATTCAAAATCAGCAAGCAATTATTAATTATGATTAAGGTCCAAGGCACCAGGCTAGGTGTTGGACAAACCCAAATTGTCCCTGCCCTCAAGGAGCTTATGTTCTATTGAAGGAAACAACATGTACACATATAAATACCAAATAGAGAACAGGGACTACAACTGTGATATCATTGACACACAAAACTCCCAGAGGAGGGGCATCTAGGTGGCACGGTAGATAAAGAATCAGACCTAGATTCAGGAGGACCCAAGTTCAAATCTGGCCTGAGATACTCGACACCTACTAGCTGTGTGACCCTTGGCAAGTCACTCAACCCCAATTGCCTCACCAAAAACAAAAACAAAAACAAAACTCTCCCAGAGGAAAAGACTCATTCTACCAATGCAGATTCTCACCTTGTCAGCAATCTTAGAGAATTGCTTAGATCAGTGAGAGCTTAGGATACTTACTCAGAGACTTCAAGCCACTGAGAATCAAAGGCTGAACTTATATCTTCCAGGCTTGGAGGCCAGCATTTTATCTACTAAACCATTCTAGTATCTCAGGGGAGGTCAGGAAAGGACACGTTTAGAAGGTGTCATCTGAACTAGGTACTTACTCTGTGTGGCAGGTAAAAGATGAAATGACTGAGGAAACAAAGGTTCAATCTTCTGAGTATATCTATTTGTTTTTTTAAAAAATTAATTGATTGATTTTTGTGATTTAATTTTAATAGTAATTTTTCCAATTACATATATAGTTGTTTTTTTTTTAAGTGAGGCAATTGGGGTTAAGTGACTTGCCCAGGGTCACACAGCTAGTAAGTGTTAAGTGTCTGAGGCTGGATTTGAACTCAAGTACTCCTGACTCCAGGGCCGGTGCTCTATCCACTGCGCCATCTAGCTGCCCCTTATAGTTTTTTAACATAATAAATATTTTTATTTATAGTTTTGAGTTCCAATTTTTATCCCTCCTTCCCTCCCTTCTGTCCCCTCTCCCTGAGATGGTAAGGAATCAAATATGGGTTATACATGTACAATTATGTAAAACGTTCCCACATTAGTCATTTTGTACAAGAAAACTTGAATAAAAGAAAAAAATGAAAGAAAGTGAAAATAGTATGTTTCAGTTGTGTTCCATCAATATCTGTTCTTTCTTTGGAGGTGGATAATATGTTTCATCAATAGTCCTTTGGGATTGTCTTGTTGAGAATAGTTAAGTCATTCACAGTTTTTCATCAAACTTTATTGCTGTCTCTGTGCATAACATTCTCTTGGTTCTGCTCACTTCACTATACATCAGTTCATATAAGTCTTTCCAGGCCTTTCTGAAATCATCCTGCTTGTCATTTCTTTTTTTTTCTTTTTTTTTTTGTGGGGCAATGAGGGTTAAGTGACTTGCCCAGGGTCACACAGCTAGTGTCAAGTGTCTGAGGTCAGATTTGAACTCAGGTCCTTCTGAACCCAGGACCGGTGCTTTATCCACTGTGCCACCTAGCTGCCCCCTACTTGTCATTCCTTATAACACAATAATATTCCATCACCATCCATATCTATTTGTTAAGCAATGCCTGTCAATTGTCCGGACCATGTTAAAGTGGGAGTAGACCTCCTCAGTTTAGGCCTGGACTCTGAATCCAGGGGGAGACAGATTTTTATACATTAAAAACAATTAATCAAATAAGACCAAGGAATTAAAAGGAAACAATTAACCAGTATACATTAGGTAATCTGATTTCTAATTAGAAGAAAGATGAGGGACTTTCCAAGTTGGGAGGGGAAGAGTGAACAGGTACAGTTCCCTGAATTCAGAAAGAGGTATGTCCCTCCCCCACTAGTGTCAAAGAAACATGGAAGCAATGACTGATTGATGAGTACTGGTCAATTTTCAAATAAGACGAATGGGTTGCTTGAGATGGATAATTGTGAGAAAACCCCTTGGATCTGACCAGGTTTCTGGTCAGCATAAGCCAGGACCCTAGTTGAGGGTCTTTAAGCAGCAGGTAGAGATAGTTCAGTTTCCCAGCCATGAAGACCCAGATTCAAACAATGCGATAAGGTTTTCTCCCAATTCCGACAACTGAATGAAGTTTTCTTACAAGACAGAAATTGGACTAGACCCATAATCGAATAGAAACCAGGAATTGAGTCACAAGATAGGATCATTCACTCGATTCCCACAATTAACCACTTGCCATCCTAATCCCCTCAATATCATCATAAGAAAAAGGTTAGGAGTAAGGGTACCCCAGGCATAGGAGATAGCCAGTGAAAAAAACCATGGATAAAAGATGAAATGCCTTGTGTGAGAAGAAGCAAGTAAGCCATTTTGGCAGAACATGAAGAAGAGTGGTGTCTAAGTCTGGAAAGTTAGGCAGAGCTAGATTGAGAAAGACTTTAAATGTCAAGGAGGCTTTAAATGTCTGGGGTTTTTTTAAACCTGGACATACTGGGTAGCCATTGGAGGTCTTCGAGAATGACACGGTCAGCATTTGCTTTAGGAAGATCACTGGCACCTGTATAGAGGATGATCAGGAGAAGGGTGGGATTTGTGGCAGGGAGACTAACCAGCAGTCTATTGCAGTAGTCCAGGTGAGAAGGATTGAACTAGGATGGTGTCCAAGTGAGTAGAGAAAACCAAGGAAACACAAGAAATGTCAGCGGAGGCAAAATCAACTGACTTGGATGGCTATGTGGGGTGAAAGAGAGGGAGGAGTGGAAGAAGACTTTAAGATTGACAAGCCTAGGTGACCAGAATGGTCTATACAAAGGTATTCAATGTAATTTCAAGAGCCAATATTTGGGAAGATCAGGAAGGGCCTTGTATAGGAGTTGTCACCTGAGATGTTCTCTCAAGGGAGATTGAGATTCCAAGATATACAAGTGAAGAGAGCATGAAATTCTGAGAAAGGGGACCAGCCACTCAAAGGCAGATGGAATGTCATATGGAATACATAGTAGTCCAGATTGACTGGAATGAACACTATGTGAAGGGGGTTATTTGAAACATGACTACAAAAATAAGTGGAAAACTATATTGTGGAGTAAATAAACATTAAGCTGGCAGGTTTCTATCTTATCCTAGAAGCAATAGGGAGCTACTGAAGATTTTTGAGAAGAGCGACAGTGGGATCCATGTTTTAAAAATAACAATTTAGGGCAGCTAGGTGGCACAGTGGATAAAGCACTGGCCCTGGAATCAGGAGGATCTGAGTTCAAATCCAGATTCAGACACTTGACACTTACTAGCTGTGTGACCCTGGGTAAGTCACTTAGTCCCAATTGCCTTACCAAAAAAAAAATAATAATAACAATTTATCCACTACTAGGCATATATCTCATGAAGGTCATTGACCAAAAAAAAAAAAGCTCCATATACATTGAAATATTTATAGCAGCACTTTTTTTTTTGTGGTAGCAAAGAATTAAAAACAGAGTCGGTGTCCATCAATTGAGGAACTGAAATTTGAGCTAAATTGGTTCGTCACCTCATTGTTTCCTGTCATATTTGTCTTCTAGAGTCTGTGACAGACTGTAGGAAAAGGTAGCATGCACTCTAACCCCATCCCCTCCTCCTGCTAGGTGGCAAGTAGCCACATGGATTTTCATCCCATCTCCTTATCTCTAGTGTCATTTCCCTGTGACGCAGCCATTATAGAGGAGCTATGATGCTAAGCACACCCCCTTTTAGAAATGTGCACCTCTCAGGATTGTCTTTCCCTTATTACAAAAGTCTATAAAAACCACACCTGGTTTGAATTTCTTTGCCTGGACATCAATTTGCTTTTGCCTTGGATGTTACAATAAACTCCTTTAAATTTTTCTCTGCCTGGGTTCACTTCATTATTGAGGGCAAAGCCTGAAAAAGATTTTTGTTTAGCAATTTTTGGCAGGCTCAGCCAGGAGAATGACTTCACCTGGGGTCTCTCACCAGGGAATTTTATTCTGATTGCCAGCCTGCACTGGAGCTTTTGCCCTATAGCAGGCCAGACTGGCCTTCCCTGGAGTTCAGTCAAATGTGAAATGATTGGAGAATTTAACACCCTAAACTCAGGAAGGTGAAGGAGAAATGGGCCCCAAAATTAAAATTTTGGTGGTTTTTTCTTCTTCTCTCATTTGTGCAGAAAGAAGCAGACACATGCAGGAAGAGGCAGGTAAGAAAATGGGCTTGCAGGCAATGGAAGTGTCCTTCATTTGCAAGGGAACTATTGTTTAGTCATTTCAGTCATGTCCAACTCTATGACCCCATCTGAGATTTTTTTTTAAGTAATAAACATTTTTATTTATAGTTTTGGGTTCCAATTTTATCCCTCATTCCCTCCCTCCCCTCCCCCTTCCCTGAGGCAGGAAGCAATTAGATATGAGTTTTACATGTATGACTATGTAAAACGTTACCATATTAGTCATTTTGTACAAGAAAACTTGAATAAAAGAAAAAAAATGAAAGAAAGTGAAAAATAGCATGCTTTGGTCTGTGTTCCATCAATATCAGTTCTTCCTTTGGAGGTGGATAGTATGTTTCATCAATAGTCCTTTAGGATTGTCCTGGATCATTGTATTGTTGAGAATAGTTAAGTCTTTCACAGTTCTTCATGAAACTGAGGTTTTCTTGACAAAGATACTGCAGTGGTTTGCCATTTCCTCCTCCAGATCACTCTACAGATGAGGAACTGAAGCAAACAGGGTTAAACAATTTGTCCAGCATCACACAGCTAGAAAATGTTTGAGGCCAGATTTGAACTCAGGAAGATGAGTGAGTTTTCTTGACTTCAAGCCCAGCAATCTATTCCGTGCACCACCTAGCTTCCCCTTGGGAATACTGGCATTCATAAGGGAACTGGAAGGGTGAGCCTCCTGTATATAAGGTGTTAAAGCTTGCAGTGAAGAAATCCTGCCAGTTATGTCCACAACTGAGTGGTGAGGCTTGGTAGGGACTGTGAAAATTATGGGAAGAAAATTCAACCAAGTAAAATTCAGGACTTTGGATACTAAAAATAAGACTTAACAAATGTCCTAGGGAAAATGGGATATAAGACCAGAATACCATCAAGGGAAAAGACCAAAGAGAAGGAATTAAAAAAAGGATGATTTAGAAAACAAAAAACTGTCCAAAAGGAAACAGTCAACACTCCACCACTAGCCACATGGGACCACCATTGCCTGGGCCTGGACCCTGTTGTCTGTAATGGGGAGAAATATTCACAATGACAGGAGGATGGAACTAGTTGTAAACTAGGACTGTTGTTCAGGAAGGCTGAAGTAGAATACCTAGTCACCCATAAAAGAAAAAAGGAAACTTAGAAGGGTAGAGAGAGAAACTAATGAAATCTTGAAATAGATTTATTTACTCTCACTGACCTTTGATCAAACTCTCAGTAGGAGATAAGGAAGAAAACTGTGATATTCTTTCTTTTTGCTTTCACAACCCTGGCCAGTTTGGAGATTGCAGAAATAAAAATAGATAAGGAAAAGGAAGGAAATGTTTCTTTCTTTTTTTTCTCTTTCTTTTTCTCTTGGTTTATAGAAACCAGTTTGAAATGATTCAACATCATTTAATTGTTTGGGTAAATTGGCAGGCTTTAATCTAAGTCTGCTGGAGAGTTATAAAAAGAAAGGAAGAAAAAAGTTTAAGCTAGTAAGGATAAGAGTAAATAGGTAGGGCAGCTAGGTGGAGCAGTGGATAAAACATCAGCCCAGGATTCAGGAGGACCTGAGTTCAAATCCGGCCTCAGACACTTGACACTTACTAGTTGTGTGACCCTGGGCAAGTCACTTAACCCTCATTGCCCTGCAAACAAAAACAAAAACAAAAAAACAAACAAAAAAAAGAGTAAATAGGTAGAAGATGGTGGAGGAAAGGCAGTGAGCTCTCTAACTCATGACACAATTGCTCCAAAAAACATGGAAAATGCCTGGGGCAACAAAATTCATAGAAGAATGTGCTGAAATCATCTTCTAACCAAGAACAGCTTGGAAGGTCAGAAGGAGGGAGTTGCTGTACTGATACAGGAGTGGAGTCCAACCCCACAGTCACCCTGACACAAATCTAGTCCCAGGAAGGCCTCACCAGAGAAGGAGACTCCTAGAGCCTCTGAATCAGCTGAAGCACCAGTGTTGTCTGGAACTAAGCTCACAGTCTGGTGAGTGGGCTGAGCCCTGGGCAAGGGGGAGACTACAGGGCTCTATGCTGGTGCTGAGGCAGAACTTGGATTTTTCACCCCTGCTGAGAACCAGGAGGTAGGCTTAGTAGCAGTGGCCCAGGATGGGGAGGGGCACAGGCTCTTTGGAGCTGACAACCACAGCACACAAAGCTGGTTAATTTGCAAGTTCGTCTGGGGTCATCTATTGACCAGGGAACAGGCCAGGTGAGTAAAAAACCTGCTCATCTTTAAATCATACCACCTGAGACCTCCTGAAGCTTGGGATAGTGTAGCCTGGAAACAGTGTTCCACTTTAAGGAGCTAAAAGTCAAGTAAAAGAAAGGCAAGAAGAGCAGACAGAGAAAGGTGAGGACCATAGAAAGTTTCTTCAGTAACAAGGAAGACCGAGGTGCACCCTCAGAGGAAGAAAAATATGAATTGGTCTCAGGCCATAGAGGCACTCAAAAAGGACTTTGAAGATAAAGTTAGAGAGGTAGAGGAAAAAATGGAAAGAGAAATGAGGAGGATGCAGGAAAGACATGAGAAAAAAGTCAATAGCTTGAAAAGCCAAATGGAAAAGCTCTCTGATGAAAATGCCTAAGAATTAGGATTGAACAAATGGAAACCAGTGACTTTATGAGAAACCAAGACACAATAAAGCAAATCCAAATGAATAAAAAAATAGAGGGCAATGTGAAATATCTTCTGGGAAAAACTGCTGACCTGAAAACCATGATCAAGGAAAGAGCTTAGACACCATCTTCCAAGATATTCTCAGGGAAAATTGCCCTAAAATTCTAGAAGAAGCTAAAATATAAATTAAAAGAATCCACCAATAACCTCCAGAAAGAGATTCCATAAGGAAAACTCCTAGGAATATTATAGCCAAATTCCAGAGCTCCCAGGTCAAGGAGAAAATATTGCAAGCTGCCAAAAAGAAAGAAGTCAGGTACTGTAGAGCCCCAGTCAGGATAGCACAAGATCTAGCAGCTTCTACATTAAAGGACCGGAGGGCATGGAATATGATATTCCAGAGGGCAAAGGAATTGGGATTACAACCAAGAATCACCTACCCAGCCTCTTTCAGAGGAAAAAATTGGACTTTAATGAAAAAAAGAGGACTTTCAAATATTTGTGATGAAAAGACCTGAACTGAATGGCAAATTTGACTTTCAAATACAAGACCCTATAGCTGTGTGACCCTGGGCAAGTCACTTAACCCCCATTGCCCCACCAAAAAAAAAAATTCGGGACCCTAGAGAACTATAAAAAATTGGAGTTGGGGGACATACCTGGGGTCGTACTGTGGATGACTGTCTTGTGTCTGAGGCCGGGTTTTGGCTGGGATCCCCCTGGGTCCAGGGCTGATGCTTTCCCCACTGTGTTACCTAGCTGCCCCATGATGACATCTTTAGGGTTAAATTGAGGGGTGAGGGGAATGCACTGGGGGAGGGGGAAGAGCAGAGGTGAAATCCTACATGAAAGAAACAGGAAAAGGCTTATGGAGTTGGGGAAGAGATGGGAGAGGAGCAGGGCAGTAAATGAATTTTACAACTCATCAGAAAAGGCTCAAAGACCTTAAACTCATCAGAATTGCCTCAGGAGGGACTAACACACACACACACACACACACAACTGGGTGGAGTAATCTATTTAATCTGGGCAGTAAATGAGCCTAACACTCATCAGAATTGGCTCAAAGACCTCAATCTTATTAGAATGGGTTCAAGGAGGGAATAATGTACACACTCAATTGGGTGGAGTAATCTCTCTAACCCTGCAGGAAAATAGGAGGGGAAGGGGATAAAGAGAGAGGGGCAAAAGAAGGGAGGGCAGATTGGGGGAGGGGACAGACAGAAGCAAATCACTTTTGAAGAGTGATAGGTTGAAAGAAGATGGGTAATAGAATAAATATCATGGGGAAGGGAATAGGATGGAAGGGAAACAGTTAACAATAGTAATCATGAAAAAGACAAAAGGGGGAAAAATTGTACAAAAAACACTTATAGCAACTCTTTGTGGAAGCTAAGAATTGAGAATCAAGGGAATGTCCATAAATTGAAGAATGATGGAAGAAGTTGTGCTATATGATTGTGGTGGAATGGTCTTGTGCTATAGGAAATGACAAACAGGATGATCCCAGAAAAACCTGGAAAGACTAATGAACATCAATGTATAGTGAAGTGAGCAGAGCTGGGAGGACTTTGGGCATAGGGACAGCAGTATTATTCAATGAGCAATTGTGAATGACTTAACTACTCTCAGCAGAGCAATGATCCAAGACAATCCCAAGGAACTAATGAGAAAGCTTACTATCCACCCCCATAGAAAGAACTGATAAAAAGAATACTTGTGGATTGTACATATATAACCTGGTTGCAATCTTGTGGAGGGGGGAGGAAAGGGAGGGAGGGAGAAAAATTTGGAACTATAAATCTTATGAAAATGGATGTTGAAAACTACCCTTACATGTAACTGGAAAAAATAAAATAAATGTTTGTTGCAAAAGAAAAAAAAGAGTAAATAGGTAAAAAGACAAAGAAAGTTGACACCAGTTTGTACTGACTGTGTAACTAGGGATTTGAGGGTCAAAGGGTTGGGAGTTTGGAAAGAGGTTAGAGAAGGTTTCAATTCCATTGAGTTAAGAAGGATTTGAGAAAACTATTAAAGAAATGCCCGTTAGCAACTTCAGATGCACAATATCCTGTCAAGTTATTATGTTAACTTTTAAAAAAAAAATTTTTAAGGGGCAATGAGGGTTAAGTGACTTGCCCAGGGTCACACAGCTAATAAGTATCAAGTGTCTGAGGCTGGATTTCAAGTCAGGTCCTCCTGAATCCAGGGCCAGTGCTTTATCCACTGTGCCATCTAGCTGCCCCCAAGTTATTATGTTTACTAACTGAAAGCTGTGGGCTTTAAAATTTGAAAGGTTCTGAATATTACCATTTGAGATTTGTAAACCTGAATTTGATGTGATTAAAGTTTGTGTCCTGAAACTAATTTATGTGGTCTCACTTATAGTGAGGTGTGTCTGCTACTAGGATAATTGTGGTAAATTTGAACTTAATGCAAAATACATTTGATATTTGGCAGTAAGGAGACATGCTTGGAAACTACATGGATTAGAAAACTTGAGTTCATATATGATCTTAGAAATTTATTACTGTGAGATCTTCATCAGGCCACTTCACCTGTTTGCCTCAGTTTCCTCATGTATAAAATGGAATAATGATGGCATCCACTTATCAGGATTGTTATAAGGATCAAATTATATAATAATTATGAAATGTTTAAGATAGTGCCTGGCACATTGTAAGCACTATATAAGTATTAACTATTATTATTTTTTGTTGAATGTAGTTACTCCATACTGGATCGCTCTATACTGGCTTTTAGATGTGATTAGTATAGAATGCCAAAAGAGATAAGATGAATGATTTTCTATGTAAGATAATTTAGAAATGTATTTGACTGAATTGATATCATCTGACTGGTAATAAGGTTTATTTCATGTTTTAAGTACATGATATTGTGTTTCTAGAATTTGTCTTATATCATGAAATTTGGGAAACCATTGTACCAGAAATGCTACTAGGAAATTTTTTTCCCCTGGATACTGTTAGATTATTAATTTTGAGCTGTTAAAAAAATGTGGTCAAAATGTTTTTTAAAATGTTAAATATTCAATTGAATATATTTTTTTCTTTTTAAATGGATAATACTGATAAACTACTGTTGGGAGAAAAAGTAGCAAAGGCCTCCTTGAGTTATCCTTATCCACAGATAAGGTTCCTTGTCACTTTCTACTTAAGAAAGATTCTTATCAGCCTTACTGGCCACATATTGTAAAATTCTCAAGTACTGAAGTTACATCTTTAAGCCATCTTTTTAACAATAGACTTTAGGTTCAAAGATATCATTTTGCCTTGAGGTTAACAGGCAGTACAAAATTGGAACCCGCTGTAGTCAATATTTTTCTGGGGTTTGGAGTCAATTTTCATGTATTTGTTATATCTGTGAAACTCCAGAATATAGTTATTCTTATATTATAAATGAAGGACAAACGTGATATCCTCATATGTGCTCATTTTAAATTATTCTTACAACATGAGAAAAATGTTTAGCCCTAAGATGTAATTAGCATAAGTTTTCTATTTGAGGCAAAATCTCATGGAACTGTAGTTTGATAGTATTCTGAGTTTGATTTCAGGTGTGATAATGTGAATTGTTCCCATGGTGAATGCCATGTGTTGCCCAAAGGGAGTAAAGCCTGAGAGCTGCTTGGTACAGGTGGATATCTGTACCTGGGAAAAGCTGAAGGGACAGCCTTGTATGCGCAAAAGTAAAATCCTCTTGATTTAGTTTCCCATTGTGCTATTTCTTTTCCAAACAGGAAATTTTCCCACCTGGTATTCTAAGCCTGGCTATAATACCCTGTGAATAACGTGGTAATTTGCTGCACAATTGGCTGTTATATATTACTCATGCCTGGAATCAAACAGAGCTAAGGAAGTTTTCCCTCTGTTATGGCTTATGTCAGACAGTCATGATATCATCCTAACCATGTCACTCTCTTCCTTTCATAGCAAATTTTTATTATCAGGGGAAGTAGACAGTGGAAGTTTGTCATTGCAATACTAAACCTGTTAATTTACATATTAATACCAAAACATTAGAGTTACTATAATAAGATACAATTATGAAAGATCTTACTACTTTTTTTACTCCTAAAGTATTTTATTTTTTTCCTGTTACACGTAAAGATAGTTCTCAACTTTTGTTTATACGAGCTTTCCAATTTCAGATTTTTCTCCCTCCTTCCCCTCCCTCCCCCCTCCCCTAGACAGCAGGTAATCTGATATAGGTTATATATATATATATATATATATATATATATATATATATATATATATATATATATATATATATATATATATATATACACATACACATACATACATATATATGTATGTATGTATATATACATAATAACATTAAACATATTTCTGCATTAGTCATGTTATAAGAGAAAAATCAGAGCAATGATGAAAAACCGCAAAATAGAAAAACAACAGCACCAAAAACAAAAGAAATACTATGGTTCATTCAGCATCTAAACTCCACAGTTCTTTTTTTTTTTTCCTGGATTTGGAGATCCTCTTTTATCATGAGTTCCCTGGAACTCTTCTGTATCATTGCACTGGTGAGAAGAATATAGTCCATCACAGTAGATCAACACACAATGTTGATGATACTGTGTACAATGTTCTTCTGGTTCTGCTCATCTCACTCATCATCAGCCCATGCAAGACCCTCCAGGTTTCTCTGAACTCCTCCTGCTCATCATTTCTTACAGCACAATAGTATTCCATTACATTCATATACCACAACTTGTCCAGCCATTCCCCAATTGATGGGCATCCCCTCAACTTCCAATCCCTTGCCACCATGTAAAGAGCAGCTATAAATATTTGTATACATGTGGGTCCCTCTCCCCTTTCCATGATCTCTTTGAAAAGACCCAAAAGTGGTATTGCTGGGTCAAAGGGTATGCACAGCTTTATAGTCCTTTGGACATAATTCCAAATTGCTCTACAGAATGGTTGGAAGATCTTACTACTTTTAATCTGGATTTGTGGTCAATTCCATATCCTAAGCATCTAAGTAAATGAGTTCTTAGTGTTTCCATCTCCTTACTAATAGTTATATGATAACATTAGACCCTTAGAATATTTCAGTCTTTCAGGATGATATAAAGATAATGTATATTCTTAAAGAAAGGGATAAGGCAAAGATGTAAAAGTGTTTTGAAGAAAAAAAAATAAAAATTTTACTAGGGTAATAAACTTTACTTTTTTGTGTGTGTGAGGCAATTAGGGTTAAGTGACTTGCCCAGGGTCACATAGCTAGTAAGTGTCAAGTGTCTGAGGCCGGATTTGAACTCAGGTCCTCCTGAATCTAGGGTCAGTGGATAAAGATCCACTCACTGCACCACCTAGCTGCCTCGGTAATAAACTTTAAGAAAGTAATGAGATTAAGCTCTTAGAAACCTAAAGAGTGTGTGTGTGTGTGTGTGTGTGTGTGTGTGTGTGTGATTGGCTTCCTAGTGTTTCACATATTTCACATACAGGCTTTGAGGATGTTTTACTAATAAGTTCTAAAAACTGGATTAAGGATTTTTGCATATAGAACTGCACTAATACTTGTAAAGAAAATTTTAAGTCATCGTTTCCCTATTTTGAAGTCTCTGTGTAATAATATTAAGGGACAGAAGGGTTCATTTTCCAAGTCAGGTCCTCATGTATCCTTCTAAGATTCCTCCTTCAACTTGTTGATGGCATTGTCCACATAACATACAAGATTTGGGTGAAGACAGAAGGTGCCAGTGCTATGTAAAAACTGAAATTCTTTGAAGTTTCAGGTTAATTATAGGTTCCTAATTTGTTCTTCTTCTTATAGCACTTTTGTTATTAGAACTAGTTTCATAAGATCCGAATGGGTTTTTTCCCACATGAACTAACTACTGGAAGGCAAATCTGATTAGATTTTGTCACAGTTTACTAAATTACACTAAATCTTATAAATAGCAGGTTTTAGCCCATTACCTGACATAGGACTCGAAGATGATTGAGGAAATGCCTTCACAAGTCTGCCCTGATCCATACATAGCTATATGAAAGATGCACAGGAAGTGTTTGTTGTCCCCTTGAAGGTCATGAATGCCACCAAAGGACTCGATGCCCCTAAAGCTACTGCTGTATTGGATTTCTTTATTCATCTATCATAACTTTGCTTGTTATGTTAGTCCTATACCCGTTCTGTAAGCTGCTTAGTACTTCTGCTTGGACTGATACCAACGTAAGATCCGAGGCCCCTTGTACTATGCATTTGCACATCATGATTTGTGCTTATGCAGAATCCCCAAGTGTGGTCTCTAACTATCTTCTTTGTTGAGTCTGACTCCTTGTGAAAGAAACTGTGAAAAAAGGTAGAGGCAGGGAATGGACACCCTACATTTGAACACCCACAGAGGGACTCTATTGAACTGCCAGTCCATGGACTACAGATATGTTTTGTGCAGAATTTCATGGATTAAATTATATTTGTGGGTTTACTCTTGTGTGTCCTCATGGGGATTGTATGCTGTTTATGTTTGTGGTGCCTCCCTTGGTGCAAAGAACTGGTCCCTAACCCCAAGCAAACTCCCACATTTATAGAGTTGGATAAAGCAGTTGAGGATTGATATCGATTCAATAGTGGTGGGGTCCTATGAGTATGGTTAGCACCATAGAGGGGAATTATTGACATTTGTGCAGTTAGTCCAAGTCCTCCCATTGTTTCCAGTCCTGCTTGTCTTCCAGAGTCTGTGACAGCCAGTCTATAGGAAAAGGCAGCATGTCCCTTGATCCCATACCCTTCTCCTTTGTAGTAATGGCTAGCTGGCAAGTAGTCCCATGGCTTTCATCCCATCTCCTTATCTCTAGTCTCATTTCCCTATGATGTGGCAATAAGGGAGGGGCCATGATGTTAAAAAAGATCTCCTTTTTTTTTTTTTTTTTTTTGCTTTCCTTTTTTTTTTTTTTTTTTGTCAAGGGCTGACAAGATCTCCTTTTAGAAATGTGCACATAGGGCAGCTAGGTGGCACGGTGGATAGAGCACTGGCCCTGGATTCAGGAGGACCTGAGTTCAAATCCGACTTCAGACACTTAATACTTACTAGCTGTGTGACCCTGGGCAAGTCACTTGACCCCAATTGCCTCACCAAAAAAGAAAAGAAAGGGAAAGGAATGTGCACATATCAGGATTGTCTTTTCCCTGAAAATAAAAACAGCATTTGTTTTGAATTCATCACCTGGTCATTAACTGGCTTTTGCCTTGGGTGGTACAATAAACTCCTTTAAATCTTCTCTTCCTGGATTTGCTACATAATTGAGTACAAGACCCAAAGATTTTCTTTTAACAGGGAGATAGCTAAATAAATTGAGGGATATTATTGGACTATAAAAAGCCAAGAAGAATATGAGTGCCAAGAATCATGGAGGGACTCACATGAATTGATGGAAAATGAAGTAAACAGGAAAACAATTTGCACTACCCCAATGTAAATAGAAAGAACAAGTAGAAAACAATTGACATTTAATATAGTGAAATAACAAAGAACCAGCTTCATCTCAAAGAAGAAATAAAAAACACTTTCCCCAAGTCCTTTGCTTTAGTCAGGGTCTCCAGGTATGAAATAGTGCACATAATATCTGACTTTTTCAATGTGTTGGTCAATATTGCTGTTTTTTTCTCTTCTCTTTTTTCTTTTCTTTTCCTTTTAAAAATTCTTTGTTATAAGGGATGGCTCTCTGGGAGAGAGAGGAGGAGGATGGGGGAAATCTAGTTGATAGTAAAACAAAAGGCATCAAAAAATCCACTTATTTCTTATAAAAAGGATTATCGAGTTAGCAGGTGAATGAAAGAGAAATTGGACAAAGGAGAGGCTGCTGCAGCCCTACTAAATGTGAAATCCTCTTCCAACAGTGACTTGTTGGACGAGAACAAACATTCACTAGAAAAAAATGAATAGTATCAGTCTTAATGTTCTTTCTCATCCTAAGCGAAACCAGGAGATGGAAGGAATTTGCAGTTAAGTGGAAAAAAGGCTCAGTTTCTATTTCAAGAGACAAGTAAAGGAGTTGGAGGAGTTGATTTGTATCATTTGTCCCAAGGCAATATGAAACATGAATATATCACTAATGATAAGTATTTGCCAAAGGACCAAGATGAAAATGATTGCAGCTCATGCTTCAACAACTGTTGCAGAGGGTGAAGAGAAGGATAAATTCCACAAAGACCTCGAGAGGCTTGGTGACTTCCATGGGGGGGGGGGGGAAGTGGACAGTTAGGTGGTACAGTGGATAGAGCATGGGCCCTGGAGTCAGAAGGACCTAAATTCAAATCTGGCCTCAGACACTAATAAGCTAGTAAGCTGTGTGACCCTGGGAAAGTCACTAAAGCCCAATTGTCTCCCTCCTCCAAATGTATTCTTTTTAAAAAAGGCAAGGATGGTTAAAAAAAAAAAAGTTGGAAAATATTGATCAGGATTAAAGGAGAGAAGCTTGTTTCTTGGAGACTACCAGACGCTTCATGCCTATTTAGTTAGAATTTCAGCATTTTCAGGGACAGATAGGTGGCTCAGTGAATAGAGCGCAGGGCCTAGAGTCAGGAAGACCTGAGTTCAAATCCAGCCTCAGACATTTGCTAGCTGTGTGACCCTAGGCAAGTCACTTAACCCAGTTTGTTTCAATTTCCTCATCTGTAGAATGAGCTGGAGAAGGAAATGGCAAACCACTTCAGTATCTTTGTAGAATTAGACATGACTGACATGGTAGTGTGATACAGTAGAAAGAGCAGTGGCTCTGGAGTCAGAGGGCCTGAGTTCAAATCCTTCTCAGACCACCTTTGTGACTTTAGGCAAGTCAACCTCACCTCCCTGGGCTTCAATTCCAGCAACTATCAAAGGAGGAGGTTGGACTAGATGGCCCCTTCTGGTTCCAGATCTATGGTACTTTGATCCTTGACACCAGCAGAGTATCCAGCATGCCTTAAGTGCCTAATAAATGCCTGTTGAATTGAACAATATATCATGAATACTTTCTTCAAGAATCCAAAGGGATCTAGAAGTGATTAAGCACCAACTAGTATCACAAAAAATGGAAACTGATTCTATCTTAACATATAGGAAATAAGGCATTACCTATGTGAATCATTCCTGAATAGTCAGAACGCTGATTTGTTAGGGCAAATATAAAAATTAATGCAAAGATAAAAGAATAAAAAAAGAAAAAATATACTGTATAGAAGCAAGACGATTGCAACTAACAAATTCTTGATGCCAAAAAATTGAGAAATTAAAGGTGAAATTATTTTCCAGCCAAAGACAGCTTAGAAGGTCGGAAGAAGGGGTCTGCTGTGATGGGGTGGGAGTGGAACCCAGTTCCAAGGTTGCACCTACACAGATCCAGCCCCAGGCAGGCTGCACCAAAGAAAGAGACCTCTGGAACCTCTGAATCAGCTGCAGTGCTGGTTCCTTCTGGAACTAAGCTCACAGTCTGGTGAGAGGACTGAGTGGTTGGCCAGGGAGAGATTACAGGGGTCTCTGCTGGCTCTGAGGTAAAACTTGGTTGTTTTACCCCTGCTGGGAATCAGGAAGCAGCCTTGAGTGGTGGCCCAGGTGGGAGAGGGGTTCAGGCTCACCAGAGTTATCAACCCAGTGAAACAAAAATTTTGTTTTCTGGTGGAAGAGCAAGTAGGCCTGGGGTTATTTACAGACCAGAACACAGGCCAGGTGAGTAAAGAACCTGCCACTCCTTAAATCATATCACCTTGGACCCCCTGAAGCTTGGGACGGTGCAGCCTGGAAGCAGTGCCCCACTTTAAGAAGGAGTTAAAAGTCAAGAAATAGGTGGGCAAGATGAGCAGAGAATGATGCAGACCATAGAAAGTGTCTTTAGAGACAAGGAAAATCAAGGTGCACCCTCAGGAGAGGATAGCAACATCAGGGCTCCTACATCCAAAGCTTCTAAGAAAAATATGAATTGGTCTCAGGTTATAGAGGCACTCAAAAAAGACTTCGAAGATAAAGTTAGAAAGGTAGAGGAAAAAATGGAAAGAGAAATGAAAGTGATACAAGAAAGTCATAAGAAAAAAGTCAACAGCTTGAAAAGCCAAATGGAAAAGTTCTCTGAAGAAAATAGTTGCCAAAGAATTAGGATTGAACAAATGGAAGCAAGTGACTTTATGAGAAACCAAGACACAATAAAGCAAATCCAAATGAATACTAGAGGTATTTCATCAAGGAAACACTCAGTGTTTCTCAAAGAAACAAAGGGGGAGAATGTGGTAAAATAATGGAATTTGGCAGACCCCAGGGGTCCCACCTGATTGATTTAGTAGTGTTTGAATTGGGTGTAAATGAGAAACTACTAAGTACCCACTTAAGATGATTAGATTTTTGGCCACACCTGGCCAGCCCTTTTAAACCTAGTTTAAACTTGGCCAACCCTGAGAAGAAGTCTCCTCAGAGGCTATGGACTACGTCATCAACAGGGGACCAGTCCCAGCCACACAAGTTGAAGGACCTCCCCTTTGGGGGAGGGAAAAAAAGTAGAAAAAGGGACCCTCAACAGGAAGTTGGGTCTTTTCCTGATGGTGAGCTTCTGGGAGCAGACTGCTAAGAGTCCGCACAGTTGTTTCCTATTGAAACTACAGACCCCAGGTGGTGAGTTAATAAAAACTAATCCAACTCTTTGAATTAGCTGACTTGGAAGCAAGTTTGGGGATTATGTCAGCCTTTGCTAGAGCCAGGGAGATTATCCATTTTCTTCTTTCCCTATTTCCTTGTCACTCGCTTACTTAATTTCACCTTTGCTGTATATTTTATTTTCATTAATAAAACCTGATTTGTTTGTGGAAAAGAAGCTGTTGATCCCCTTTCTTATTGGCTTGGGAAAAATAACTAAAAAAGGCAGTTCGGAGGGGAAGAAACTTGGGACCTAGAGGTCCCTCATTATTTTCTGAACCCCAATATTATGGCAAGCCACCCAATTAACTCTCCCCCTATTAAATTTGGCCCCTACAGAGGGCAATGTGAAATATCTTCTTGGAAAAACAGCTGACCTAGAAAATAGATCCAGGAGAGATCATTTGAAAATTATTGGACTACCCGAAAAACATAATTGAAATTTAAGGTGGAAAGGGAAATGACACTAATTATACACTACCACTTACCTCTTGGCAGACTGCTAATGGACTTAAAATGCAGCATAAAACAAATATTTTTGGACATGGCCAGTGTGGGGACTCTGTTTTGATCAAACATGCATATTTGTTATGAGTTTTATTTTATTTAAAAATTATTCAATGGAAGGGAAAGATAATAAATAGGTTTCAAAATAAGTAAATACTTTTTAAAAGATATAGAGAATATACCATCCTTTTGTGTGTTTGTTTGTTGACTATAAAAACGCATTTGATTTTATAAAGCAAAATGCAGTCTTAGAGGCTCCCCACCAACAAGGCATCTCCTCTGCATCTGTCAAAATTCTATAAGAGTCCTTGAAAGGGAGAACCTTTTTCAATGATCCTCTCATTATTAATAGCAAGCAATTAAACATGGAGGAAGAAGCTTGCCAAAGATAATTACCACTGTCAGAGAGGAAATCCAGCACAGAGTCCAAGATAAGAAGGGAGTCCCCATAAATCAGGAATTCTTAACCTTTTTTGTGTGTCCTTGGCCTTCTTTGGAAGTCTGGCGAGGCCTATGGACTCCTTCTCAGAATAAGGTTTGTTGCCTATATTCTTAATTGAAGGAAATGCTAAATTTCAGTTAGTGAAAATAAAGCTGTGATTTTTTTTTTCTTTATCCAAGTTCACAGACCCCTTGAAATCTATCCATGAACTACCTGAGAATCAGAACCAGATCAGGTTGTCAAACAAAGGGACTGGTTCACAACAATCCCCAGCGTAGCCCAAAATGTAATTAAGAAATATTAAACAAAATAAATAAAAACACAATAAAACGCAGATAACATGACCTTTTAAAACTAAGTCAATATGCAATCTACAAGAATCTTCTTGTACCCATATTGTTGTTCAGTCATGTCTAATTCTTCATGATCCTACATATGCATAGCACGCCAATAATATCTGTGGGATTTTCTTAGCAAAGATACTGGAGTGGTTTGCTATTTCTTTCTCCAGTGGATCAAGGTAAACAGAGGTTAAGTGACTTGCCTAGGGTCACACAGCTAGTAAATATCTGAGGTCATATTTGAACTCAGGTCTTCCTGACTCCAGGCCTAGCATTCTTTCCATGAAGGCACTGACCTGCATCTCTCCCTCTCCCTCTCTCTGTCTCTCTCTCTCTCTCTCTGTAAGGTAGGATAATGCAATTCCTAATTTCCTCCTGTGAGAGTGCCACTGTATTTCCCTAATTCTCCTTAGCAGAGGGTGCCTGTCTCAATTTCCCTGCTCCCTCCTGGGGGAGGGAATGCGTGGCTCCCAAGTTCTCTAAATGTTGAGGTGTCCAACCAGGCTTGAAGAGCCTCATTTGCGGCTCTCCTTGCCTTCCTCAAGCTCATGCAGGCTCCATGCTCTGCCCTGGCTGTCTCCCGTGCTAGGGGTCCATGCCTAGGCACCGACCTCTGCCCCTTGGTTTCCCAGGCTTCCTCCAAGCCTGTATTCAAACTTCTTCACCTTCTGCTGAAGGAGGTGATAATAACAGTAATTATAATAACGGCAGTAATCACAGTGACAATGATAGCTAACATTCACATATGTGCCAGCACTGTGTGCCCAATGCGCTGCCCCACCTGGCTGCCCCAGAGCCTGTCTAGTTATTTACACGTCTCCCCCATTTTAGAATGTAAGTTTTCTGAAGAGACAGGGCAGGACAGAAGGAAGAGAGTCCAAGAGAAGAGAGGGGAGAGGGGAGAAGGGAGGAGATGAGTGAGGGAGGGAGAGAAAAGAGGGAGGATGGAAGAGGAGCGAGAAGATAGGGAAGGGAACAGGAGGTGGAGGGGAGAAGAGGGAGAAGGGAGAGGAAAGGGGGGAAGACTGGAGGGAGGGATGGGAGAAGAGGAATGGACAGAAGAGAAGGGGAGAAGTGGAGGAAGGAGAGGAGGGAAAAGGAAGGGAGAGAGGGGCAGAAGAAAGATGGGAAGAAGGGAAGAAGGATGGGAAGGGGCAGAGAGGGAGGGACGGGGCAGAGGAAGAGGGGAGGGGGGAGAGGCGGAGGAGGGCAGGGAGGAGGAGGGAGAAGGGAGGGGGCAGAGCAGGGGAGCGGGGAGAAAGGAAGGGGAGGGGGAGGGGAAGCCGCGGGTTCGGGAGGCGCTCGGCGGCCATGTTGGGCACCCGCCGCGGGGCCGGGCCGCCTGGGCGCGTGTGAGCGGCCGACAAGCGGCCCCGCCAGCCCTCCGCCCCGGCCGGCCGGCCTCCCTCCCCGGGCCGCCCCGCTCTGCCGCTTCCCTCGGGCGGGAGGCCCCGAGCCCGCCCTCGCCGCTGCCGGGCCGGGTCCGGGCGGCCTCCCGGGGCCACGACAGGTGAGTGAGCGCGGCGGGGCCGCTCGAGGGAGCGCCCGCCCGCGCCCCATGCCCCGGGGCCGAGGCTGCGGCCACCCATCCGCTCGTCCGCCCAGGCCCCCGGTCGGCCACGCCGCCGGGCCGGGCCGCGCTGCGCCGAGGAGGGGCGAAGCCCGGGCTAGGCCGCGCATCCCCGGCCTCGCCTTATCCCTCAGGCCGCGCTTCTGGGCCCCGGGGCCGCCCGGGACTAAGTTCCGCCCCCCGCTGAAGAATCCGCTGCCCATTGGTCGGCGGGATGGCGAAGGGCATGCGGGATTGGTGGCCAGGCCTCGGGGACGGGTATGATGGACAGGGAGGCAAACCCAAAGTTTCTGGTGAGCTGAGCTTTGGCGAGCTTTCAGAGATGGAAGGGGTTATCTCGGCCAGTCGGGGAAACTGAGGCAAAAAAGTTAAGGGACTTGCCCAAGGTCGAGCACTCGAACCCAGGCCTTTTGATTGACAATTTAGTGCTCTTTCTACTACTGCCCCCTTCTATACCTTCATTCATTCCTTCAAAAGGCACTTATTAAGCCCCTTCGTTGTGCCGGATTGCTTGACAAAGTTTGGAGAATACAGGATTCCTATACCCATAGATCTCAAAGTCCAGTAGGAAAATAAGACCCATATACAAATAATTACAGGGAACAATGCGGGGGGGGGGGGGACCAGCCAGGTAGCCTGGAGTCAGGAAGGCTTATTTTCCTGAGTTCAAATCCCACCTCAGACACTTAGTAGCTGTGTGACCCTGGGCAAGTCATTTCACCCTATTTGCCTAAATTTCCTCATCCGTAAAATGAGATAGAGAAGGAAATGCAAATGACTAGTATCTTTGCTCAGAAAACCCCAAATGAGGTCACAAAGAGTCAGACTGAACCACAACACGATATTTTTTTAATATACACAATAGAAAATTGAAGATAGGGGCAAAGTGACATGATTTCCCAGACCCTAGGAGGCATCTGTTTTAGAAGGTCTCCCAAGGAGTTTGCACTCAAGGCAAGGAGCTAGAGAAAAGGTAAATCAGTTTTTTAAAAGCCCATTGTGGGCAGCTAGGTGGTGCAGTGGAATAGAGCACAGGCCCTGGAGTCAGGAGGACCAGAGTTTAAATCTGGCCTCCGACACTTACTAGCTGTGTGACCCTGGGCAAGTCACTTATTCCTGATTGCTTTAAAAAAAAAAAGGCCAGTTAGACACATTGTGTGTACAGGTATCACCCTTGAAAGCAGAGAGTGTGGGGCAGCTAGGTGGCGCAGTGGATAAAGCACCAGCCCTGGATTCAGGAGGACCTGAGTTCAAATGTGGCTTCAGACACTTGATACTTACTAGCTGTGTGACCCTTGGCAAGTCACTTAACCCCTCATTGTCCTGCAAAAAAAAAGAAAGAAAGAAAGAAAGCAAAGGGTGCTCCCTTGAGGGAAGGGGTTGGGAAAGGAGACAAGAACAGGGTGAACAGAGAGAGGTCTGGGATTTGGGCCCTAGCACTTAAATTCTATCAGGAGGAGGGCTAGTATTCCCTGGGGAATCTGCCCCTCATCAACCCCCTCCATTTCAAAGAACTGAACTTCCCAGAAGGAAGCATTAGTGATTCTCTGGAGTTTCTTGTAATAAGAGCTTGATGGGACGTTGGACAAATCACTTGTTTTCTGGATGCCACATGTGTCATCAATAAAATTAGAGTGTTGGTTTAGCTCAGCTTTAGGGGCTCTTGTAGCCCCGAGCATATAATTTGGACCACTTTAGGAAAGGGTAGTTAGCTTCGAGATCATCACATCTTGGCCCACTACTTCCACAAAAGAGGAAGCTAAGGGGTAGAGGGGAAGAGACTCACCCAAAGTCACATGGCTAATCAGTGGCCGAGCCTAGAGAGATACTGTTTTCCTACCACAGATGTAGTGCTTTTTCCTTATACATGGCCATTCCTGCTGCTGCTTCTCTTTTATTCTCTACCCCTCTTCCCCCATTACAGAGAAGCAGCATGGGGTGGAGACAGACCTCTGAGCCTGAAAGACCTGGCCTTGAGCCTCACCTCCAGTGGGGCCCCAGCAAGCCCCTTTCCTGTTTAGCCCCCGTACACTTCTGCGCCACCGAGCAGCCTCCAGTCTGCACTGATTGGGGGAGTTTCCTTCTAGGAAAAACTATACCAGTGAAATCCCAGGAGTGTACCAAAAAAAAATTGTTCCACTGTACTGTTCTTAGCCTTTTGTCAGTCCATCCCTAAGCTTCCTGAGTCTCCACTATGGGCCCAGCCCACAGTGCTGGCATAGGAGGGGATTCTCCTTCATCTTCCATAGGGAAGGGAAGAAAGTAAGCATTTATTGAGTGCTTACTATGTACTGGGCATTGCGCTGCTAAGTGCTTTAAAAAATACTGCCTCGGGCAGCTAGGTGGTACAATGGATAGAGCACTGACCCTGGAGTCAGGAGGACCTGAGTTCAAATGTGACCTCAAGACACTTAACACTTAATAGCTGTGTGACCCTGGGCAAGTCACTTAACCTCAATTGCCTCAGCAAAAAAAAAAAAAAAATACTGCCTCATTTGATCTTAGTAGATTAAGCTTTGATTAAGCCCTTACAACACGGCCACCGTGCTGAGGTGATGGGTATACAGGTAAACAAGACAGTCTCTGCCATCAAAGAAACACCTGTGTCTCACTGTGAGGTTTACAGAACTCTTTCCAGGCCTGTCATTTGGTCCTCATCACAACCCTCTGAGGTCAATGCTGTTATGATCTCCATTTTGCAGATGAGGGAACTGAGGCTTAGCGAGCAATAAACATAGGAGGCGAGATCTGATCGAGGTTTCTTCAGACACTTTGCAGTCATCAGGCTATAACAGAGGACATTTGGAGCTCACAGTCCAGCAGGAGAAGGAGGAGGTGCTCTGACAGGGTGTCACAGAGAAGTCTGGGCTGGAGCTTTGGGGCAAGGCCGATTTAGGGAGGTGGAGAGGAAGAAGGACGCATTCCCTCATGCGCCTCGGAGCAAAGGTGGCAAGAGGGGCCCAGTGCCTGAGGGACAGGCCCAGCTGCAGCGGGGGTTACCTGGCCAAGAGCAGGGGGATGAAAGAGGGAAAGGGGGGCTCAGCAAACAGCCCGGGTTTGGAGGCAGAAGTCCTTGGCTCAGGTCCTGGATCTTCGCTTAGAATCTTGGGTAAATGCTTGCCCTTCCTGAATCTCAATGTGAGCAGATGAGCCTGTTCTTGTAGCTGTACATCATACAATGTCTGCAATGACTGTGGATAGCCTTAAATCGTAGGGACATTGAGACCTGAGGGAGCTGGCCATTTCCTTCATCTTATAGGTGAAGAAACTGAGACCCAGAAAGGGAAATTCACTTGCCCAAGCTTACACAAGTAGTAAGTAGTAGACCCGGGCCTGGGCCAAACCTTCTAGTCCCAAATCCAGTGCTGTTTCTGTTCCATTATGTAGAGCAGGGCAGGAGCACTACTGGAGCTTGGCTTTAAGGGCTGGGGAGAGGGAGAGTTTGTTAGGAGGCTCTTGTAAAGGTCCAGGTGCCAAGCTGCATAAACATTGTTCAGGACTCCCCTTGCGAAGCGCTCATCCAGGCCCTGGTTGAGCCTGAGTAAATCCCTTGACAATTTCAGGAATGTCTTGGGTTCATTGAGTGCCCCATAGTCATAGCTCTGGTGTTTGTGCCCCCAGCCCCTAGCAGAGCTTGGGAGTGGAGAGAGACGGGGAGAAGTGCTGGGCTGAATCACTGCAGGGCAATGAGGGGCTGTTAAGAAAGGACAGGCTCAGGGGCAGCTAGATGGCGCAGTGGATAGAGCACCGGCCCTGGAGTCAGGAGGACCTGAGTTCAAATCCGGCCTCAGACACTTAACACTTAACTAGCTGTGTGACCCTGGGCAAGTCACTTAACCCCAATTGCCTCACTAAAAAAAAAAAAAAAGAAAGAAAAAAAAAAAGAAAGGACAGGCTCAGGGGCAGCTAGGTGGCACAGTGGATAGAGCACCGGCCCTGGAGTCAGGAGGACCTGAGTTCAAATCCGGCCTCAGACACTTGACACTTACTAGCTGTGTGACCCTGGGCAAGTCACTTAACCCCAATTGCCTCACTAAAAAAAAAAAAGAAAGGACAGGCTCAGACACAGGGGCCAGCCATCACAGAAGACATCAAACTCTCCATCCTCAGCCCGACGGTGGCAGGAGAGCTCAGCCACTTCCCTGTAATGCGTCCAGCTTGGGAACAGATCTTTATTAAGCACTTCCTATATTCACAATCCTGTGTTAGGTCCTTAGGGAAACAGAAAAGTGAGACCTAAACATTACATCAAAAAGTAACATTACCAGGCAGTCTGTGCTCAAGTTTCAGGGAGGAGAACTGACCTGTCAGCTCAGGAGAAGCTTAAAAAAGACACTGTGCAAAGAGCATTGGGTTTAGAATCCCAGGTCTGCTGCTTACTGCCTGTGTGACCTTGGACAAATCACTTCCCTTCCCCAGCTTCAGTTACCTTCGTTGTCAAATTGGGGGGGCGGGGGTAGGGTGCTGATGGTGACCAGAGGGATCAGGGTACAGTAAGGGAGACTGCATAGACACCCGAAAATGAATCAATGCAGTGACCATTCTTTTTTTTTTTTTTGTGGGGCAATGGGGGTTAAGTGACTTGCCCAGGGTCACACAGCTAGTAAGTGTCAAGTGTCTGAGGCCAGATTTGAACTCAGGAATCCCTGAATCCAGGGCCGGTGCTTTATCCACTGCGCCACCTAGCTGCCCTGCAGTGACCATTCTTGACCCCAGAGAACTGAGGGTGAAGCATACCTCCCTCCACTCCTCCCAGCAGGGCTTCCTCTGCTGGTTGTATCGTAGAGTCCAAGAAACACTACTCTAGAAAGAGCCAGAGTTTTTATCCCAGCACTAATGCTTACTACAGCTTTGTGACTATTGGGAATCATCACCCTTCTGGCCTCAGTTTCCTCATCTATAAAATGGGGGTAGTAATACTTACCTATGTCTCAAGACTACTGTGAGGAAAATGTTTTGTAAATGTAATTATGTACTTTAAAAATAATATTAACGAATTCAGTGTCATAGATAACCTTCCCTTCTTAGTCTTTATATGTTAAATTGTTCATGTTTGCCGATTAAGTTCATAATAAAAAAGAAATTTTTAAAAATGTTTTTTAAACTTTTGCAAGCTATTCTCCTTCTGCACTCATTCCCCATCTAAGTGAAAGGATTCAACCTGCCTTGTTGTCTGATGTCAGGAGCTGAACTCAGTGCAGCCATGGCCCAGGAGACCAACCAGACGCAGGTGCCCCTGCTGTGCACCACAGGCTGTGGCTTCTATGGAAACCCTCGAACCAACGGCATGTGCTCTGTCTGCTATAAGGATTTCCTCCAGCGGCAGCAGAATAGTGGGCGAATAAGTCCCCCAGGTAAGGAGTCATATGGAGGGAAGGTGGGCACATCACTTTCCTTCTACATTCCCAACAATGGGTGATAAGGGGGGAGCTTGGTGGCACAGTAGGTAGAGCACCTGCCTTGGAGTCAGGAGGATCTGAGTTCAATATGACCTCAGACACCTGACACTTAGTTAGCTGTATGTCCCTGGGCAAGTCACTTAATCCCATTGCCTCTTTAAAAAAAAAAGAAAGAAAGAAAGAAGAACCATAGGTGATAAATAGGCTGCCAACATTGGATGAATTGGAAAGGTCAGGGAGATGTCCCTAAACATCTGAAAAAGATCGGGGGTCCTAGTGGACTACCCTCTCAGTAGGAACCAGTGTGACAGGACAGCCAAACCATTCCCTGGCACAAAAACCCATGTGCTTAACAATAGTACTTTTCCTGATAATAATGACTGTGCATCATGGGATAGTACCACAGACTGTAAGGAAGACTTGCAGCTGGTCCATCGGGCAAAGGAGAGACTCTAGATTAAGAGTAATTAGGTTTCAGGCGGTCTCCAGCAGGGACTTGTAAAAGGTGCCTGAGGTGAACCAGTTAGGGAGCAGGTGGAATGCTGAAGGCCCTGAGGGTCCCAAGTGTTGAGTGGGTAGTCTGGAGGATTCCTGGGGGTCACAGACATCAAGAAGGGACAGGTAATGTAAAAAAAAAAAAAATGTAAAAAAAAAAAAAAAAAAAAAAAAGAAGGGACAGGTGGCTCCTGTCTGATCTCTGCCATTAGGAGAGGAAGGAGGACCTACTTCAGTGTCTTAGGCTTCAGTAAGAGTAGCCAGAGGGAGGGGGGTGACGGTGATGCTGCCCTCTGCCCTCTACATTTGGGGTGTGGCATTCAGCTCTGGTTGAACTTTTGTATTATGGAAGGACATTACTTATGGGACAGTAAGGGACCAGAGAGCTAGGAAAAGACCAGAGCAAGGAAATGGGCCTGTTCAGCTGGGGAAGAGAAGGATTGGGGTGGGACTTAAGGAGGAGGAGGATGTTATAGCTTACTTCAAGTATTAGAAGGGCTTTTATGGAGTCTGATGATAAAAGCCAGCATTTCTCTCTCTCTCTCTCTCTCTCTCTCTCTCTCACACACACACACACACACACACACACACACACACACACACACAGAGTAGCAGGGTGTACAGCCATTCTTTGGGGCCCACAACAGCTGGGGATGGAGCAGACATTTTTATCCCCATTTTACAGATGAAGAAACTGAGGCCTAAGAGTTACCCAGTTTGTAAGCACCAGAGGAGTTTGAGGCCAGCTCTCCCCTAACCACTGTCAGGTGCTAAGATTTATTCCATTTAGCCCCAGAGGACATCCCCAGGAGTCAGGGAATGCTGCAGAGGAAGCTTTTGGCTCAATGTAAGGAAAACGTCTGCAATCACAAGAGCTTGGGTGGGGGGCCTCCCCATCTGTGCAGGTCTCCAAGTAGAAGCCAAATGATGGATGGTGTATAGAGGGCGTTGTCTGCAGGCCGTGTGCCTCTGGGATATCTCCAATCTCTGGGAAACCTTTCTTTCCCCACACAAGGAGTCTTAACACCATAACTCATTTCTTCATCACTTTAGGGTTTATAAAGTACAGTCCTGTGGGTACAACAGAGGCTCTGGGGTGTGAGTACTGCTGTGCCCATTTTACATATGAGAACACTGAGACGGAGATGAAGTGAACTGCCTAGATGAGGAGACAAATGGGTATTGTGTGTAGTGTCCTTCCTATGGAAGAGAAGGCACGTCTTGCCTAGGGCCTGGTCTTGACAGGGGTCTCATCCCTTTGCCACACCTGCTACGGAGTACTTTCATTGCCACAACAACTCCCTAGACGGGCTGTGGCCTAGTTAGAAAGACCCTGGCTTTGGGACCCAAAGGCCCAGAAGGCTCAGCTTCCACCCAACCAGGAGGCCCTGGGAAAGGCCTCTCGAGCCCTGATCTATGAGATGCAGATGATTGTTGGACTCTGGGGATCCTGCATTGGAAGGCTAGAGATGTTAGCAGCTGCCTCTGACTCTGGTAATTACTCCCTGGACTCTCACAGGCCATTAGGAGAGTCAAGGAGCTCTGCTTGTGGAATATGGACAGAGTGATGATTGAAGTGTGGGCTGGAGACTCAGTTCTGCCCTGAGTTGGTTTAGAGAGTACACTATTGGAGGGGACCAGCTACAACACAGGCTGATTGTGAGCTGTGCTTTTCAGTGACTGCTGGGGCTGGCGGAGCCTGGCACGTACTCCCCTTCTGGCTCTGGGGTCTGCTGTCCTCCTCTATGGCAGTTTGGGCTTTTGAGGGACAGAGAAGAGAAAGCTGATAGACATTCTATCAGAAGGACCCAGTCCTTTTGACAGCAGGGAACATCCATTTGACAGCAGAGAGCCTGGGAGGGACGGCTAGGAGAGAGATTGGAATGGGTAGGAATGGGGATGCCACGGTGACCGTACTGGGCATTCTCAACTTCCGACGATTCTTGTGATGGAAAAAAAGGTTTGTAGATACTACAGGGCTGTGGAAACGCCATCTGTGCCTGCTCGTCTTCATAGCTTTACAGAGGAGTGGTAGAAAGCGACGCTGGTTATTAGGACCAGGGGAGAGGCCTGGGAACCAGGTCTGGGTTCTAATCCCAGCTCAGACACTTAATGTTTCTGAATCCCCAGCCTGTCCCAGAGAAACCTTGGGCTTGCCATTTGATCTCTGTGAGACTCAGTTTCCTTAACTGTAAAATGGGAATAATAGTAATTCCTTATATCTTCACAAGGTTGTTGTGAAGTAAGTGCTTTATAAACCCAAAAGATCACTGGTCTTCTGTAGGAGCAGGGACAGTGGTCTGAGCAGTGGTGGGGCATGAAGAGGGTTTCCGTTCTGGGCAGTGCAGGCCCCAAACTGCCTCATTCCCCAGCGGTAGAGGGACCTTGAGACACAGCTTCTTATAGAGACAGTGGTGCAGGTGGTGGTGAGGCCCCGCAGCTGGCCCACAGAAGCCTTCTCAACTGAGGGTGCTACAAAGGAATAGAGTTTCCCATTGTTTCTGGGGAGAAGTGTGTACCAGGCCCCATCAGATGACCAGCAGCAGCCTTGACGGGGTGGAAAGAGTGTCTTGGGATGGGGAAACTTGGGCGGACTTCTCTATGAAACAAGGAGCCTAGATTAGGTGATGGCTAGAGAACCTTCATCTCCAAATCCAATGAACTTGTGCTTCTCTCCTAGCCATAGCCTGCGGGAGCATGGTCTCCAAGGGCCCTTGGTGGTGTTCATAGGTCCATAGAGAGGTCAGCAGTGCCCCAGGGCGGGGAGGGAGGCCTTCAGGACTCTGGCACCACCCACCTTTGTGTCCTCCAGCAGATCCAGTCCCTCTCCATCCCTCATCTTCTCCCCCTGTAAAATGAGGGCATTGGATGAGATCATGTCAAAGTCCCCATAATCTAATCCAGCCTCTTTTTGGCAACAGAGAGCCCACTGCCAGGGTACATCTGGTGCCTTTTCAGAGATCTGCCTGTATTTTTATTCCCAGATCTTCTCCATCCTGGAAGATATTTAAGCCTTGTTTTGTTTCACTACTCTCCAGCTCTTCTTGGCTTCATCCTTGCAGGCCTTGGGGAGTCCATTGATCTTTTTTTTTCCTGTCCTCCCCATCATGAAGTGAGACTGCCCGCCCCCCCTCTCCCCCTGCCAAGAGTATCTCCAAGTCAGCAGTCACTTAGCAAGTGGTGGATATTGAAGAGAGCTTGGAACTTGGGGATAATGAGGGACATGACTGGATTGCCACTGACTTCTCCTCTGCATGTTGGTGGGAGTGGGGAAAAGGTTCAGACGAGGCCTGATGGCATCTTAAAGTCCCGGTCCTCTCTGTCTCCTACTGAAAGCAGTCAACCAATAGGAATTTATTAAGGCCTGCTATGTGCCAGGCACCTGGGATACAGATGGAAACTACAGAGGCCCTGCCCTCAAAGTGCTTGTGTTCTGTTGAGGAAACAGCACGTCCACATTCAAATATGTAAAATAAACACAGGAGAATTTGGTGGGAGGGAGGCATGAAGAAGTGCGGGGCCTCCATGTTGTTACAGATGAAGAAACTGATGCCCAGGCGTAGGTGAAGGGTGCAGGTGCTTTTACTTCCAGTTCAGTGACATACCGTGCTAGCGTGCCATTCACACCGTCCCTAATGGCAAGGCAGTTAAAGGCAGGGCTAGCAGTCCTCTGGCTGGATTTGTTTTTTAGCTAGAGAAGAGATTAAAGTGAGCTTAATGGGTGTTCCTTGCCTGCCCAAAGTGGGCTTCAGGGACACTGTATGTCACAAGGCTCCATTGCCCATGAGATCCCAGCCCCCTTGTCACCCCTGCCACCGTCGGGCCCTTTCCGTGGGAGCTGAGGATCCAGTCCCTTTATTTTTTGGCAGAAGAAACAGGTCTAGAGGGGAAAGGACTTGCCCAAAGTCTGTTGAATTAAGTTGTTCCTGACTCCTGTCCTGACCACTGGAGCTCACACTGTTTTTGACTAGCATAAGCCCTTATTGTCTGCCCTACAAGTCCACACTTGAGTGTTCTCTAATTGTTGCATGTGTTTTACTATGGTTTTCCAATTTGACTAGAAGCTCTGAGAGGGCAGGTATCAAGTCTAATATTCTTGCAGCTCCTATAGTTTCCAGCACAGTGTTAGGCACCTAGAATAATCAAGTGGGGCCAGCCATCTCCCTTCCACCTTCAAGTTTCCCAGGGCTGACAGGTAATGGGACCTGGGCCAAATCTGGAAACCGACCTGACCCTCCAGGGCCTAATTGTGTTTTATTCCCAGTAGCCAGCAGCCCCAGTCCTGCTGCTGTGGAGACCTTCCCTGCAGCATGTGCAGAGGAGGCAGAACCTACACCTGATGATGTCTCAGCCAGGTGAGCACAGTCTTCCCCTTGGCCCTGTGTCCCCAACCCCTGCCCTTCCCAGTGACAAGGCACCATTAGTCTCCATCATCTTCCATGACTCTGCAATATCAACTTGCTGATCGTCTCTTATCTGCTCTCTGATGTGTACTCTCCTGATGGGTCCCCAGATCAAGCTCTCAGACTCCTGTGACCCACCAGATGACAGCGATGAGCATATCAAAGGATGACAGCCAGAGCCAGACAGGCAGCTGCATCCAGGCAGACGAGGCCATCGCCACGACTCCCTCATCAGGTAACGGGCAGACCCAGAAGGGAGCTGCATGGCGTCATCCACTGTAACCAGCCCCTTTTACCGCTGGGCAAAGTTAGGCCCGAAAGGAGACGTGGCACGTCCGCAGTAACGCTGCAGTAAGATGGTACTAGAAACTGGAGCACCTGATGACTGTTGCAGTATAATTTCTGCTGAACCTCATTTTACAGAGGGGAGAAGGGGGAGTCTGTGACCCAGAGGATAAATGACTTTGTATTCATGGCCAGCGGTGGGGCCCGCAGCCTCCCATGCACCCTCCTCCTGGGACCTGGCACGTAGTAGGAGCTTGTGGGATGAATGACCACGGCTTGGTGGGTGTCTTCAGATATTCAAAGGGCCGTTGTTGTGCAAAAGAAGGAGTAGATTTGTGCTGTTTGGCCCCAGAGGGGAGAACCAGGAGTAAAAGGTCAGAGGTGCAAAAAAGATCAATTAAGGCTTGATATCAGCATAAACCATCCGACAGTGCAGTGGACTGCCTCAAGCGGGAGTGGGCTTCCCTCTGTTGGATCTCTACAGGCAGAGGCTGATTGTCAGGTGCAGGCGATTGGGGGGATTCCTTTTGGACCTGGGTTGAACCAGATGCAGGATAGGGTCCCTTCCTCTTCATACATTCTGTGATGATTCTCTGGGACTTGGTGAGGATGAATAGAGGCCCTTGCAAAACTTCCAGAACAAAATCAAGTACTGTGCAGTCTTTAGACTCTGTTTTCAAGCATGGAGAGAGAAGAAAGTTTGCCTGTCTCCCTTAAAAGATAATGAATTAGGGGCAGCTAGGTGGCACAGTGGATAAAGCACCAGCACTGAATTCAGGAGGACTTGAGTTCAAATCCAGCCTCAGACACTTGACACTTACCGGCTGTGTGACCCTGGGCAAGTCACTTAACCCTCATTGCCCTGCCAAAAAAATAATAATAATGAATTAGCCACCATTGGAGCTCGTTGAATACAGGGTAATAGAATGGAAGGCCCATGATTGGGCCTGTTTGTTTTGATCTCTGTCTCCCCAGCTGCCCAGAGTAGCTGCTTCAGGATTTCAGGTGTCATGCTGCTGAGCATTCATATCAGGGTTGTTGTTAAGGAGACTTCTTTCTTCCCCTTTGCAGGGCCAGTGAGACTGGACAGATGCAAAAACTGAATGAACCAGTTAGCAAATGATCTAGTCCAGGTCCTGATTACCCAACTTTAAGGTAGTTGGGTAGCAACTCATTTCCTTCTAGTGAAACCCAAGGAAAGAGCACTGGACTGAGAGTTCTGAGGTGTGGCAGAGGCTCCCCAGGGCCTCAGACATCTTTTCTGTGGCCCCGCCAGGACCCCACCCACTCCTCCCCAGTTTGAAACCTCAGGCTTTAGCTGGATTCGAGATCCCAGGTGGGCACGTGGTCTCCAGAAGGTGCCCTATGTGACTGATAGATATTGAAATGCTGCTTTGTGGCTTAGAGAAATCGGGACTCCCTTTTTAGGATTTGAAGGACCCATGATTCCCATCTCAGTTGGAGGTCTCCTTTCCCTGAGGCATAACACCTGTCAGACTTAGTGGGAAGAATGCCAGATTTCTTAGTTAGGGGACAGAGGTTCAAATTCTGATTCTGTCCCTTATTTCCCATAAGCCAGTGGGCAGGTCACGAACCCTCTCCGGGTCTTAGTTTCCAGTACATAAAATGAGAAGGTCTTCATTTGTTTCTGTACATTCCTTCTCCCCACAACTGACCCCTTGGTGGCTAAACCTCTGGAGAGGAGCCACTCCGAATTTGGTTCGTCTGCTCTTCAAGCCAGGAAATTGTCATTTTCTGACCTTCCCTGTTTGCATCCTTGTATTCTTCCAGCAGAGTCTGTAATCTCCTTCTGAGCAGGGGCTATTGTTTGTTTGCCATAGTAAGCATTTAACAGATGCTTCTTGGGTTTCCTTGATTGGAGCGCAGCATCTCTAGGCCTGTACTCAAAGTGTGCACGGTTTGGTGGGGCCTGTCTGTACTTGTCTGCCACTCAGACACTGCCATTGAGCCCAAAGCTGTTCCCACAACGTGCTGAAGGGTTGAAGACATCTTTGGGGGAGAAACCGTCTTGGTCTCATCACTTTATAGACATGTCTCACTTTTGGCCCTCACGTGGTATTTTCCAATTTGATTCCCTGACCATATTTACCAGACTTTATTCTAAGTAGAGGGTTCTTAACCTGGGGTCCATGGGCCCCTTTGAAGATTTCTGAAGGTCCATGAACTTGGATAGAAAAAATTTCCTTCTTTATTTTCACTAAACTCTAATTGAAATATGGGACTTCTTTCAAGTATGAATATAGGCAACAAACCCCAGTAGTATCAGAATTCACCAGATTACCCAGGGGGCCATGACCTATAAGAGGTTCAGAACCCCCCCCCCCCATTCTCCAGTAATTCAATTCTTTCCAAAATCTGATTTGCCCCTAAAGCATGCAGATTCCCCCCAGTGATAAAGGTTAGTTCCTAGGAGGAATCTAGACATGGCTTGTCCTGGCTAGCAGCCACATCCTCGAAATGAGCCCATGCCCACCTGGAGGTACAGCTTAGTGAGACAGAGCCACCCAGGGTCTGGCGTGCTTCTTAGGAATCAGTCTTCTTGCTTGGTGTCACTCTGCATATGTCTTTTCTCTTCCAGGTTCTCTTGTCGAGACATCTCAGAGTTCCTCTGAGGAAGAGAAGTCGTCTGAGAAACCCAAACCGAAAAAGAACCGCTGCTTTGCTTGTCGGAAAAAAGTGGGTCTGACAGGTAGGAGCAGGAGTGCCTGGGCAGAACCCCTGCACCCCGGTGTGTAGACCTCTCTCCTTGGTGCTAGGAGAAGCCCACAGAGAGATGGAAGGGTCGAGGTCTCAGCTTTAGGATTGGGAGGCACCTTAGAGATGATCTGCAACAATATCTCCTCACTCCCCGACCCCCATATACTTTATGAATGAGGGGAGTGGAGTTCCAGAACGGAGAAGGCACTTGTCTAAGGCCACATAGCTAGGGCGGAGCAGGGGCAAGATTCCAGTCCATTTAATACTCCATGTTTCACCATGCATTAAAAAATATCTTGGGGGGGGGGTTGAAGGCAGAAGCAAGCAGAGGGAGGAACAGCCCCTCCTGTGGCTCAGTTATTGAGGATAGTCATTCTACTTCAGAAGGGATAGCTTCTGGTGGCATTTGAGGAGACTGAGCTTAGAGAGATGCAGCTGTCTGGTGAAGTGTTGGCACTGATGATTCTGAAGTAGGTGACCTGAGCACCTCAGGCCCCTTTGGTATAGAATGGTGACTTAGCATAGATTCTTGAACCCTTTGAAGGAATTTTAGAGGTCTTTACAGGAGACCAAAAACTCACCTGAGCTTGAAGGACTGATTGATTCATCCCTGTATTTGTGAGTCTCTGTGGAAGCTAGGAAAAGATGTCTATACGTGTGTGTGTGTGTGTGTGTGTGTGTGTGTGTACATACATGCCCCATACCCCCACATCCCTGCAGAGCCCTAGGACCTAATGGAATCTATATATGCAGGAGCCCATCCGGGCACCTCAAGAACATCAGTAGCCATCATCCTCCATCTTCTACTTAAGAAATTGGCTTTTTGAACCTCAGTTTAAGACTTTATTGTTATCCTTATTTCATTAGACTGTCATCTGTCATGTTATCCATCCGTTCCTAGCTTTATGTCATCTACAAATCTAATAAGCCTTTTATTGAGAATGTTGATTAAAATGCTAACAGCACAGAGTGAAGTGCAAATCCCTGGGGCACTTTACAAGAGGATTCCAGAGATGAATCCAAACTGTTAATGACTACCAGTTCTCCCCCCCACCCCTACCCCAGGGCATTGAAGGTTAAGTGACTTGCCCAGGGTCACACAGCTAGTAAGTGTCAAGGGTCTGAGGCCGGATTTGAACTCAGGTCCTCCTGAATCCAGGGCTGGTGCTTTATCCACTGCGCCATGGCTACCAGTTCTAACCCTCCCAGCTATACTTTCGTCTAGCCCACATCGCTAAACTTAGTGAAATCTAGGGCAATGATATCTGCCAAATCGGCTGACTGTAGTCTAGCAGCCCTTGCAGAAAAGAATGAATTTGCCCGGGCAAGATCTGTTACTGATAAAACTTGACTTGCTCCCTTTTTTGCACATTCATATTAGCTGTGCTCTCTTCAGCAGCACATATACGAAAATCAAATTCAAGTTTACTGATCTAGAGTTTGCAGACTCCTCTATTCCCTTTTCTGGAAATTTGGATCTAGAATTTGCCCATTCCCTATTCTCCAAGGTCATTAGCAGGCACTTAGGAGTCATATCTTGGAGTTCTTTTGGTCTCACTTCTCTGTCAGCTAGATTTAATTTGTCCTTCCCAAGCTAAAGACCATTCTCCTGGGGTCGTTCTGCCTTCCCTCTGGTTCCTTTCCATTTCCCCTTCTACCCTGAGCACTGGCCTTCCCCCTTCCGTATTCCACCTCTTTCCCAAGGTAACTAAAAACCCCTTTTTGTTTTCCTTAGATTTCCCCTCCAGCCAAATCCTTTCTCCTTGAGTTTTTATCTCCTTTGACCCTGCTTAGGACATCGCTTCTGTATGTCTCTCCCCTCCTTCCTTCCATCTCGTCATCGAGTCTCAGTTGGCCTGTGCCCCCTCCCAGTCTTTTCAGACAACCCCTCCCTTTCCACCTCACTGGAGCTATGGCTCTTGTTGCCTAGTCAAGCTTCCAGGGCCTCCTGCCTCTCCTCTCTCCAAGCCCACTGTCAAGGGTACATTCCCCTCCAAGATTCCCATCATTTCCACCCCAGTTTCTTCTTGAAGGTGACAATCAGATCTAGGATAGCATTTCTCCTCATTGCTTTCTCTCGCTTTTAAAAGATGAAATGATTATTAAGGCAGTTCAGGAATGGATCAGCTGCTCTGCTTTGGACAGAGAGGGAGCCCCGGGAGCAGGCTTCACAGAGGACCAGCAGGATGTAATAAGAAAGAGGTCTGATCAAGGAGGGTGGCCTCAGCTTGGGGAGAGCCTCGAATGCCAGGCAGAGGAGTTGGAGGGGTACTTGGAAAGCAGAAGGGAGCACTTAATACTTTGCTGAGCAGAGGAGTGACGTGACCAGAGCTGTCTGAGAAGGCAGATTGAGGCAGCACGGGAGGCCTGGAGAGTGTTCTCTTCTGACAGAGGGGAAGCCCAGGAGGCTGAGGGCCTTCCCAGGCTGCTGCCGGTGGCACTAGAGAAGAGGGGACCCATTGGAGAGAAGAGATAGGATTGAGACTGGCTGCCCCAGAGGGGGAGGTAGAGGGAAGAGGCAAAGGTGACACCCAGGCTTCATATGTGGACTCTGGTCACTCGGTCAGCAGGCCGTCATCAGGTGCCTACTGTGTGCCAGCCGCTGGGAAAACACTGGGCACACCGGGAAAGGCAGAAGACAGGCCCTGTTCTCCAGGGGCTCACAGTCAGATGAGAGAGACCAGGTGCAAACAACCACGTTGTACAGATGAGCCAGACTGGAGAGCCTGGAGATCATCAGTATTGGGAAGGCATTGGCATCAATGGGACTGGGAAAGACTTCTTGTAGGAGGAGGGATTTCAGTCCAGGGAAACCAGGGAGGGAGGCAGAGAAGAAGAGGACCACAGGCTGGGGAGCATGGACACCTCTAAGGACTAAAGGCAGGAGCCCAGGCCAGGGGGCTAGGGGACAAGCCAAGGGCTGGCTGCTGAGCCTGGCTCCTTCCTGTTTCTGCTGGCTGGGAACCCTGGATCATGTGGCAGCCATTCTCTGGGCTCCCGTTGTCTCCCACGCTCCGCCTCCAGCCAGCAGCTCCCCGCCCCCAGGAAGAACTCCTAGGAGACCGAGGCGCAGTTCTATTTTGGGAGCCCCTGCACTCCGTGAGGGACTCCTATCAAGTGCTTCCTAAAATCACCCATAAGCACCTTCTCGGTAACCTACTTCTGGCCTGGGGTTTTCTCTCATTTTCAGCAGGTAGAAATGGAACTGATATTCTGGGAGTCAACTCCACCTCTGCTGTAGGTTGAGCCTGCTGTGATGCTAGATGAGCCCTGCTCAGGGCAGCCCCCTCCTCACCCCCTCCCCAACTAAGAAAAAAAGCAAAGTACCCACAGGGCCCAAGGCCCACCTTCCACTGAATGACATCCCATGTGGCTCTGGGCTAGTCACAGCTTCTCTGAATCTTGTCTTCGTCTGCAAGCCTCCAATGAAATCTGTGTTCTTTTCCTCCTGGAGTGCTTTGTAACCTTAAAGCACTATAGAATTATTATTATTTTTTTGGGGGGGTGAGGCAATTGGGGTTAAGTAACTTGCCCAGAGTCACACAGCTAGTAAGTATCAAATGTCTGAGGCTGGATTTGAACTCAGGTCCTCCTGAATCCAGGGCTGGTGCTCTATCCACTGCGCCACTTAGCTGCCCCTGGAAGTATTATTCTTAAGAGGAAAAAGCCACAGGGAGATAGCTTGATGTTGGAGTCCAGTTGTGCTAAATAATTGTGTGGCCTTGGGCAATTCACTTACTATTTCTGTGCTTCAGTGTACTCATCTGTACAGCAGGCACTGTAATACTTGGGCTGTCCACCTCTAAGAGTTGCTGTGAAGACAGTATCTTGTAAATTTCAGACGCCTACAAATTATAGTGCATGTGGGAGGGCAGAGGAGCTGGGGGAAGCTCCCCAGAACAGGAAGCAAGACCACGACCATCCATTGTTTGCTTGGAAGCCTCTTCCTCCCGGTCCCCTCCACACGAGATCTTGAGCAGATCAGTTAAAAGGCAGTCAGCCGTGCCATTGGCCCCGGTTGTCTGTAGCACGGCATGTTGGGTTGAAAGCCCCCGGCTGCAGTTCTGGTGCTGACACTGTCTATGCAACCTTGGGCAAGTTCATCCCCCGCCACACTCCGTCTTCATGTCTCCCCCAGGACTCCAGCTCATCATCTCCAGAGTAAATCCGATGCTCCCCCTCCACTGGCTATCCCACAAGGTTGTGGGGAAGAATAGGTCCTTTCTAGCTCAGAATCCTTTGCTGCCCGGTGACAAACCTGAAAGAAAGAGTCTATAGGAACAGAAGTTGTCTCTGTGTCCACGGTGCTGGACTCAAATGGTGGCCCTGTCTGTGGGCCTGGGAGGAGGGTTGAAGTGACAAGCTCATGGGCATCTGCCTTCCTGATGTTCCCTGCTCTTCCCGTGGTTAGGGAAAGGGGTCAGCTTCGGGTCCCATTGGAGTGCATGGGAGGGGCCTGCCCAGGGCTGGGAGCAAGATCATAGAACTCCAACCAAACCCCTGGCCAGCCAGGCTAGGGGTCTGTTTGTCTCCCCTGGGGCCCAGAGGAGGCACCAAGGCTTCCTTAGTTACTTTGTCACTTTGTCGTTAGGACTGATTATCCAGTAAAGCCTGTTCTTGAAGTTTGGGGGACTTTTGAGCAGATGACATTGGGCTTGGTCAGGAGCCTTTCTCCGCAGCTCTCCTATCTTGGGCCCTGTGTTGATGGGCTGTGTCAGGTGCCCTCAGTTGCCACAGGCTCAGTCTACAGAAAGGTCCCTGTGGGGTCTGTGGTGCTGGGGCCTGGAGCCTGGCTTCCCTAGCAACCACAGTCCCAGCTCACATTTGGAGCCAGTGTCCTTCGGGCCGCAAAAGGGGCTTGGAGAGAGCGTCTTGCTCTGCCATTAGCTGCCCCACCTGTTAGTGATAATGACCAACATCTTTATAGCACTTTGAGACTTGACAAAAACCCCAGGAGGTCAGTGCTGCTGTTACCCCTATTTTCACCATTGGACAAAATGAGGCAGATGGGTTAAGTGACTTGCCCAGCATCCCACTGTCTACAGTGTCTGAGGCTGGATTTCAACTAGGGTCTCCCTGACCCCAGGTACAACACTCTTATCACCTGGGCCTTGGAGGGTCTGGGCTCGAGTCCCAGCCCTGAGTTTTACCACTTGTGTGATCTTGGTCACACGGCCTCCTCTCTCTGTGTCTCAGTCTCCTCTTATGAGGGTGTTGGGTTTCACGGTGTCTGGAGGCCTTTGCCACTGCATCCTACGATCATATCTTTGATCTGAGTTCAGATTTAATCTGCCTTGGATCAAATTGGAAGCTTCTCCTCTTCTTCCCTGTCCAGGCTTTGACTGCCGCTGTGGAAATCTGTTTTGTGCCATGCACCGATACTCAGAAAAGCACAGTTGTCCCTTTGACTACAAGGCTGAGGCCGCTGAGAAGATCCGCAAGGAGAACCCCCTCATTGTGGCTGAGAAGATTCGGAAGTTGTGAAGTGAGAAATGTGCCCCCAGCCTCAGCCCCCCCAGATCCTCTGGGTATATGAGCATTCAGGACTCAGACCTGGGCAGCAGGGGTTGAGGGAGGAGTGCCCCTGTCCAGAATCTTGCCATAGAGCATCTTCTGAACTAATTAGTTTGGCTAACCTGGGAAATGGACTCTGTCGGTGGGTGTGTCTGAATCCTAGCTGCTGTCTCCCTTCCCCCAGGCCCTCCTTTTGGAAGTCCAGCATGATTCAGTGACTAGAGGTGAGCGTGGGGAGCCCCAGTCCTTGTCTGCCCCCCCACTGAGGTCCCTTTCCTCTCTGTACAGGCATGGCATCCCTGAGGGGCACGGTCACCCGCGCCACTTAAGAGGTCCTTGACTCCTCACCCTGAAGCCAGGCCTCTCCCTCCAGGTGGGGAATCTGGCTGAATCTGCCCTGAAGCCATCTCTGGGGTTTGGGTATTCCCCAAGATAAAGAACTCTGCAGCTCGAAAGCCCTTAGACTTGTTTGTGTCCTCTCCCTCCCTGGCTCCAGGGAAGATAGTGGGACCAGCTCCCCTCATGTCTCAGCAGGAAGCCTGCCCTCGGTTCTGTATCTCCTCCCTTCCCTTGCCATCTCCCAGGATTTCCCAGCACCCCCAGCACAGCGGGGCCTTCCTTTCCAGTGGTCAAGAGGGTCCCCTCTCAACTCGGATCTTCCTGCCAACCACAGGAGCTGTTTGGGACCCAGTCATAAGAGATGCATTGAAGAGGGTCCCCTCCCTTCCCCCCCAACCCCATCCCCCACATCCTTCTTCCCTCCTCATGCAATCACTTTGCTACCTATGTTCTGCCTTACTGTGCATTCCCAGTTCTCGGGTTTGCATATCCACTTCAGACCAGCACCCTGTCTTCCCTCACAGGGAAAAATCTCAGAGGAACCTTAGCTTTGTGTAAAGGTATTGCCGATAGTTAGCAAGCCTGGGTGAAGGGCAGAAGCAAATTGGTTCTCTGATTCAGTACCTTCCTCCACCTTGCTCTTGTAGGCACCCACTCCTTCAAGCCTGTGCCCCTGCCTGTGTCAGGCAGGCTCAAAATGGGAAGCGAAATGTGCTGAGCATTGGCCCCCTGATCCACTGGGCACACAGCCACCTGTCCTCAGGGCACATGGCATCTTGAGTAGATCTTCGGGGCTGGGAGGGAGTGTGCTTCTCCTTGGTGTTCCCTCTTTTCTTCCTGGGAAATCTTGGTGGGGATGCAGTCCTGCCTGACAAGCAAACCGGCTTGGTTTAGAGGCGAGGAATGGTGCTCTGTAGTGGTGTGAAGGAGAAGGGGCCCTGCGGCCAATTAGGAGGAAGCCCTGCTGGGCAAAAGAAGTGACTCCCTGACTCTTTTGGAGCCCAAGACACCCAGCACCTTAAAAGAGCCACCTGGACCTCTCCAAGAGGCAAAAGGAAAATGTGTCTGGCTGCCCAATTGGATTTGGAATCTAGTCTCTGCCCCTTCCCCCCTCCCAACCCCCAGCCCAGGGAGTTGAGCCAGATCCGCACTGGGGTCTTGGCTCAAGATGGCCCTGCAGGCCCTTCCTAGTGGCCAGTGGGCTGCCATCTTCTCAGGTCTCCTGCAGCTGCCACAGCTGTTCTGGATTCTTAGTGAGTGCTGCTGCCTTCCTTGCCACACTTCTTCTGCCTTCTGGATCCCATCAGCACGTTCTCCCAGGTGTACCTTTTACAGACAGATTTTAGGTGGCTGGGCAGGAGCAGCAGTCACAGCCCATTCACCCCTCAGGACCAGACATGTCTGCTGCCCTTCAACCTCTTGACCATGCACACCCTTTGTAGCCCCAAGGGCTGATTGGTGGGCTGGTGGCCTCCAGCCTACTGCCCCCTTCTCCCTCCTGCTGAACCAGTTTGATCTTATTTTTCGTCTCCCCATCCCCCAACCTCATGCCCCGCCTCTGTAAATATTAATATATGCCGTTTGTCTCCATGGTGTGCTGTGTCTCACATCCAGCTTGGGCCCAGAGGGCAGAATCAGGTGCATTGTTGGGAGGCAGATTTAGTCTCCAGCTATGGAAGAGCTTCCATAAAAATTAGAGCTGTCCAAAAGTAGAAGAAGTGCCTGGGGAGGTTGTGAGTTCCCCATCGCTAGCAGTCATCAAGCAGTGTTTGGATGATCCCCTGTCAGGGACGGTTTAGAGAGGAAGCAGCTCAGGTGGAGATTGGACCTGATGCCCTTGGAAGGCCATGGCCAACTCTGCAGGTCAGGCGTGTAGCCTCTGCCCTTGGTCTTCATACTGGTCTCCCTCTTTCTGAGCCTGGTGGAGTGGCAGTGGATGTAGGAAGGGACCTGGAATTGGGGAGGCCTTTAGGATCAACCCCTCCCATCCACGAGGGCTAATAGCCACCCAGTCCCAGGAAGGTCCTGTGAACAGGGCCAGTTCTGTACCTTAAGATTGGCTAGCCCCACCTGACTTCTTTGGAGCCCTCCCTATGTCTCATGACCCCTGGTAGATGAGGCAGTTGAATTTGTTCCCTTTCAGCTCTAAATCACATGATCTATGATTTGCCTTAAAGAGGATTAGACTGGGGTTGTCCAGGAGGAAATAGGCTTCAGTGCCCCACATAAGAGCATATTCCTTTTTCTCATTCCCCCACACTCCCCTACTCCCTGGCCAAAACAGCCCATTTGGAACTAACATTCTAGTTCTGAATGCCAGTCCTGCAAGGGACAGGAAACCCCAATGGAGGGGAGGGGAGCGGAGCTCCAGAATTTCATGTCCCCGTCTATAAAATGAGACTTGGACAGAAATAGTCTCCAAAGGGCTTCTCACTCTGATGTTCCGTGTGCTGTTTCCTCTCAGCTCTGGGAGCCAGCTACGTTCACTAGCATTTGGGGAGCCAAGAGGGACCTTAGAGATCATCTGATCCAAATCCATTTTAAGATGAGGAAATAGGCCTGAAAGGTAAAAAAAAAAAAAAAACAAAAAAAAAAAACTAAGGGCTTCCAGCTCTGACATGGTGTTGTAACATTCCCTCGGCCTCAGAGTCTCTTTGGGAATTTTTGATGGGCCACAAGACCCAGGTCCTAGATGTGCAGGAGCTGGGACAGGAAGGAGGGTTACTGGACATTCTCGACAATAGGTAGCCTCGCTCTCCTTACTCTGCTCTCATCCTTAAGCTCTACTGCTCTGGACCCTTTCCCCGGGCTGCCAGGTCCATCCAAGCTACCTTCATCCCACATGCCAAGAGACAGTTACCTTTTATTTCCTCTTTTAATAAAAAGTTTCTCAAGCTTGCATATACAACCAATGGTGTTAGTTCTGCTTGGTGAAGTACTGAGTTTTTCCAGCCAGTGGTATTGGGTTTGAATGTGAATACAGTTTGGATTTGATGGAAAAGAAAATGAGGGGAGCAGAGAGGCAGGAGGGAGAATTGTGGGGCTTCCTTCACAAAGCCCCTAGTAGCTAGTGGTGGAGAGCAAAGATGGTCTTCCTCTGGCAAGACTCCAACACACACAAAAATAGAGCTAAGGGTACCAGGGGCAGGTGTATTCAGTGCCCCACCCCCAAAGAAAAAGTGGTTTGATGCTTCCATCAAAGGTAAGGGTGTTACAGAAAATAAATTCTCTAAGTTGAATTTAAAAAACGTGAAGCACTACTGTGTGGGGGGAAGTGGCCAACGAGCCCTGGTGCCTGCCCTGAGAGAGTGCCCAGCCTCCCAGGGGCCAGGAAGCACAGGTGAGACACAATATTACAAGATATGTTTATGTAGTGATCTCAGAACTGCTATGTGAAATCCCGGTGCTGGGGGGGGGGGTGGCAGCATCAAGCAAGGGACCAAATCATTGTCTACTGTGTGCAAAGTACTGAGGCTACAAGGACAAAACCCACTGTTCCTTCATGAAGCTTATGTTCTACTCTGGAAAGCAATGCAGGTAAGTGGATACAAAGCATTGAGAGCAGAGAAAGCTAACACCCAAGGGGATCAGAGAAAGCAGACAGCCCCTGTGTTCATCCTTGACAAATAGAATTCTAAATGAGGGAAGGGAAGTAGGGGGTGTGTTCCAGGTAGAAAGTACGGCCTTTGCAAAGGCCTGGAGGTGGGGGTTCAGAGAGTAACTTGGGGAAAGCTGCCTGGAGAAAGTGGTATTTGAATTGAGTTTTGAAGGGTGGTTATTCCAAGGAGGAGGAGCAGCCCAAGCAAAGATTTAGAAATAGGAAGGTATAGTAGGGGCAGTGTCTCTGCCTTGTTTGGAGGGTGGAGGGGAAATAACAGGTGATAAGGTGAGAGGTGCTGGAGTCCTATTTTTCTGCATATAATGTCAGATTTTTTTCCCCATGTGTGTGTTTTGCTATTAGGGATAGGTAGGTACTAGACTTGTGATTTCATTGATACAGAAAATCCCTGGATGAGGAAGTTCCCTCTACTAATGCAAAGCTGCCTTGGCCTTGCCTAAAGGCTGTGATTTGCCCAGGATTATATAGCCAGTATATGTCAGAGATAAGAGTTGAATCCAGGTCTTCCACTGTTTTGCTTCTAGTCCCTGGTTTTGTTGAACTGGTTGTTTGGTTATGTTTTTTTTTTCTTTTTATAAGAGATAAGAGGTTTGGGGGAAAATCCATTGGGAAATGTAGATAATGTTAAAAGATACTAATACAAACATTTTTTTTTTAATGGGGTTATCACTAGATGGGGGAGGGCCTTGAATGTTACACACATACATACACCTTGAACTTGGAATGTAATAGGGAGTCACTGAAAATGTTTGAGCAGAGGAATTGACAGGCCTGATACCACTATACCACGCTTACATAAGAAGTCTTATCTCCAGGCTTAAACATCCCTAATTCCTTCAACTAATCCTTGTATACTATGATTTCCAGTCCTCTCCCCAACATGGTTGGTCTTCAGTTTGTCTATGTCCATCCTAAAACATGGTACCCATGCACAAACAGCCAATGCAACCAAGATAAGAGGGCAAGCAGAAAGCTAGGAAACCATTTTTATAGCAAGTGTCTCTGATAAAGTCCTTATTTCTCAAATATATAGGGAACTGGCTCAAATTTGTAATTATAGGAATCATTCCCTAATTGATAGATGGGCAAAGGATATGAACAGGTAATTTTCAGCTCAAGAAATCAAAGTTATAGTCATAAGGGAGGAAAATGCTCCAAATGCAAATTAAAATAACTCCAAGGTACCACTCCACACCTATCAGATTGGCTGATATGAGAGAAAATGAAAATAAATATTAGAGGGGATTTGGTAAAATTGGGACACTAATGCACAGTTGGTGGAGTTGTGAACTGATCCAACTGTTCTAGAGAGCAATTTAGAACTATGCTCAAAGAGGTATAAAATTGTGTATACCCTTTGATCTAGTAATATCACTACTAGGTGGTAGAGCTAAAAAGGGACAGAGGAGGACGTATTTTTACAAAAATACTTAATATAGCAGCTCTTTGTAGTGGCAAAGAATTGGACATTAAGGCTGAAAAAGTTGTGGTATATGATTGTAATGGAATATTACTATGCTATAAGAAATAACAAGCAGGCTGATTTCAGAAAAAAAAAAAAACAACCTGATAAGACATGAAGTGATGCAAAGTGAAGTGAGCCAAACCAAGAGAATGTTGTACACAATACACAGGAACAGCAATACTGTACCATGATCAGCTGTGAAAGACAGCTATTCTCAGTGATACAGTGATCCAAGATAATTCCAAAGGACTCAATGAAGCATATTATCTGCCTCCCTATAAAGAACTGATGAAGTATGAATACAGATCGAAGCCGACTATTTTTCACTTTATGTATTTTTTTCCTTTTGGGTCTGTGTCTTCTTTCACAACATGACTAATATGCCAATATGTTTTGCATGATTGAACATGTATAACCTATATCAAATTGCTTACATCTCAGGGAGAGAGGAGAGAGGGAGAGAAATTTTGGAACTCAAATTTTTTTTGAAAATGAATGTTAAAAATTGTCTTTATGTGTAACTGGGGAAAAAATAAAATATTTTTAATTGGCACCCAGAACTGAGCAGATGTGGTCAGACCAAGGCAGAGCACAGCAGGATTCTTACCACCTGTTTACTGAACACTTTCTTTTAATGAGGGCTTTACATCACATTAGCTTTTGGATCTGCTTAGCCTCAAGTTTGACAAGTATTGAACTTACAGTCCACTACAACCTCTACAGCCTTTTTTCCCCATACAAAATATTGTCCAGACCTCTTTCCCCCACCTTGAATTTGTGGAGTTGATTTTGAAAACCCAAATGTTGGGCTTTACACTTATTTCCATATAATTCCTTCATATTAAGTTTGACCCATTGCTCTAGTCTGTCAAGATTAAAATTGAACATTTGGATTCTTACACTACCATTCTATATGTTAGCTATCTCTTGTAGCATCTTGTCTGCAGATCTAACATACATAGCTTCAAATCACTGATTATTTTTTAGAAAGTTGAATAAGCCATCTAACTGTATAATCCTCTAAATTACATTTTTCCCCAAAAGAGACTCAAATGCTTCACTGAAATCTAGGTATGATATATGTGTGCGTATAATGTATATACGTGTATGTGTTTAGAATTCCTCTGATCTACCAGTCTACTTAGTAAGCCTGTTTAAAAAGGAAATTAGGCCAGTCCAGAATGACCTGTTCTTAAGCCAGTGCTGGCTCTTTGTGATCACCACTTCCTTTTCTAGATGTTCACTATCCAACCAGCGAGAAATCACATTAAAGTCTACTAGTCTGTACCTTACTTACACTCTCCACTTTCTGTCATTTTTTGGAAACCAGGGCAGTATGGCCTGGAGTCAGGAAGACATCTTCCCAAGTTCAAATCTAGTCTCAGGCACTAGTTGACCCTGAGCAAGTTACTCAACCCTGTTTGCCTCAGTTTCCTCATCTGTAAAATGAGCTGGAAAATGGCAAATTACTCCAGTAACTTTACCAAGAAAACCCCAAATGGGGTCAAGAAGAGTTGAACATAAGGGGGCAGCTAGGTGGTGCAAAAAAGACAAAAGCAACAAGAAGAGTTGAACATAACTGAAAAGTGACTGAACAACACACCTGTCATACATTTCAAAAGGCTAGGCAGTAGATAGAACACCAGCCCTGGAGTCAGGAGGACCTGACTTTAAATCCAGTTTCAGCCACTTAGTAGCTGTGTGACCCTGGGCAAGACATTTAACCCATATTGCCTCCAAAAAATTTTTTTCGGAATTACATTTGCCAGTTATTTGAGCACCTTGGAGTGTAATTTATTTGGGTTTGGTTATTTGAATGCATTGGGGGCTACTATTGTGCTTTCTTACTAGCTCCTTAGTTACCTTAGAATTTCAATTCTTTATTAATTTTTTGGGGGGGGGTGTGGTTTTTTTTTTGCAGGGCAATGGGGGTTAAGTGACTTGCCCAGGATCACACAGCTAGTAAGTGTCAAGTGTCTGAGGCCGGATTTGAACTCAGGTACTCCTGAATCCAGGGCTGGTGCTTTATCCACTGTGCTATCTAGCCACCCCCTCTTTATTAATTTTTAAATGTTCTTCCCAGTCCAAAGATCCATTCTCCTGGACAAGGAAAATAGAAGCCACATAAGAGTCAAACAGTTCTTTCTCTGTGTCCATTATTCTCTTCTTCTCTATGTCTTCCTAACCCTCTTTGATTTTCTCCCAACGTACCTAAAACCCAGCAATTATGATCTGTTTCAAGTAGGTCTGATTGTATCACATTTCCATAATCATCTTTCTTCTGGATATGTCTTTTTAAAAATCTAATTTGTTCATGAGTTCCCTGTGCATCCACATTCGTCTCTTTCAGTAACTCCCTTTTTTTCTTCTTCATTGGAATTGTTTCTTTAGCATTTTCAGAATTTCATTATTGACACTTTCCCATCCTTCTGGTTTTCCCTGTAGAGTTTTAACTCATCGAATACTACTGGTCCTTCTGAATACTTTGAAATATATTCTCCACAAATTGAATACATATATGTGTGTGTGTATGTATGTATACATATATTACACTAACTTTCCTTACATTCTCAATCATAAATTCTGAAATTAAGTGGTTAGTGTCCTCTGGTTCCCATCATTCCTTCCCAGCAATCAGTCTCTCTTTGTGCATGAGAATAAGGTCCAGAAAATAGCAGTTCTCATCATTTTCTCTGCATTTTTTAAATGGTAGTGATTAAGCCAAGGATATGTTACCTACTTTTTTTTTTTGACAGTTCCAATAGATGTCCAGATATTTGAAGTTCCCCACTAATTAATCAGTCAACATGCATTTATTAAATGCCTATTATGTGCCAGGCACTGTGATAAGCTCAAAAGATACAAAAGAGAGAGAGAGAGAGAGAACGCAAAAATCAGTCCCTGCTTTCCAGGAGCTCAGTCTAATGGAGGAGACTGCAATCAAACAAATACATACAAACAAGAGATAGACAGGATAAACTGGAAACAATCAACAGAGGGGAGACACTAGCATTAAGGGAGATCAGAAAAGTCTTCTTGCAGAAGGTGGAACTTTAACTGAGACTTGAAGGAAGCCAGGAGATGAAGATGAGGGAGAGGATTCCAGGCATGGAGGATACTCGATGAAAACTGTCCAGAGGCAGAAGGTGACAATGTCTTGCAAGGAGGCCAGAATTATTGAATTACAGAGCATATCATGAAGAGTAAGGTTTAAGAAGAAGGTAGAAGTAGGGGCAGCTAGGTGGCACAGTGGATAGAGTATCGGCCCTGGAACCAGGAGTACCTGAGTTCAAATGCGGCCTCAGACACTTATACTTACTAGCTGTGTGACCCTGGGCAAGTCACTTAACCCCAATTGCCTCACTAAAAAAATAAAAAAAAAAAAAGAAGAAGAAGAAGGTAGAAGTCATCCACAATCTCTCAACTGGTGTGGAGCATATACATACACACATGTATGTTATTATACATTTCATATATTATGTGTGAATATTACATGTTATGCATATAATATGTGTATTATATGTATGTGTGTGATCTGTCCACGTATAACATATGTATTCATAAATTGTTTGATGAGCTCTAATAAACCACAACAACTTGAAAATAAAAAAAATAAGGTAGAAGGAAGTAATACTTTTTTAAATGAAATTTAATTTTGATTTTATATTTTGTTTTTACATCTCCAAAATTTGTCTTGATATCCCTTCCTCCCAGAGAGTCATCCCATATAACAAAAAAAGAGGGAAAAAAATCTACAAAAACTGATCAATGCATCGAAAATGTATGCAATCCATAACACCTTCATACCTCCTACCTCTGCAAAGGCATGGTGTGGTAGTGTCTTCTTATGTTGCTTCTTTGAGGCCATCCTTCAATATGCATTTAATATGCGCCTGCTATATACCAGGCACTGTAGGATACAAAGACAAAAATGAAACAACCTTGACCCTTAAGGAGTCTACAACCTATCAAGAAAGATAGGATTGGGGGGCAGCTGGGTGGTGCAGTGTATGGAGCTCTAGCCCTGGATTCAGTAGGACCTGAGTTCAGATCCGACTCAGACACTTGACACTTATTAGCTGTGTGACCCTGGGTAAGTCACTTAACCCCAATTGCCTCACACACACACACACACATACACACACACACACAAAAGATAGGATTGGGGGCAGCTAGGTGGCACAGTGGATAAAGCACTGGCCCTGGATTCAGGAGGACCTGAGTTCAAATCTGACCTCAGACACTTGATACTTACTAGCTGTGTGACCATGGGCAAGTCACTTAACCCTCATTGCCACCAAAAAACAAACAAAAAATGGAATGTAGACTCTCTAAACTAGAAGAGAATTTAAAGATTACCTGATCCAACCCCCTCATTTTACAGAGAAAATATTAGAGAAAAGAGGGACTTGTCCCATAGCAAAGTGACTAAATGGGCCAAGCAAGACTAAAACCAGGTTCTCCTGACTCCTGGCCCAGTGGGCTTTCCACCACCTAGAGACAAAGGGCTTAGATGAGGGGAAATATTAGGGCAGGATTTCCTGGTGTGGAATCCCCAGTGGCTGGAGAACATCCTGCCCTCTTCCCCACACCAGTGCCTCTTCCTCCCTTTATCTGTTTCCCTCCTCCTCTTTCCCTACCCCCATCAAGACATAAGCAGCTGCCTGAATCAGCTGCTGTTCCTGTCTAGCAAGGCCACCTGTTCCTTGCTGAGGCCTTCAGCAGCCAGGTGTGCAAAGGTGAGGGGTTGGTATGGTGGTGGGGATGAAGGAGGGCTGAGGAGCTCATGTCACATTTGTTTGGGAGGCTGCAGAAAGGATGCTTACATCTGGGGCTCAATGAAATGTCCTCCAAATTCCCTTCTAGCTGTCAAGTTCTGTGATTCTGTGAAAATGGTTCATTGGCAGTAAAAGAGCACTGGGTTTGGAGTCAGAGCCCTGGGTTCGAATCTAGATTTTGCCACTTACAACCTGTGTGGTCTTGGGCAAGTCAATTTTTCTTGGGCCTCAGTTTCTTTAACCTTAAAATCAAGGTGTTGGGATACATGACCTCATGGGTCTCTCCCAGCTCTATCCCAATGATCCTTTGTCCTTTAGACCCTTTGGGCTGGGGGAGGGGAGGCACTCCCACAATGGGGAGCCTAGAAACCCCAGTGCTTGGCAGGCCATGGAGGAAACAGGCACATAAAAGCCGGAAACACAGCATAAGCCATCTCTGCTCTCTTCCTCCTCCTTGGAGTCTGAGAAGAGCCACAGATGGAGGTGGGGGTGGGGATTGGGGGGGGGGGGAGGAAGAGTGTAAAGAAAGCCGGATTTTAGAGTTAGAGGATCTAATCTCAAAATCAGGTTCTCCTATTTAGTACCTACCTATGAGATTCTGGGCAAGGCATTTCCCCTCTGCACTGTTTTTTCACCTGGAAAAGTCAGGGGTGGAGAATGAACTAAATCAGCAATCCTCCAACTTTCTGCTTTCAAGAACCCTTTATACTCCTAAAATTTATTGAGGACCCTCTCAAAGAACTGTTGTTTCTGTGGGTTATGTTATTGACTGGTATTAGATATTAAGAAATGTAAATTATGAGATTATGATGAAATTATTATGCAGACTCCCTTCTTAAAGGGTCTTGGGAACCCTCGGGGGTCCCTGAATTTACCTTTGAGAAGAGGTGGACTAGATTATTTCTGTTTTTTGGTTTTGTTTTGTTTTGCAGGGCAATGAAGGTTAAGTGAGTTGCCCAAGGTCACACAGCTAGTAAGTGTCAAGTGTCTGAGGCTGGATTTAAACTCAGGTCCTCCTGAATCCAGGGCCAGTGCTTTAGTCACTGCACCACCTAGCTGCCCCCTGGACTAGATTTATTTCTTCTTTTTTTTTTTTTTTTTTAGTGAGGCAATTGGGTTAAGTGACTTGCCCAGGGTCACACAGCTAGTAAGTGTTAAGTGTCTGAGGCCGGATTTGAATTCAAGTACTCCTGACTCCAGGGCTGGTGCTTTATCCATTGTGCCACCTAGCTGTCCCGACTAGATTATTTCTAAAGATACTCCTAATGAGGAAGGTAGGGAAACAAGTCCATGGGGAAGAGAAGTGTGAGAAAGACATTGGAAAGACATAGGATTTTGTCACTGATTGGATGAAACAGTTTAGGGACTAGGAAAATGACTGGATCCTTGATAGAGATGGTGATGTCCAAGAAGTAAGGCCCTGCCTGTGTCTCCTTCCCCCCACCCCTCACTAAAAGAGATGCCAGGAGGCATATCAGGCTACCAGCTGGGAGGGCTGCAAGAAAGCAAGAGTATATCAGGAGTCTGGGTCCTTGCCCACAGATGCCCAGTGTGCCACACTAGGGCAGAGGCTGAGCTCATGCCCTCTCACCTTCATTATTTCCTCCCAGTGGCTGCTCTCATGCTTGGCTGCTGGAATCTGAGGATCTCCAGGCATTGCACTCCAGGGGTAGGATCTATTGAGGCTTCTCCTCCTCCTTGGAGTCTGAGGATAGAGGAGAGTAGATGTTCCCCAGGCAGAAAGAAAAAAAAAAAAAAAGAAAGGGACTCCACAAAATTTCAGACTCCTGTCTGACCTGTGGGCAAGAGGCTGTTGAGCCTGGTGGGTCCTCAGTGGTCAAGACAAGCCAAAATCTCTCCCTTCATTTGAGTTTCACTATCCTATGTGGACCTTGGACCATCCCCAGACTATTGTACTTTGCAAAATCCCAGTGGGGACAGAGAACCCCAGAGAACCCTAGATGTTAGCAGGGGTCACCCTGCCATTACTAAGGGCTCTTGGGTGTTCAGTCCCCTGAGAACTTCAGAACACTCAAATCAAGAAGTAGCTATCCCCAGTGGACTAGAGGACAGTTGTCCCTTGTCCCTTGCATATAGTAGGTGCTTAGAACAATTCTTGTTGGATTGCTAATCAGTAAACAAGCATTCAGTAAGTACCTACTATGTGCCAGACACTTTTCTAAATGCTGTGGGCACAAAGAAAGGCAAAAACAGTCCAGCCTTGAGGATTGCAATGGAAAACCTTTGTCTTCAGTGAATATTTTAATGTGGTTCCATTAAGAAAAAGTATTTATCATGTGCCTCTTATGAGATATGCTTTGTGAGGAATATAAGGGAAGACCCAGGTCCCCTCCCAGAGGAGACCATGGTCTTCTTGAGAAGGCAAGTCCTTCAAGACTCAGCCCAAGTCTCAAATGCTCTGCAAAGCCTCGATCACTAGGCCACACTGCTCTCTTCTTCCTCTGAGGTCAGAATGGTACAAGGGCAGCCCAGATGGGAAAGGCTTGCTTTGACTCCATCTGATAAGAGCATCAGCTGTAGAAACCAGGGCGATGTAGCCTGCAGAAGAGAAAATTTAATGGAGAATCAGAAGGGCTGATGTCATGTGGCTTCCTCTCCTGGGTCCCAGAGGGCAGAACGGGCAGCTTTGCAGTGGGCTCTTAGGACGACTACAGTGGGGTTTGCAAAGAAAGAATCCCCTCTGCTGCACCACACTGTCTCCTCAGTCACATACTTGAAGAACTGGAAGGGTCCTTCATCTAACCCAACCCCCTAGTGTCATGGTGTGTAACCCAAAGAACCTGGAACCTGAAATCAGAACATCTGAGTTTGAATCCCAGATCTGCTCCTTCCTGGTCGTGTGACCTTAAGTGAGTCACTACCTCCATTTTGTAGATATAATCAACAACCTAGAACTCATCAAGGTGAGTACCCCAGGGTGTGGCAGGGATCCCTCACTATGACACAGGCCCTGATATGTGTCTCTGTGGGCACATACATGTGTGCCCTCCCCTTTCTGCATCAAGGGGCCTCCTTCCAAGGTGGCAATAACCCCGCCTTGGGTGGAAGCAGCTCTGGCTAAGCTGGGTTGGTTCTAGCTGGCACCTCAGAAGGGCAGAACCTAGTCTGGGGAACGGAGATGCTGCTATGAATCAGGGGGCGGGGTGCCCAGACCTATGCCCACCAGCCATTAACTCCTTGACTGCCAGCTGAAGGAGAGTCATTGGGAGAGAATCCTTCCACGCCCTTCCCTCTGACCAGCTGGCACTGCCTGAACCCCATGCTGGAACAGAGAACGAGAGCACAATAGAATGCTGAGGGCCTTCCAATGTCTCTGAGTCTGATCTCCTTCATTTGACAAATGGAGATACTGAGGCTGATCTCTGGAAGGTACAGCCAAGAAGAGGAGGATTCAGATTCTAGTATGACCCTGAAGACACAAGGAGCTCACATTGCAAGGGGAGTAAGAAAAACCTCCTTGCTAGTAGGTGGGACCTCTAGGTGAGAGATGCTTTGGTAATGAAGCAAAGGAAGTCTTCTCCATCTGCCTCCCCCCCCCCCCCAAGTGATTGAAAGTTCCTGAAGGGGGCAGGGCAGAGATTACAATCACTCCCATTTGTATAATGTTTTACAACTGATCAGCTGGCTCTCCACAATAACCCTGGGATCAGGGTAGCCTCATTTTATAGACAGGGAAACAGACTCTGAGAAGGGGAAGTGACTTGCCCAAGGCGATCAACCCAACTAGTGCTAAAGTACTGATAAAGTGCTTACTTTTTGTCAGGACTATGACAGAGGGAGAAGCTGAGGCCAAGAGCAAGTCCTGCCTGAAGTCAAGCAGCAACTCATTTTAGGACGAGAACTAGAACCCGGGGTTCCTGCCTCCCCTCCAAGGTCTTTCCCCTTGCCATCAGGCTGCTGGTTGTTTCCCTTGATGAACCCTGCACTGAAGGAAGTAACAAGTGAGCTAAGCCTATGCTCCCAAGGGAGGGAGGGAGGGGCTGGTTGCCAGGTGAATGCTGAGGCTGAGTTGTTCAGAGGTTTGCATCACTTCTGCCTGGCACACAAAGCTTTCAGGCACAGGCATGCACTGCCCACAGATTCTAGAGCCAAGCACACCAGGCCTTCGGGCTGGCCCCAGCTTCCCTTTGCAGCTTTATGCCACCCTGCGCCCCTGCAGTCTCCCTCCTCAGAGCCTGCTAGTGCCCCCCCTCCCCTCCCGGTTTCCAGAGGACTCCCTGGCCTCTAAGGTCCCTTCCGGCCCCAGAGCTCTTCCTCCCCTTTAAGGCCTAACATTTGAGTCACCTCCAAAGGAAGCCTCCCCAGGTGACATCCCTCCTCCCATTGGCCTCTCTGTTTCCCAGTGTATTTGGCCGGCCCTTTATGCATTCAGCAGTCTCCCTTGCCATCTCCTTTGCTTCCCACTTGTCTCATGTGTACGAGCCGTCTCCCTTTTCTCTCCTTGAGGGCAGGGACTGTGCCCTCTAAGGTCCTGGTATCCCTAGAGCCCAGCAAAGTCCTCGAATACAGGGGCTGGGTCTAGGATTTTACTGATAAAGTAAAACCCTAAATGAAGAAACCCCTTTGCCAATGCAAGGGGCCTAGAGCAGGGGGTCAAACATGGGCTCTGCAGAAGCAACAGTCGCTTCTGTGATTCAAATGTAACTGGGAAATATTTAGCAACCGACAAAAATACAAGACGACACAATGTTAATATGTAGTTTTCTAAGTTGCTATGTGGCCCACAGGGATCCTATATACTCTTCTTTTTTTTAGGCAATGGGGGTTAAGTGACTTGCCCACGGTCACACAGCTAGTAAGTGTCAAGTGTCTGAGGCCAGATTTGAACCCAGGTTCTCCTGAATTCAGGGCCGGTGCTTTAACCACTGTACCATCTAGCTGCCCCGATCCTATATACTCTTTAGGGGCCCTGTTTCTACTTGAGTTGACACCACGGGCAGAGCTAAGTTAAATGACTTGTCCAGGGTCCCACAGACAGTTTGTGTGTGTGTGTGTGTGTGTGTGTGTGTGTGTGTGTGACAGCATTGAACCCTGGTCTACTGGGCTATGAGGCCACTTTATCTTCTACTCTGCTACCCTCTCCCCCCCCCCCATTGTTGGAGTCTCCCTTCCTCTTAAAATGACTTTGTATCACTTGTTTATATTCTGTATTTACTTACCTGTGTTAAATCATCCCCGAGGAGAATCAAAGTTATTTGAGGGCAGGGACCAATTTGTTTTTGACTTTGTGAGTGTAACAAACATTGTATTTCCCAGCAGAGTGCCAGTTTAGTGGTCTCACCCTAGTGGCTATCATCCCAACCCATCCTAAGTGTCTCCAGTCCAGGTCTCACCACCTAGGTCAGGGATCCACCCACAAAACAGGCATCTTTATGTCTGCATGCCAGACCTGGTTTTCCCGCTGTCTAACCTCAGGCTGATTATTCTCTTTATCTGGACCTCAGTTTCCTCCTCTGTAAACTGAGGGGGGTTGAACTGAATGGTTTCTAAGATCTCTTTCAGTTTCTCTAAACTTGTATGATTCTAAATCTGGGTTGGGTCCCCGGAGAATTGAAGAGAGAGGAGCCCATGGAGGAAGGGATCCGTGGAGAAGTTGGGAGGAGGAGGAGGAGAAACAGCTTGGGAAGGGAAGGGAAGGCAAGGCAAGGGAAGGGAGAGGAAGGGAGAGGTCATATGGGGGGGGGGGTTGCTGAATGGGTTTAAGTGGGAGGGGGATGTTGGTGAGGAGCCTCCCTCTGATTTGTCTGGCTCTTTCTAACTATATCCTATGGCCTAATATTATATTGAGGCTCTTTTATGGAATAACTTGGGAGCGCTTATCGGTTCTGGACCAGGCCTGGGCTTAGGGATGTGTGTCTGCCAAGATGATGAAATAAAAGAAGGAATGAAGGAGGGGTGAGTGCAAGGCTAGTTTTTGCAAAATCTGAGCTGAAGGGGACCTTATAAAGTCATTTAATCAGATTTCTGGCTGAACCTTCTTCCTCTCTGACCCTCCCTCTTTGTCCTCTGACCCCTTCCCTCCTATCTCCACTGCGGCCCCTCCTCTCCTCCCAGGTCCTCCAACTCCCTCCCAGCTCTCTTTTCTTGTCCCCCTCCCCTCACTTGTCCTCTTACTCCCAGGTCCCCTCCCTAACACCCACTTCCTTCCTCCCTCTCCCTTGTGTTTCCCCTCTTCTGACCCTCTACATCTTCCCCTCCTCTGGCCCTTTTCTCTCTCCATTGATTTCCTCCCTCCTTCCTCTTCTACCCTTTGGCCCCTCTCTTGTCTCCCCTTTTCTTTCTCGTGACTTCCTCCCTCTGACCCTCTCCCTCCTTCCTCTTCTTTCCCTCTCTCCCTTCGGATCCCTCTCCTCTCCTTTCTCTAGAGACTCCCTCCTTCCTCCCTAGTCCTGTCCCTTCTGACCTCCTCCCCTCCTTCCTCTCTTTCCCCTTCCCTGTTGATCCTTTTCCTCTTTTCCCCTTCCTCTAGGATCCTTTCCTCTTTCCTTCTAGTCCTCTCTCCTGCCCTCCTGCCCTCCTCCCCTCTGCCCTCCTCCCTCTTTCCCCCTCCCCTCCTGGCCCCTCCCCCTTCCCTTTTCCCCTCCCCTTCTCTTTTCCCCTCCCCTCTGACTCCCTCTTTCTTCTTTCCCTTATGACCCCCTCCCCTCCCAGCGCCCCCTTCTCCTTTTCTTTTTCCAGTGTCTCCCTCCCTCCTTCCTCCCTAGTCCTCTCCCGTCAGCCCTCCTCCTCAGTCAGTGATCCCCTCCCCACTCCCTTTTCCCTCTCTCTTCCTCCCTCCTCCTCTCAGTTGCCGCCTCCCCTCCCCGCCCCTCGTCCCTCCTCAGGCCCCGGCCCCAGCCTACGTCACTTCCTGGGGGGAGGGTTGGAGGGGGGGGGACGGGCGGGGGAGCGGCGGCTCCTCCTCACCTCCACATCCGCCGGAGCGGTGAGGACGAGGCGAGAGCGGCTGGATCCCGGAGTGGAGCGGGCCGGGAGCGGGATCGGGGCCAGGCCGGGCATGGAGCGCGGGGCCGGGGGGCGCGGCGGGGGCGGCGGCGGCGGCCCGGAGCGGTGAGTGCGGCCGAGCCTGGGGGGCCGGACTCCCCCTCCCCTTCCCCTCCTCCTCCTTCCCCCAACGGTCCAACGGGGGGGGGGGGAGGCGGGGGAGGACTAGGCCGAGGGCTGGGATGGGGAGATGGGGGGGGGGGCCGGGCCGGACCTGACCGTTTCACGGGCTGGGGGCGCGAGGCCAGGCCGTGGGACACTGTTCTGGGACGGCCCCGGGGACACGCACGGAGTGTGGGAGTGAGTGAGACACGGAGAGACTGACGGGGATGGTGGGGGGCTGGGAGGGGGCGAACTGGAACGCCCCCCCCCGCCAGTGTCCCGGCGACAGGGCGAGGTGGGACACACACGGACAGCCCCGAGTGCGCGTCCCAGGAGGGGTGGGGAGACCCTCCCCGTGGGACAGGGAGACCCCGATGGCTGGAGGGCAGCCCCGGGCTGGGGGTCGTCCCCCGGAGCGTTGGGAGCCCAGTGTGACCGCTCGGACCCCATTGAGTGCCTGCACACAATAGGCGCATAATGCATGTTTATTGCCTAGCCAGCCTGGAATCAGGCCCGGCCGGGTGTATCCCAGGGTGTGTGAGACAGCGGTGGTGACAAGCTCCTTGTGGGACAGGGCACCGCTTGGAGAAGTCACTGCGTATGTTGAAGCACTCCTAGTTTGACTTTGTGTGTGAGACATTGCCTGCGTGGAGCCCCGGGGGTGGGGGTGGGGTCTGGGGGGGGAGACCCCCCCAACTGGGACAAGACACTTGTGTGACAGAAATCGTGACCCTTCTAAAGTGGAGGGGGGTCGGGTCTGGCCGAGTCACCCCCTGCCCCCCAGGATCCCATAGAAACCGGGCTGCTTCAGCATTTAAAGAAAGCCCCTTCCCACCTTTGCGGTCTGGGCTCCAAGATGGTGCCCCAGTGGCCTACTTGCCCCAGCCTTTGCTCTCTGCCCGGCTGGCTCACCTCGGTCCCTTGTTTCCCGGGCTTCCTTCCTCCAAGACTCTCCTCAAACTCCACCTTCTGCAGGAGGCCTTTCCCAGGTGCCTCCGGCAGCTAGTGCCTTCCTCTGGGACATCGCTGTCCATCTGCTCCCTGTATATCTTGTACATGCCTAGCTATTTATACAAGGGATTTATTTATTTTCGTGTTGTCTTCCCTATTAGAACATAAACTCTTTGAGGGAAGGGACTGTTTTGTGCCTTTCTTTGTATCTCCAGCCTAAGTTAGCACAGGGCCTCTGGATAGGAAACCTTTAAATAAATGCTTGTTGACTGACTTGGAGATGCTGCATTTGTGTGTTCTCTGTGGATGTTACAGGATGTGTGATACAGTATGCTGTGGGCTAGATCTTGTGTGGGACACTCATTGTGTAACCAATACACTGCCATGTGTGACAGACACCATAATGAGACACTGTGAACAGCCCTGTGTATGTCAGAGAGTCTGTGTGTGTGGTCCAGGGAGCAACAGACACAGTGAGTGACCCATTGTGTGTGTGTGTGTGTGTATGTGTATCACAAGTTATATGATCCTTATACTGGGAGACATTGTGTGACAGACACTTTGAGTAAGATTTTGACAGACACACTGTGTATCACAAGGTGTGTGTGACACACTGCTTACACACAGCCCTGTGTGCAGATCCTGGTGTAGTGTGTTGGGCTAGACTTCTGTAGCTTGTGCACCAAGTTGTGCAGGATACAACATATATCATACATAGTGTGTGTACAACACAGGGCATTCGACAAACACACTTTATGGTGGTGTGTCTATATGGTAACAGTTGTCTAAGGAGACTGCTTGTGACAATCGCTCTGAGAGAAAAATCACATGGGACATACTGTGTGACTTAGAGTATCTAACTGGCCAGGAAGTTGTGTGTGTGATTGTGAGACAATGAGAGGGAGCTCATCATTTGGCTGGGAGACCCTGCTGAGAGAGATTGTGTTATGACTGGGGGGGGGGGGGCTTGTATGAAAGACTTCATGGGTGATGCTATAGAGGCCATATGACACAGAAAAGGCTGAGTGACATCATATGAGGGACAGTATATAACAGTGTGTGGGAAACAGAGTGTACATTAGAGGCAGGTGCGTCCAAGGGTGTGTGTGTGTGAGAGAGAGAGAGAGAGAGAGGGGAGAAGGGAGGGAGGCTCAGTGTGTCTACAGTCTGCATGAGCCCTGGATAAGGTATATAAGGTATAGTGTGTGGTATAGTGAGACACATGGATAACCTGTGAGATTTGTGTACATTAGGTGAAGTGTACAGAATATGTGTGGTGAGGGGGAGGTGGTGGGAGGGTGTCGGGGAGAGAGGCCCTCTGCATGTACCTGTATTGGGTATGCGCGCGTGCACACGCCAGACAGGGCAAGTGCCCTAGACACGAGTCTGCATGTGAGAAGGAGTTATTCTGTGCAATGTACACAGCAGATTGTAGAAAAGTGACCAAAGAATGTTTCTGTGGGGTGTGTGCATGAGAAGAGCTGCATGTAATGTGTATGGGTGCAGTGTGTGCATATGATACCATTATGGAAGAGAAATCTATGTCAGTGTTTGCATGTGTGTCTGAGGAACTTTGTGTAAGGAAAGTGTGACTTCATCTGTGCAGCTGTGAGCGTGTATTAGCAAGGATCTACATCTGTTGGAATGTGTGTATGTGTGTGCACGTCTCTATTGTGTAGCAGACGGTGAGGATGCAGTGTGTTTGGGGGCAAATATCTGTCAGGGAGATGTAACAGCCATGTCTGCTGGCCCTGGACACTTACTTTCTCTGGGGAAAACCCTCCCTTCTTTGTGCTGGTCATTTGGGGGCACTTGGGAGGGTCTCTAAACAGGCAGTGCTTGATTTGGAAAGCTGAGGCAGGAGGGTGTAATGGGGTTCCCCTAGCTCAGAACCACCCTTCCAGGAGTTCCTATACTAGCACTCACTGCTGCTCAGAAGCAGAGGGACACCCTGAGTGGTGCATATGGAGTCAGAGGCCTTGGGTTCGAATCCTGTCTCTGCCACTTACTTGCTTTTGTGATCTCTAGCAAGTCAATTCACTTTGGAATTCCTCTTTCCCCTCTGTCATATGGCCCCTTCTGACTCTATGGGCTTGATTCTTATGTTCCTAACCAGTCAAAGTCACGCAAGGATATGTTCTTACCCTTTCTCCTGTGTGACAGGTCATACCTTCCTGCTTTCCTTCCCTGATTCCCCCCCAGTCTCCTGCATGGTTGGTGAAATGTCTCTGTATTCTTTAAAAGTCCTGATGCTGCTGTCTCCAGAGAGCCCTTGGTTTTGCCCCGGGTTTGGGCTTTTTTTTTTTTTTTTTTTGGTGGGGCAATGAGGGTTAAGTGATTTGTCCAGGGTCACACAGCTAGTAAGTGTCAAGTGTCTGAGGCCGAATTTGAACTCAGGTCCTCCTGAATGCAGGGCCTAGCCCCGGGTTTGGGCTTTTGAGCAGCCTGGGGCATAGCAGGTCTTTGGGGGCACTGTTCTCACTTTCTTCTTCCTTTCCCCACAGGCCTTCCCTAGCCAGAGCTTGGAGGAGAACGGCCCGGGTGCCCCTTATGGCTGGGCTCGGACCACAATGGTTCCCCGTCCAGCTCTCCTAACAGGTACTTTGTACAGCACAGCACAGTCTTTCCCACTTGTGTTTTGGAAAGCAAATTCTGCTTTGAAGACATTGTAACCCCAGAGCTTTGGGCACCACAGCCTTGGGTCTGGGGGTCCTCCCTCACATTAGTGTGACTCCCTCTCCGCCATGAACGGCCTATCCATCAGCGAGCTCTGCTGCCTCTTCTGCTGCCCACCCTGTCCCGGCCGAATCGCAGCCAAATTGGCTTTCCTGCCTCCAGAGCCTACCTACTCCCTTGTGGCCGAGCCTGAGCCAGGTTCCAGTGGAGGGGGCTCCACCCCGGGGCGGGGCTCTGGGGGTGCTCTGGGCCGCTGGAAATTGCACCTGACAGAGCGAGCCGACTTCCAGTATACACAGCGCGACCTGGACACGACCGAGGTCTTCTTTACCAAGAGCAGTCGAGGGAACCGCATTTCCTGCATGTACGTCCGCTGTGTGCCAGGGGCCAGGTGAGTGTCCTCGAGGAAGCCTGGTCACAGTCCCTCTGTGGCAAAACAGGGGTATTTTGTGGGGCACTTTGCTTCTGGCTATTTGGGATCTCCATGGAGTTGGTTTCTACTACTTTAAACCCTCATTGAAGGGTGTGCACATTTGTGTGTGCGCACGCATGTGTGTGTGCACGTTATGCGTGTGTGTGAGTGAGTGGGTATCTGTGTTGTGTGTGTTTTAAAACATTCAGTCTGAAAATGTGTGGTAAAGGAACTCACATTTCTCTCAAGTCTTTTCCTAACAACAACCCTGTCAAGTGTGGGTAGTGCAAGGTAGGATTATTTTGTTCTACACATGAAGAAACCGAGGCCCATGGTCTTAGCTAGTGGTTATTCAGAGCCAGTATGAGGATGCCCAGAAAGGCCTGAGCACCTGCTTTTCTGTGAGGTGTGAGCAGGACTTGACAAGTGCCATTTGCCCTGGCACTGTGATGGGGGCACTGATTGAGCATGGCATTAGTCAGTGTTTCTATTAATAAAAGGCGTGTGTCATTCATCCAAGGCATTGGTTTCTTCTGTACTGGGACTCTGGTGGCCCTTTCTTCCCTGCATCCCATCAGGCATTGTTCCCTGCTTTGTGGCCAGTTTGGGGGGGATCTGCCTCATGGGCTCTTTGCAGGAGGGGAGGGACCCCTGTGGTTTGTTTGCATTGTGGGTGGGGGCCACATACGGATGCCTTGGAGCCTCCGAGGCTTGGGGCATTTACCTTCTCAAAGCGCAGATGAAGGGATCATGTTAGTGAGTGGGTCTCATCACATTCAATGAGCTAAGGCTAGGTGCCCAAGTTCAAGGCTGGGAAGCTGCTGGTGATTAAGGGGCATCTTTTTTTTGGGGGGGGGGCAATGAGGGTTAAGTGACTTGCCCAGGGTCACACAGCTAGTAAAGTGCCTGAGAATGGATTTGAACTCAGATCCTCCTGAATCCAAGGCAGGTGCTTTATCCACTGTGCCCCCAAGGGGCATCTTTTAAAGTACTTTCTATTTGGCCAAAGCCTTCCACAGTCAACAGATTGAAGACTTTTGTTCAAGGCCTTCTGTGGTGGAGACTGTGCTTGGCCCTGGGCTACAGAGAGGAAGAATGACATTGCTCCTGATGACACTGAGAAGGTTACACTCTAATAGAGTGAAAAATGTGTATATACAAGGTTGAGGAGAAGCAGGGTAGAGCAGGGGCCCAAGAACCAGCCAGGAAGGCCCTGGGTTCAAGTCCCACTTGTGGCACATTCTGGTGATTGACCCTGGTCTCAGTCATTTGATTACCCCTCAGGGCTCCAGACAGCTCTCTGAGACACTAAGGTATGGAGGTGGCTATATCAGTATCATCACAGGGCCAGCCCCATCCCTTCAAGAGAGACTATGATGGGGAAGAGGAAAAATACAAACAAAATGATTTCAGGAAAATCTGAGGAGAAAGATCACTTTTCCCCCGGGATAATGGAGAAGGTTTTGTGGAGGAGACAAATCCTCAGTGGAACCTTCAAAGAACAGAGAGGTTTTACCAGACTGCTGTAAGGGGAGGGTGGTGTTCTAGGCATGAGGCCCTTGGCAGTGCGTGGAGGTGGGAAAAAGAAAGGATATTGTCAGGGAACAGCTTGTTTGACTGGAATGTTGATGGGGTAAAGGGGGATAAACCAAAATAAAGCTGGAAAGGTCGGACTTGCCTTGTAGAGGCCTTTATATTCCAAGCAGAGGGTTTTAGGTTTTAGCTTACAGGCATAGGGAGCCACTTCAGGTTCTTGAGTGAAGGAATGACATGGTCAAACTGTGCCTTAGAAAGATCATTTTGGCAGCTGTGCAGAAAAATGTGCTTCACCGCTGGAGCCTGGGAGAGAATGGGACACCTTTATGCAGCGCTTTGTATCTCTTATCTCGTTTGGATCACACCATAGCCCTGGGAAGTCCCCATTTTAATAGTGGAGAGAGGTAAACCAACTTTCCTAGGGTCGATGGCCAAGCCAAGACTAGAGCTAAGTCGCCTTCCGATTCCAGTGCTCTTTCCACCATATATGTTCCCTTGGTTGGGGTGCTGACGGGTAGGGGACTGAGTGGAGACTGGAATTGCTCTCAGGACTTAGCAGGAAGTTCTGCGAGTACCAATCCCCTTTAACCCTTAGAGGCCCTGGTGCCAGGCTGCAGTGATGCTGGAGTGCCCTTAGACCTGCCCCCAGGATTGGTCCTGGCCAGTTGGCTTTGACCCCAGGAGCAAGAGAAAGAGGCCGGCCTGACTGGGAACAGAAGAAACAAGCCATGAGGAAGAACACTGGGTTCCAGAGAGGGCACTGGCAGCTTCTGGGGTGTCACAGACTCTCTGGGCTTCTTTCTTCCCATTCTTAGAGTTGTTGCTGAATCAGGGGTGGTGGTGGAACTGAATCGGCAAAATGGAGAGGGGAGCTGGCAGGGAGCCTAGGCAATAGATGCTTATGGCAATGAGCGAGATAAGGCAGTGGCTGGGTTTGGGGCCAGTGGTATGTCGCTCTGTCATACGTGTGTGCATGTGTGTGCACGCAAAGGATCCATGCCTCGTTGGCTGCCTGGTGGGACCTGGCTTTTATTTCTCCACTTTTCCACTTACTGGCTATGGGAGTTGGGGCAAGTCATGTAATAGCCTCCTAAAGCCATTGGCGATACTTGGATTATCTCACTGGAAAGTGAGATTTGTAGCCCTTGGTGGCCTCTGAATTGGAGCTGTGGTCATTGTTGTGCAGGTGAGCAGTAGGCATCTGGCTGGGGGGAGAGGGTCTGGGCGGTCACCTCCTGATACCTGGCCCTTAGTGGCTTGGTTAGGCATGCTCACTCTTTTAAATTGCTTGTTTGTTTTTGGGACCCCTTCAATGCAGAAGATGCTGAAAGGGAAGAGCAGCCACCAGAGAAGTGAAGGTCTTTGGAGGCGACGTTAGGGGGATGGCAGGCCCACCCCACTTCAGGAGCTGGCAGTGACCAGGACTCGTCTTCCCCTCTTCTCATCCCTGCCAGGTTCACAGTTCTGTTCTCCCATGGCAATGCAGTGGACCTGGGCCAGATGAGCAGCTTCTACATTGGCCTGGGCACCCGCATCAACTGCAACATCTTCTCTTATGACTACTCAGGCTATGGGGTGAGCTCAGGAAAACCCTCTGAGAAGAATCTCTATGCTGACATCGACGCTGCTTGGCAGGCCCTTCGGACCAGGTGAGTGCCTGCATGGCAGGAGCCAGTGGGAGCCACCTCCTGGGAGGGAGGATTCACCCCCTCTGGGGTGGCAGGAAGGAGGGGGTACCCGCAGGGCCAGGGAAGGGCTGCACTGCCAGGAACACCACTCCTCGGCACTCCAACTCTCAGCTTGTGGAGTCAGGTCAGTCAGAGGAGCTGAGGAGCAAACACAGTGATTTTGACCAAGGTTGAACGGCTAGTAAAGAGCAACTCAGGTCTTGTGATTCCAAATCTAGTTCTTTTTTCTCTCCATCCTTCAGATCTCTCAGGATTAAATCCGTTCTCCCCTTCTGGCTAGTGGGCCTCTCTCCCAGCCTCCTGGTCCTGCTTCCCACCACCCATGCCCCTTTTACTCTCCCCTTAATCATCAGGATTGTCCTGACCCCCAGCCCCTTTCACATCTCCCCTTGCTCTGGGATGCTCACTCCATCCTGTTTGTTCTTCCAAACCCTGCCTGACCTTTCCTCCTCCGTGGAGTTGTCCCTGAACACCACAGTCTCTAATGTGCCCTCCTTCCTCTGAACCCCAACAACACACATTAAATCTGTGTCATGTATGCGCTCGCTACTTTATGTTGTAGAGATTGGGGAAGCTACCTCAGGGCGTGAGGACACATATTGTTTGCATTTTCCAAAAAGAGATGAGACTAGAGTTTGTAAACTGTAGGCCAGAAACCCTGACTTCCTGGTCGTCTCTGGCTTCTGGAAAAGTTCTAGGATGTGGTATTAAAGGAATGGTTAGTGGCCATCGAGGAAAGAAATCTGTTTTCACAGAGAACCACAATGGTTTCACAGTCACTTGGGGAGCATAGCATTTACTAAGCACCAACTGTGTTCCAGGAAAATAAAAATTCAAAAGTGACACAGTCCATGGCCTTCGAGAAGCTGCCATTTTACTAGAAAGATAGGATTTGTTCACAGATGAGGAGCTGAAGGTTATCTCTCTTTATATCTATATACATGCACATACACACAAACTAACAAATGTGCATTGATGTGGGATGGAGGAAGCAGGAACTATCCCCTTGAGCTGAAGAGTGCAAAGGGCCCAAGGAGTTTCTAGGGGGGAGAGCATTCCAAGCACTGCAAATGTCTCCTAGAGAAGCTGGAAATGGGGTGTGCCATAGAGGAAACAGCACATGGGCCTAGTTGGCCAGTGTAGAGCAGATGAGGAGAAGGGCTATAATATAATCAGCTTAGGCAGGCCCAGTAGAAGACATGGTTGGGGACTCTGGAGGCTCAGGTCTGGCCCAGCTGGATATGAGGAAACAAAGGCTGGGACCAGATAAATAAGGCAGCTGAGATCTCAGCAGACTGGGACCTAGACTCATAGAAATCAGAAGCAGAGCCATAGGGAAGTGGTTCATCATGCTCTTCCCAGCAGCTCTGCCCCGGCCGGGTAATGTTTATAGTTCTTTAGGGAAATGGTGGGAAATGGCGGATGGAGGGTTATGCATTTGGTGGTAGGACAGTTGGTGAGACGCCTGTGCCGGCTAGGTTCTGGTGGCCTGACAGGATGTGTGGCAAGATAACTCTTGGGCTGGGGCTGGCCAGCTGGAAGGTTTGAGGGGAGCTTTCTCTGAGCCTCCTGTTCATAGCCAGAGCAGCTCTGCCTGAGTTCCCAGAATTGGGCTAGGGATGCAGTCTCTGGAGGGTCCTGATGGTGAGAGGAAAGTGACAGAAGGGTGGTTGGTACCACACCAGACTAACTTTATTCCTTTTGACTGGTTCCCAAACTGGTGGATCTGGGGAATGAGAGAGATTTAGCGAGGCATTGGGCCAAACCTCTTAGACTCTTCTCTTGGAAAAGATGGGAGAGAAGTGGGCCAGATGATGGAATAGTTAGGTGGATTTAGAACTGGCTAAGAGACTAGGCCTAAAGGAGGCCTAGGGCCTAGTCTGTGAGGCAGCTGTCCTCCGGTCTGTGTTGTTTCACAGTGTTATCAGTTCCTTAGATAAGAGCTGGGATGACAAGCCCATCAAATCTGTAAGTGACACAGAGCTGGGAGGGGCGGGGAGCACCCTGCATGACACAGTCAGGTGATCCTGACAGGCCAGGACAGTGGGTGGGATTACGAAAGATGACGATAAAGCCTTTTACTTGGGTTCAAAAAGTCACCTCTTTATTGTTTGGGACGAAGGAGGGGCGTGGCTAGACTGCAGTTCACCTGAAGATAGTTGGGATTTGAGCACACAGTGTTGATGTAGCCGGTGCCCTTGTGCTCGGCCCCTGTCTAAGCACATTCGGGAGAACTGGGCTCATTTCTGGGGCCTGCGTTGGAGGAATATCATCGATGCTCTGCAGGATGGTGAATGGCAGGAATGCAGATCTGTTGAAGGAACAGGGGGTGTTTAGACTTCCATGGGGGGGGGGCACTCGCAGCTGCCCCCCAGGATGCTGAAGAGAGGCCGGTTTAGGCTTGCTTCCAGTGAGAGCTGCCCCATGTGCAATGGACTGACTCGGGAGGGGCCCCCTTGGCCAGGACAGCACAGAGGGGCCGCTGCCTCAGGCAGGACCTAGATAGCCACTAAGATCTCTTCCGACCTCCAGCCACAGTATGGGCTCCCTTAGGCCAGGAGTTGTCAGCCTGAGAGCACACAGGCTTGGTGATTGAGTCACTAGTCCTAGGTACCAGATAGGCCATGCAGTAGAGTAGTTAGGAGTCCTAGAGTCAAGAAGGCCTGAGTTCAAATCCTACCTCTTGCCATGTGACTCACCAATTGGCTAACCATGGACAAATCATTTTGCTTTGCTAAGCCTCATTCTCCTTATCAGTAAAATGGGAATAATGGCTAATAATATCCGAGGTTCCCACCTCACAGGGTTGCTGTGAGACTCAGATGAGGTAATACACTTTACAAACCTCACAAATCAATATATTAGTCTGTGGTTACTCCTTTTTGGGGGGGGGGGCAATGAGGGTTAAGTGACTTGCCCAGGGTCACACAGCTAGTATGTGTCAAGTGTCTGAGGCTGGATTTGAACTGAGGTCCTCCTGAATCCAGGGCCAGTGCTTTATCTACTGCACCACCTAGCTGCCCCCCTTCCCCATGGTTACTCTTGTTATTTTTATTAGTATCGTAAAGTTTAACAATATAGAGTTCAATTCCCTCATTTTTTTTCAAAGCAGGAAACTGAGGCCCAAGAGAAGTAACTTGCCCTAAATGACATAAGTAATTAGTGAAATCTTTGCAGGAGAGCTAGGCATAATTAGGGCTAATAGATGGGGGGAGACAAGCTTAGACCCCCCCCACACACAAAGTGTGCTAAAAATGGCCCCAGAGCCACACATCTTCCTCCCCCCAGGGCATTTATTCAGTCTAGTCTAGTTTAGCCCCTTCATTTTACAGTCACCCAAGCTGTAAATGGGAGAATTGTGATTTGGATTCAGGACCCACTGTCTTTTCCATGGAGCTCCTGTGTTTCTCTTGTAGGTAAAGCCCATGCCATGAGGCCCCTAGACAGGGGCGTGGCTGGTTAGGGAGACAGCACAGTCGAGAGACTGATGAAGTGGAGTGTAGGAGGTCTGGGTAGAGCCTGCTGCTCTGCTTACTAGCAAGTTACTAGGCATCTCAGCTTGGATGCAGCGATCTCTAGCATCCCTCCTGGCCTTGGTTCCCAGTGTTCAGAGACTGAATCCTCCCTCAGCCTTGGGGGTGGGGTGGGGGGGTGAGGGAAGGTGGGAAGAGGACCAGGAGCAAAGCAGGTTCCTGCTTTTGCCATGGGCTCTTTTAAGGATTCCAAATGACTTCCTCTCTCTGACCCACCCCTTCCAATGTCCCCTGCCTGGGCCTGGCCTCCAGCAGGAGCATACCCAGTGCCCTGCCCTTCCTCAGCATCCAGCTTGAAGCCTGGAAGTACCCCCGCCCCAACCGGTTCCACTGGCTCCCAGGACCCAAGGGGGCAGGGGGTGGGAAGCAGCAGCTGGTAGTGGAGCCTGAGGGCGGACTAAGGTGGGGGAGGCTGGCAAGTCCACTGTTGCCAAGGAAACCTGCTGGGCACCGTTCCTAGGCACCAGCTCACCACCACCACCGTCAGCAGAAGTTCCCCCTAAGGCTGTTGTAGTTATGGGGGTGTATGTGAAGCCCAGGCCACACCCCCAGCTTGAGAGTTGACTCAGTGCCCAGGAAGAGGGGCCTGGGCCCTCCAGCCTTAGTGGGCGGCAGGTGATCCCAGCCTGGGCGGGTCATCCTCTGAATGCAACTTTGGTCTTTTCTTCCCTTCGTGCCTCTTTCTTTTTTTTTGCCCAGCCTCCAACCCTTCTCTCTGGGGTGCTGGGAAGAGGGGTCCTGGGAGAGGCTCACTTCCTTCATCTCTGGTAGGCCTCCTCAGGGTCTCCAGAGACCTGAACAGAAGCCTGAGCACAGTTGAGAGCGACCATAAATGTGCGTAGTTATCAGTGCTTTATTCCAAAGCACTTCCCTCACAACAGATGACTCAAGGTAGGCAGCACAAGTTTTATTATCTCCGTTTTATAAGGGAAGTAACCAAGGCCCCGCCTGCAACATGTAGCTCATCATTTGTGGAGCTGGCCCTTGCCCGCTGGTCATCTCCAAGTGCCATGTCCTCCCCATTATATCAGTATTGCCTTGCACGTAATGATCATCCTTCACATTATGTTTTTGATTTTTTGTTTTTGATGAGGCAATTGGGGTTAAGTGACTTGCCCAGGGTCACACAGCTAGTAAGTGTTAAGTGTCTGAGGCCGGATTTGAACCCAGGTACTCCTGACTCCAGGGCTGGTGCTCTATCCACCTAACTGCCCCCATCCTTCACATTATGATTGTTACAAGGTGTCTTCAGATTCCTTATTGAATTTGATCCCTGGGGCATTCCTTTGAGGCTGACAGAGTACCTGGAGTTATCCTCATTTTGCAGTTGAAAAAGCCAGTACCCACGTTAGGGGAAAGGACTTACCCAAGATCACACAGTTAAGTCAGTGGCAGGAACAAGGATTGAACCCAAGTCCCATGATGACAATTTGGCTTCTTCCACTGTCATGGGACTCTGTTAAAGATAGCAGGACACTCACTCTGTTTATTCACTGGGGACTGATTGATTTCTCCCACCCCAGCTGCCTAATCACAGAGGTCTTCCAGATCTTCCTCAAGGGCTTTGAGATCCTCAGAAGAGAGGCTAGGGGACAGTGAAACCACATTCTCCACCCCAGCTGAGAGGACAATATTGCCGCCTACTGGTGATCTTGGGGGAGGACTAGTTCTTTTCACAAAAGAGCTCATCAGGCTTGACAGTCCCGAAGCATTTATTCCTCACCTCCCCGTCCTATCAATAAGACCCAGCCCTGATTTGGAGGAACTCAGAGTCTAATAAATTCTACCCAAATATAGAAAACTTCAAGTTGGAAGGTATCTCGGGGTGATTTTGCCCAGCCTTTCCCCGAAGAAGCTGTCTGACCCGAACTCAAACACCACCATCGACAGGGAGATGATGAGCCCGTGATGAAGCCACTTCCATGTTGGGACTGTTCTGTTTGTTGGGGAAGTTTACGTTTATATTGAGGTGACGTTTTTTCCCCCATGATTTCTGCCCAGACATGGACACGAACAACTAACTGTTCTAGGCCAGTAACTTGGACAGAATAAAAGGTCTGTAGGTAGAGCTGGGAAGGTCAGGGAAGGCTTCCTGGAGAAACAGGGTTTGAGCTAGCCTTGCAATGTGTGCACAGGAAAAGAGGAAGCCTTGCCCTCCAAGCCAAGATTTGGATGAGGCACTCCCCACTTCCCTCTGGCCTGGCCCACTATTCCCTTGCAGGGGAGGGAGGAATGAAAGGCAGCTTTAAGACTTCCCGGGTGTAGCACTAGGCAAACCAGAAAACCTCCCTAGGCCTTGGTTTTCTCATCTGTAAAATGGTTCTAAGAAAATGGCTACTATCGATCTCCTAGGGTAAGGAAAGGTTCCTTTGTAAACCTTAAGCATTATAAAATACGGGGAATTCATGATCTTCATCATTAGTAATAGAAAAAACCCGGTTTTGGAACCTGAAGAACTGGGATTTCTCGCAGCTCTGAAACTAGCTGTGGGACTTGAGCAGGTCAGCTCGCCTGGTCCTCGGGAAGAACGTACCCAGCATCACAGAGTGGTAGGAGAAGCATTCAATTAGGACTTGCTACTTCTCTTCACATCCTTGCTGGGCTAGGCTACCTGTGTGACCACAGGAAATCACTTAACCTTTCTGAACCTCAGTTTCCTTACCTGTAAAATGGGGTTACCAATACTTACGATCACAGGGTAGTTGTGTGGCTCAAAGGACCTCAGCCGGGTCTGAAGTATTATGTGAGATTTCAAACACTCTCACAGTAAAAGGGGTGGTATTGTTGTCATCCCTTTACCAGAATCCTCTTCTGGTGCCTCCTCCTAACATGAAGGGTGGCCCTGGCAAGTCTTTGCCAGGCTGGAAAGCTTCAAGCCCGGGCGGGGGGGGGGTGTCCGTATGTGTGTGTGACCCTGGGGCTCCCCAGCAGAGTAGCTGCAGCAACCTCAACAGTCCTGTGCTAATCCCCAAGAGGCTCCGCTGTGCCCTGGTGGGGAATCGGTGAATCCATCCCAAGGAAATCTCAGGTCCTTCAAGTGGGGAGAAGCCAGTGGGACACAGTGGGAAGAGTGCTGGACTGGGAGTCCGGGGGGGGGGTCCCCAGTCTGCTGCTTTTGCTATCTGAGTGACCCCCTTTCTGCACCTCATCTGGAAACTGAAGGGGTTTGACTCAGTGATTTCTACGGTTCCTTCCAGCTCTCGATCTATGCTTCTGTTCTATTTGGGGGAGGGCAGATCTGGGCCCCACAAATGACTAAGCTGCCCCTCTCCACCAGGTATGGCATCAGCCCAGAGAACATCATCTTGTATGGGCAGAGCATCGGGACAGTGCCTACCGTGGACCTGGCCTCGCGTTATGAGTGTGCTGCTGTGGTGCTGCATTCCCCCCTCACCTCGGGCATGAGGGTCGCCTTCCCTGATACCAAGAAGACCTATTGCTTCGACGCCTTCCCCAAGTGAGGGAACCCCCCCGCAGAGGCACCTGGGGCCAGGTTTGGGGGGTAGGGCACCTGCTTCTTCCCCAGAGAGGTCAGCATTAGGGTTTGCAGGGCCCTGGATCCAACTGCCAGCTCCACACCTCAGGACAATGTTCCATGAACCTTAATGTCCTATAGCAACATGAACAAGGCAAAGCATGTTGGTCAGATTGGCATCTCGGGAATCCCCATAGCTCTATAAAGCAGAGGATGCCAACAGGGCCTTCCCTCATCCCCTCGATGCCCCCTGGACATCTGAGAATGAGAATTCTCCCACCTACATTGTGGCTGCTCCAGGCCCCAGCCCAGTCTGATTCCCTCCAGATCCCAGTCTGATTCCTTGGTGCAAACCGGGAGGAGGGGGTGGTATTTTTATTACCTAGTGACCCGAGCAAATGAACTGATGAATCCAGCCTGGCGTGTTAGAGGCCTGGATGTAGGGTTGGGTTGCTGTCCTGCTTCTCAGTAGCTGTGTGACCCTTAGCCAATCGGCCTCTCTGGGCTGTAGGAACAGCAGCTCATGGCTAAATAGCACATTACTGTATGCAAGTACATTCCCTGTTTTATAGCAGAAGAAATGAAGTGCCCAGGGTCACCCAGCTGCTCCAGTCAGACCGCCAGGTGTCTCCTGACCTCGAGCCCAGCAGGTTCCCCACCATTTCCTGGCATCTCCCACAAAGTGCAGGGCATGGGCTGGGGTAGAGGACGGGAGCCAGTGGAGGTGGGTCAGTGGGGAGCCTGCCGGATTGGGGTCAGAGAACCTGGCCTTTTCCTCCCCTGTAAACAGCACTGAAGCCTTTCAGGGTCTCTTCAGCCCTAGAATCCTTATTCCTCCCAGGACATCTCAGTTATCTTAACATCATTTCTGCTGCCAAAAGGGAAACAGTTTCCTTGTGGGGAGGGAGATCTAGCCAAGAGATCTGGGGAGTGAACCCCCCCACCCCCCCAGTGTTCTAGCTCCCCAATCTGGGTACAGAAGGGGGTGATGGGATGGGGACCTGGAGGCACCCCCAAACAAGCCTGACCCCTCTGTCCCCCTCCCCACAGCATTGAGAAGGTCTCCAAGATCACATCGCCTGTGCTGATCATCCATGGCACCGAAGACGAGGTGATTGACTTCTCACATGGACTAGCGCTATATGAGCGCTGCCCAAAAGCTGTGGAGCCACTCTGGGTGGAGGGTGCCGGGCACAATGACATCGAGCTCTATAGCCAATACTTGGAGCGTCTCCGAAAGTTCATTTCACAAGAGCTGACAAACCAGCGCAACTGAGGCCCCCGATGAGCCCCATGGGCCAAGATGGGTACCACCGGGTAGACAGGCCAAGATGGGCACTCCACTGGGAGCTCAGAACCACTGCTGAGGAGTGAGAACTCAACAGGGTTAGCCCACTGGAGGATTGGGAAGCGGGGAGACTCCCCAACCCTGGGCTTGCCTCTCTACATCTGGTGCCCATGGCCTCTTCTGACATCCCCTCCCCTTCCAGGAGAGGGGAGGGACAGAATGACCCCCATCTTCCTCCCCACAGAGTCCGCAGTGATGACCCCAAACTGCTGCTAACACTGGGGCTGCCCCCACCCCCTGGGAGGAGCTGAGCAATCCAAACCCCATCCTCTCCTGCTTCCCTTCCCTCTACCAGGACAATAGCAATAATACATCTGCCAAGTGTGGTAGGGGAGGACCACAGTGGACCTCATTCTTCCCCACATCCCTCCCCTCAAATCCCAAATTCCTGGGAAGGTAGTGACTGCATGAGAAACGTCTGCCCTCCCTTCTCCCACAGCTCTCTCTGCCAATCAGGGAGGGGTATTCCTACCACACCCCAAGCCCCAAGGTGGCTCCCTCCCGGCAGGGCCCTTCATGATTTCAGATACCCAAACTCCCCTTCCCCACTCTTCCCAACATGTACAGATATACAGATAGATGGAAATATATCTGCATTCATTTTGGAAGCAAAAACAAAGAAATTAAAGATTTAAAATTTTACAGTTCCCCTCCCCCCTTCTATTTCTTTCCGTGGAGCTTTTTTCTTATAGGTAATTTTTCTTTCTTTTTTTTTAAAAGTATTTATTTTTTTAAATTTTTTTTATTATTTTAGTGAGGCAATTGGGGTTAAGCGACTTGCCCAGGGTCACACAGCTAGTAAGTGTTAAGTGTCTGAGGCCGGATTTGAACTCAGGTCCTCCTGAATCCAGGGCCGGTGCTCTATCCATTGTGCCATCTAGCTGCCCCATAGGTAATTTTTCAAAGCGATCACTGCTAGGTCAATACAACGGCAGGTATTGTTATTCCCTTTTGACGGATGAGGAAACTGAGGCAAAGGGCTTTGCCCTAGGTCATGTGCCGACAGAGCTTGATTTAGAACCCAGGTGCGGGAGAACTTGCTTTATGTTCTTTGTGCCTTTTGTCCTGACCCTGTTTGGGCTGGTCACCAAATAGCGGTAGCTTACGATGGGGATCGCAACACTCCAGGTGGCACAAGGGAACTTCCTTGGCCCCCTTGGTCTCAGCTTTGTGGAGGTGAACACAATGGGCTCTTGGGGGCACTTGGTGCAGGTAACAGAGCGACTCTAAGGAAGGAATCATCGTACCAGGAAAATCCTGATAGGAGGTGGGTCAGAGACTGGCCCTGTCCCTTCTTTCTGGGCTGACCAAACCTCTCACTCTGGGTCCCCCGGACCTTTGTGAACTTGGGAAAGACACTGCATTTCTGGTCCTCGGCTTCCTTCTCTGCAGAATTAGAGGGACAAGAGATTGATTGCCATAATTCTGTGGTGGTTTGGGCTCTAGAGTCCACATTCACCATGTGAGTTTGGAAGTCTGAGGACAACTGGGACTACATAAAAGGGGTCTAGTAACTTCCAAGGTCACACAGCTAGTGGCTATCAGATCCGAGCCACTAATGTAGGTCTTCCTGCCTCCCTGAAGCCTGGCCTCACTCAACTCAGCCATGCAGTTGTGTGATACTGGGCAAGCCTCCTGCCCTTTCTAGGCCTTAATCATCTGTCAAATCAGAATTTTATGCCATGTTGTGACCTTGCAGTGACACGGGATGGTAGAGTGGACATCCGAGATTCTAGTATCCTCGTCTCTTCACCATGTGACACCAACGATTCATCTATTCAGCATTTAAGCATTTACTAAGCCCCTGCTGTGTACAGTGAACTGTACTAGGCCCTGGAAGTATACAGTAAGATATGGTCCCTGCCTTCATGGCGCTCACAATTCACACCATATTACATAAGTGGATGAGAGGGACAAAGTGCTCTGCAGCTCCATCTGAAAAGGAAGGTCTTGGGAATCCAGCATCAGAGAGACACTTCCAGGAAAGTGGCGTTTGGACTGAATGTGAAAGTATGAATCAAAATCCAACATGCAAAAAAGACATCTGGGCATCCCAGGCAAGGGGAATTGCATTCACCAAAAGAAGCGGGGCGGGGGGGGGGGGGCAGAGACTATTCAGAGAGAACTTGGGCAAAAATAAAGCAGGAGAGAGGGACTAAGGTAAGAAATGGGAAAGCTGTATGATACTAGACTAAGAAGGGCCTCAAAATGTAAGGTTTAGAAATGTGAACCAGGGGCAGCTAGATGGTACAGTGGTTAAAGCGCCGGCCCTGGATTCAGGAGGACCTGAGTTCAAATCCGGCCTCAGACACTTGACACTTACTAGCTGTGTGACCCTGGACAAGTCACTTAACCCCCATTGCCACGCAAAAAACCAAAACAAAACAGAAATGTGAACCATAGGAAGACTTTTTTTTTTTTTTTTTTTTGCGGGGCAATGGGGGTTAAGTGACTTGCCCAGGGTCACACAGCTACTAAGTGTCAAGTGTCTGAGGCCGGATTTGAACTCGGGTACTCCTGAATCCAGGGCTGGTGCTTTATCCACTGCGCCACCTAGCCGCCCCCATAGGAAGACTTTTAAACAGGCACGTATCCAGATTGATTTATAAGAGATCGTTTTGGCAGTAGCATGGATGGATTGGAGTTGGGGAGACCCTTGGGGTTGGAACTGACACTTGCCACTAACTCAGAAGGCCTCCTTGTGAAAAGGGCGAGTTTAGTCTGAAGAAGCCTCTTAACTCCCACTTCAACCCCATCCATTTGGTCCAACATATTAAGTGCCAACTACACGAGGTATTGATCTTTCTCAACTTTGGGCCCACAAATTCATCAAGATTCTGCCCTACTGGAGGGTTGCAACACATCCCCAAGCAGGTAGATGGGAAGTTTTACAGAGTGGTTTCAAGATGAGAGCTCTAGGGGGCATCTAGGTGGTGCAGTGGATAAAGCACCAGCCCTGGATTCAGGAGGACCTGAGTTCAAAACCAACCAGACACTTGGCACTTAACTAGCTGTGTGACCCTGTGTAAGTCACTTAACTCTCATTACCCTGCCCCCCACCCAAAAAAAAATTTTTTTAAATCTAACAACTTGGGACTTGGGAAGTGGGGCAAGGTTCAGGACAAGCCTTTGTTTAGCTGAGCCCTGGGCCTGTGCTTGGAAGGAAGCTATGGGTTCTGCGATTTGGAGGTGAGGAAGGCGTTGGTTCTGAAAGTAGAGGGACACCCTGTGCAGTTGCATGGAGGCAGGATCCCATAGCTGTACTTACTGGGAATAGCTGATGGGTCTGATTTGTATCAGAGTACTAAGAAATGACAAAAGGCAGGTGGGAGCCATTTTGTGGAGGGCTTTAAAAGCCAAGTTGAGGATTTTTTTTTTAATCCTGAAGACAATAGGAGTCATTGAAAATGTGTGAGTAAGTAAAACTTGTGAGTAAGATGCAGTCAAGTGTATTTTAAGAATTTCAGTTTGGCAGCTGTGTAGAGAGTACCTTGAGAGAAGAGAACCTGAAATGGGGTGAGGAAAGGGAGGGAGGATCTGTCTTCTACAGATTATTTTAAAGAAAACAATTTTTCCCCCTTTCGAAGGTTCAAATATTCAAAACTGCTTTCCTTTATTGTCATCACCTAAATTGTTCTCTTGATTCTGTTCATTTTGCCCAACAGCCAAATGACGATCCCACTTCTTTCAACATCTGTACTAAACTTTTCTCCCACAAGCTATTCACTACCCCCTCCCCCTCCTTCCCAGCGGAGGTCTTCACAAATTACTGAAGAAATTAAGATGGCGATCCTCAGCCCTCTTCTCCTCAGTTCTACACAGCATAGCCCCTCAAGGTCCTCTCCCACTTCCTCCTCCATTGTTTGGCCACCATTCACATCCATCAGGTAGCAAATGGGGCCACAATACCATTGATCTGGTCCTCTCCATCTTCGACAGAATGCCCCTTGCATTATTTGCCCTGCTCTTTAATTCCATCCCTCCTAACCCACACTTCTTCCTCATTGCTTACAACCACAACTTCTCCAATCTTGATGAAACCTTAATATGGTCCAGTTACTGGCCCCTTAAACTTGCATCATCCTACACCTCTTCTTCTAGAAAGAGCTGTTTACACTCACCATTCTCTCCTAGCAAATCCCCTCCTAGCCCCTTACAGTATGGCTCCCAACTTCCTCACTCAAGTGAAACAGCTCTCTCCAAAGTGATCTGTTCATTGCAAAAACTGACAGCCCCTTCTCAGTCTTTATCCTTGATCTCAATGCTGTATGGGGCACAGGTGATCTCCAACACATCTTTACTTGCCTGGATTCTCATGAAACTGCTGCTTCTCCTGCTGCTTCTTCCCATTAGTTTCCCTTGGAGTGCAGCAGCTAGGTGGCACAGTGGATAGAGCACTGGCCCTGGAGTCAGGAGGACCTGAGTTGAAATCTCACCTCAGACACTTACTAGCTGTGTGACTCTGGGCAAGTCACTTAACCTCAATTGCCTTAAACGTCCGGGGCCATCTCCAGGCATCCTGATGTATATCTTGCCATTGGACCCAGATGGCTCTGGAGGAGAGAGTGAGGTTGGTGACCTTGCACAGCCCTCCCTCACTTAAATCCAATTTACTGCAAGTCATGACATCACCCTGGTGTCATGGTCCTCTTCTATAACGAAGGACAAACATTAACCTCCCTTGAAGCAGCAGCATCCTTGTCCATTCCTTCCTCTGTGTGGATGTCTCCCAGGGCTATCTCTCTTGTCTCTGGGGGCCTGGGGGTGGGGTAGTCTTTCTTGTGACAGGTGGGAGATTATTGCAACAGTGATGAGGTTACTAAGAGCCTAAATGAGGCTGAAAGTCATGCAAGAAGGGAAAGGGGGACAGATTTAAGAGATGTCACGGAAGTAAAACTCATGGAATTTGTTGACTGATGTGATATGGAAGGAGGGGAAGGGAGAAAGGAGAGTCCAGGAACAATCTGAGGCTGCCTTAGAATGGAAAGAAGATAGTGCTCCAAGCCCTTTGGAGGTGCTTCTTCTTTCTGCCCAGTCTTCCCTCTCTCTGTCTCTGTCTCTCTGTCTCTGACACTCTCTCTCTCTCTCTCTCTCTCTCTCTCTCTCTCACACACACACACACACACACACACACACACCCCAGTCTTACGCTTGGTACCTGGCCCCTTCTTGGACTGCAGGCTGTGGCATTTGGGGTCCTGGATCCAGGGAGCAGGAATAAGCTGGAGAGCAGCAGCTGGCCTCGTGAGTATTCATTCATACCTGAGCTTAAGGCCTTCCCACTTCCCAGGGAAAGCAAGCAGCCAAACCCAGTGAACACTGACTAGTCAGCAGCCACTGGGTGCAGAAGGCAGCTAGAAGTGGAAGGAGATACAAAGTTAAGAGAAGATAAGCTCTCTGTCTTCATGGAGTTCCCACTCTAGCTAGCAAAACGGGCAACACTGTATAGTAAATGTAGCACAGAAGTGCAAAAAGCTACATGAATTACAAGGGGCAGAATTATTCCAAGCCAAAGGCCTCAGGAAGACTTACTGAAGGACTGGTCCAGATGGGCCTTAAAGTATGGGGAAGGAGGCCACTCCATGCATAGAGGCCAACAAAAGAAGCAGAGGAGAAAGTATAGGCCTTAACATGAGGACAGGCTAGGAGGACTGGGAAGGGCTAAGGCTAAGGCTCCAGAGGCTTCTCCACTGTCACCCCCAAAGGCTAACATCCCAGACCTCTCACTAGAATGTTAACTAGAGTGGGTGACTTGGGTTTTGCCTCAGGGTACCAAATTTAGAGGGGGCATCTAGGTGACCCAGTGGATAGAGCACCAGGCCTGGAGTCAGGAAGTTCAAATCTGGCCTCAGATACATCCTAGCTGTGTGACCCTGGGCAAGTCACTTCACTTAAGCTTCCCTCAGTTTTCTCATCTGTAAAATGAGCTGGAAAAGAAAATGCCAAGCCACTCTGGTATCTTTGCCAAGAAAACACAAATTGGGGGGGGAGCAGCTAGCCTCAGACATTTGACACTTACTAGCTGTGTGACCCTGGGCAAGTCACTTAACCCTCATGGTCCTGCGAAAACAAAACAAAACAAAAACACAAAGAAAACACAAATGGGTCATAAAGAGTCAGACTCAACTAAAAGAAGTGAACAATAACACCACCACCAAATTTGGAGAGGCCTGGGTGACAGGCCCCCACTCCTGAATATCTCCCTTCAGCTTCCAAAGTAACAGCTTCATAATACTGTTGCAGGGTCTCTCTCTTTAGGGTTGCATCTCACCCTCCAACCAAAGCCTACTTTCCTGCTGTTTGTCCCAAGGACAACATTACCAAGTTGTAGCTTAGCCCTTCAGGACAGTCATCTTACTCCAGTGCTTAATCCAGTACCTGGCACATAGTAGGTGCTTAATACATGTTTGGTGACTTGACTTAATCACTGTGTCTTCATCAAATTCAAGCAAATACAAAACCAAACCAGAACTTTTACTAACTGTATTTCCAGGCAATTGGTTTCCTTTGCAATCCTGTGTGTTTTCTACATTTAAAAACGATTCTGAGAAGGGGGTCCCTTGCTGTGTGACATTGAACAAATGTCTTCCCATCTCTGAGCCTGTGTTTCTTCATTTATAAAGCAAAGGGAGGATTGGATGAATCCATAAGGGCCCTTGTAGCTCTAATATCCCTTCCTTCTGTCCAGGATCTTAAACATTTCAAAGCTTTCACGTTCATTCATTCATTCGTTCATGTTGATTCTCACTACACTCCCACAAGGGATGCTCTTCTGACACAGGAGAAAATCAAGGTCCAGAGAGGCCCACGGTCATATAGTGAGTTACTTCCAGCTTGCAGCAGCTTCCTCTAGACCAAAGCTTCTTAAACTGGCAAAAGTCAAAGGCTATGGATCCTTATTTTACATACCTATATACCTGGGCTAATGTACAAATTTCTTGGGCAAAAAGGTGTCGTGAGTGGGAAGAGTTTAAGAAGCCCTGCTCTAGTCCAGGGCTTTTCAAGCTTTTCTGTGTCCTGGACCCCTGTCAGTGAGTCTGGTAAAAGTAGAGGTCTGACTACAAGTCTGGCGCTCTTTCAGCAACATTAACTCTTCCCCAGATTGCTTTTATGGAAGGCCTCTGGTTCGGAGGACAAGGAGGCAAATGGGTTAGAAACTGGGTAAAAGCCTGGGGCTGTAGGGCTTGGCCTTCTCTAGGGAACTTGGCTGTGAATAAGCCTCCAGGATTTGCTGGCGATGGATGGGCCCTGAGAGGGATTGAATGGGTCCTGCAGATGCCCCTGGCCCCCAGTGGCTTCGTGTGTAGCCTGGGATGTAAATCTAGACCATCTGACTCTGAAGCCCCATAGGCTCGGTATCCACTGCTGTCCTTGACTGCCTTTTTCTTAGTCTCACTTCCCCCAGCTTGGGGGAAGGGTGGTATTAAGGAGGGGAGGAGAGGAGGGAAAGCAAAGGAAACCCCCCCTCGCACGTGAATGGGACCTGAGTGTGCAGTGCCTGCTTCCCCTCTGCTTCTTTGCATACTGTGCATCCTGTGTGGTGGGCATCCTCACCCTCAGCCTAGTAACTAGGAGAAATAAGATTCCTGGGGAATTGGGATGCTTGGATGAACTCCAGTAATACACAGATAAAAGGTCATGTATTGGAGAACAACTCTTGGTTTAGGGTAAGAGGACCCGGATCCAAATTCCAGGCTCAGCCACTTACTGCTTCTGTGACCTTGGGCAAATTGCTTGACCTCTCTGGCCTCAGTTTCCTCATCTGTAAAATGAGGGAGTTGGACTAGATGACCTCTAAGGCCCCTTTCCAGATCTAAATCTCTGAAACTTGCCACTCTGGTCTCCCTACAGCATCAGCCTGGGGGGAAGGAAGATGAAGGGGAAAGGGGAAAAGGTATCCGTGGTCTCTCTATTCCGCTGGTACTTGTCCCAGCCTGTTCATCCATGCCCTGCTAGGCCTTGTCAGCCACCTTGAGATGACCAGTCCTGCTACCTAGGGATGCTGGGACCAAGAATCACTCTGAAGACCTCGCCTTCCCCTTCTGGCTGGCTCCCTTAATTCCCTGGGCATCTGAACAGTACAAAGAAAAACTCCGAATTCTCTAACCCTTTTCAAAGCACCTTCCTTGTGAGATGGGGAGCACGAGTATTCAGAGGACCAGAGATGAAACCTCAAAGGTCATCTCGTACAAGCCTCTTATTTTGCAGATGAGGAACTGAAAGCCAGAAAGCTGAAGTATGCCACTTTTTATAGAGGAGAGCTGAAGCCAAATTAAGTGACTTGCTCAGTGACTTACTAGTTACTGGACTGGACTAGTGTCTGGGGCAGGATTTGAACCCAAGCCTTTCCTCGACTCTGTCTATAATTTCTTCCATTGCACACCCAATCAACGCCGTGTCCTCCCCCTTCCTCCACCCCACAAGGCTGAAGACGGTTGGGATGATTACCACAGGAAAGGAGAAATGGATCCCCTTCCACACCTGAGGTCTCCTCCAGCAAGAGACAGTTCCATTTACTAAGTCTTTATTGAATGCCTAGCAGCCAGGTGCTAGGGACACAAAACCCCAAAATGATCAGGCCCCCAAGGAGTTGACATCGTATCGAAGAGAAACAACATGTAGACATATAAGAAAATAAAAAGATCTACTGAGGAAATCTACAGATCGAATATGAAGGGCACTCTGTTAACAATGGAAAGGGGTTTCCAGAAGGCATAATGGGAAGGTAGGAAGGCCTGGGATAGGGCCCCTGGAGCTGCCACAGATGGGCACAAGGGCAGCAGAGAGTGGTGCTCAGGGCATGGAGCCTTGACCCAGGCAGCCTAAAAGTCAGAACCAAGACTCCTGGGGGAGCCACTGGGTAGTGGGCTGGCACATCCTCCAGAGTAGCAAAGGTAATAAGCATTGGATTATCCGTCCTTGAAAAAGAGGCTGAAGAGAGAAGAGAGCAGCAACAGGGCAACAGGGCAGAGGTCGGCCCTGGCTGCTGTGAAGGCAGGAATCCTGTAGCCAGATCCTAGAGGGGTGAAACACTTCTGACATACTCCTTCTCTCTCTCTCTCTCCCCCCCCCCATTACCAAAATTCCCGGCCTTCTTTGCCTAAGGAAGGTAGGAGGAATGAGAGGCAGGGTGTTTTAGGAGGAAAGAACACAGAATCCTGGGTCTCCTTGGGGATCAGGACTACTCATGGGGTGTGAGGTGAGCCAAAGTACAACCCCAGCCCCCACCCCAGTGCCTCCTTTAGCAACCTAAATCTGGGTGGTGAGTAGGCAGGAAGGAACAGAGTATTCAAAAGTGAAAGGGGCCTTAGTGCAAGATCACCCAGCCCAGCCCCCTGATTTTGCAGAAGAACAAACTGAGGCCCCCACAGGGGAAGTCATTTGCACAAGTTTGTGCAAGTAGGAGGCAGCAAAGCCAAGGTTCAGCAAAGGCTCTCTGCCTCTGGGTCCAGCTTCCTCTCCAGGCTGTTCTCAGGGATCTCTGGGTCACAGCTGAACACATCTGGAACAGCAGTGAGGACACAACAGCTGGGCTGGCCAGAGAACATGGATGGCTTCATACGGGCCCTCTGACCCCGGGGACCACAAGGGGCCAGGGCCTCATCCTTGAAGATTAAGCAGGGGCAGGTGTCTCAGCTACCATCAGCATCTGTGGGAACATGGCAGGGTGTACTGTGTGGTGTGTGCATGTGGATGGGGTGTGTGTCTGTGTGTGTGTGATATGATGTACATATAGAATGGTGTGTGATATATGCATGTAGATGGGGTGTGTTATATGGTGTGTACAAGTGTGTGGTGGTGTGTGCATGTAGATGGTGTATGTGTGTGTGATGTGATGTACGTATAGTGTGGTGTGTGATATATGCATGTAGACAGGGTATGTGTTATGTGGCTTGTATATGGTGTGTACAAGTGTGTGGTGTGTGGATGTGTAGATGTGAATGGGGTATGTGCATATGTGATGTGGTATAATTTGATGTGTAATATACACATGTAGATGGTATGTTATGTGGTCTGTACATGGCATGGTACGTGTAAGCATGTGGTATGTAAATGTATGGTATGTACATGTGTGTAGCATGTGGGTGTGGTATGTACAAGTGTGGGGGTATATGTGTGGTATTGTGTGGTGTGTGCATGTGTGTACATGTAGATGGGGTGTGTGTATGATGTGATGTGGTATAGTGTGGTGTGTGATATATGCATGTAGATGGTATGTATTATATGGTTAGTATATGGTATGCTGTGTTGTGTACATGTGTGCAGCATGGTATGTGTATTATGTGTATGTGTGTGCTGTGTGTGTGTGTATGAGTGAAGCCAGACCAGTGTATGGCTCATCCCCTAGGGAAGAGAAGGGAGCAGATGGCTCAAACTAGAAGAGTGAGGAGAGGGAAAAGAATGTGTGTGTGTGTGTGTGTGTGTGTGTGTGAGAGAGAGAGAGAGAGAGAGAGAGAGAGAGAGAGAGAGAGAGAGAGAGAGAGAGAGAGAGAGAGAGAGAGAGTGTCAGTCTGGGAACAGCTGGGTGGGTGTTGTTTGCAGGGCCCTCCATGTCAGTGGGTGTGGCCAGTCACTGCAGGTGTGTCTCCATTGTATCAGTGTGTGAGAGAGGACTGGGGTGGGGGGGGGATGGCTGGTGTTTGTGTGCCTGGACTCCTTGTGTAATTGCTTGTGTCTCTGTGTGACACTGTCCATGGAAATCTGGTGGGTGAGTATAAACGTGTCGGTGTTTTTCAGCATTCATGGAGATCCGCTGCCTTAATGTTGGGTTTAAGTTTCTCTCCATTTCGTGTCTTTCAATGTGGGTGTTGCCTGAGACCCATAACTCCCTAGGAGTACCTGCCCCTTTGCTTTAGAGAGTGCCTCAGGCCTCATCTGAGGCTCCAGCTTCCTGCCCCTTATCTGGGGCGTCGAGATCCCCACCCCAAGCACTCCCCTCCCCATGCCCTCCATTTCCTTCTCTTCCCCCTTCCTGGCCAGGGCAGCCCCAAGACACAGCCCTCAACCCCCCAGTGATTGCCCAAGGGGTGGAGGAAGAAGGGAGTCTCTTTGAGGGGAGACTTTTGTAAGTGGCTGAGGTACAGGAGGCGTCTCTGATGGGGATATCAGGCCCCAGGTCTCCGTGACCAGGACTTCAAGGAAATGCCCCAGCTGGCTTCTTGCAGTTCCCTTGGGGAAATTTCTGCCCCAGCTTTTCCCTGAGCTCTTGGGAAGCTCCCCACAGAGGCATGGCTGGGAACCTTCCAGAGTTCTGCTGAAAGACCACTTGATGTCCTGTGGCCCTTTCCAATTCAGAAGCTCTATGTTCCAGGGCCTAACATTCTTTCTAGCACTGACACTCTGTGTTCTGTGTCCCGTGCCTCCTGGTATTCCAAGGCCCCTTCCCACTTTGGTGATTTCTGTTCAGTGGGGCTCTTCCAGGTCTGACATTCTCAATGAATATTTATTATGAAATGCCTCGAGGTTTATCCAAAGGAAGCTTCCATTTTACTGCAGGGAGGAGACAGCAGGAGTACAGGGAAGTAAATAGAAATAATCACCTTGGAGCAGCTAGGTGGTGCAGTAGATAAAGCACTGGCCCTGAGTTCTAGCTGTGTGACCCATGGCAAGTCACTTAACCCTCATTGCCCCACAAAAAACCAAAACCAAAACAAACAACAACAACAAAAAAGTCAGTGGTCTTTCCTCCCAAGCACAGCCAAAGCCATGCAGGTCAGAACTACAGTGACCCAGGTAGGATGTGCCCACTCACTTTAGATCCATGGCATGCCCGGTTCATCCCCTCCTTCCCTCCCTCTCCTGAATATCCAGAACCACACGGGGATGATGCCAGGGCAATGGGGGCAGAGGCCCAGGGGGGCACCTGCTTCACCACCGCAAAAATCACCTAACAACTTGGGGGGGTGGAAATCTGGGAAGGCTTCTTGTAGGAGGTGGCACCTGAGCTGACCCCTGAAGGAAACCAAGGATTCTAAGAGGTAGAGAGGGGGAGATAGGGCTTATCAAGGAATGGGGGACAGACAGAGAGAGGAAACTGTCAGGAGGTTGAGGAACAGCTAGTTGTTCAATTTGGTTGGAAAGCAGAGATCTGAAAAAACAAGGTGGAGCCAGATTGTACTGGGTTTTGAATGCCAGGCTGAGAAGTTCTGTGTTTTATCCTTAGAGGGAAGGCTACCATTTTGGATTCTTAAGCAGAAGAATGCCATAGTCAGCCCTGGGTCTTAGGAAGATTATTTCGGTAGCTGTGCAGAGGGTGGGTGAGAGCAGGGAGGGATTGGAATCAATGAGATGAATTAGGAGGTTATTTAAATAGCCCAGGTGGCAAGTGATGAGGGGCTAAGATAGAATGGTGGCCACATGTGCTGAGAGCAGAGGGGGCACACACGGGATCTTGGTAGAATCAATAAACCTCAACAACCAATTGCATGGAGGGAGAAGGGAGAGGAAAGAGTCAGGAATGAGATTCTGAGGCTGGGGGCCTGAGAGACTCAAAGAATGAGTTGCTCAGCAAGAGGGAAAACTAAAAGAGAAGGTGGGTTTAGCATTTGGGTAGGGGGATGATGAATTCTGCTTCAGACAGGATTAAGATGGCCTATCGAGGTAGAAGTGTCCAAATGATGGTTGGAGATGTGGGGCTGAAGTGTAGGAGAGAAACAGAAGCTACCTGTATTTGGATGTGCATAGAAATTATGTGAGAACCCATAGGAGCAGATGAAATCACCAAGGGTACAAAACAGAGCCCTGGGGAACACCCAGACCAAGGGGCAGGAGATAGATAATGATTCCTAACTGGAAGCAGAGACAAAGACCCAGGGGAGATTAGTATCACAGCAGTCAAGGGAGAAGAAAGTATCTAGGAGCAGAGAGCCAGTAGTCAGCAATGTCAAAAGCTCGAGAGAAGTTGGATAGGGACTGAGGAAAGTTCATTGGAATTGAGCAGTTTAAGAGATACCTGGTAGGGGCAGCTAGGTGGCGCAGTGGATAAAGCATCAGCCCTGGATTCAGGAAGACCTGAGTTCAAATCCAGCCTCAGACACTTAACACTTACTAGCTGTGTGACCTTGGGCAAGTCACTTAACCCCAATTGCCTCCCCCCAAAAAAAAGAGATACCTGGTAAGCTTGGAGTTGCAGTGGAGTGTAGGGATTAGGAAGCCAACCCAGGAAGTAGAGATGTGAATGGGCAGCTAGCTTAAAGAACTTTTTCTAGGAGTTTGGCTATGAAACACAGGAGAGATATAGGAAGATAGCTTGAGGGGATGACTAAATCAAAAGAAGAATTTTCAAAAAGTGTGTTTATGAGCAATCAGGGAAATTATACAAGGAAAGCTTGAAGAAGAGAGAATAAGAGAGGGAAGGAGAGGAGAGGGAGAGACAAAGACAGACAGAGAGTCCGAGAGAGACAGAGAGAGGTGTTTGGGGGGAGGGGGGAAGGACTGGGTCAACTCCTAGAAAAAGCCAACACTTGTCTCTACTTCCTTCCCTCTCACTCCTCAACTTTTGGTGATCTGGTTTCCATTAGGCTCCAGTGAAGCTGTCTTCTCCAAGGTTACCAATAATCTTGTTAATTGACAAATCTGATGGCTTTTCCTTCATCTCCATCCTCCTTGATCTCTTTGCATCATAAGACACTAGTGACCACCCCCGTTTCCAGATACTCTTCTCTCCCTTAGTTTTCATCCCACTGCTGTTCCTGCCCCTTGCTGTCTTCCTCCCCATCTGACTGGGCCTTCTCAGTCTCCCCTGATGGCTCATCACCCACCTCATGACTCCTCACTGTGAGCCTCCTGAAGGCTTTGTCTTGAGCCCTCTCATATTCTATTTATCTAGCCTGTCTCAGTGATATCTGGTTCAGCTCCTCTCAAGTGATACTGGACTTTACTTATCCAAATGTTATGTCCACTCCATGGCCCAGAAGCTCCCTAAAAAGTCCAGGTCTGTTTTTCATATTGTCCTCCCAAGGCAGTGATTACACATAACAAGCTTTTAATAAATGTTTGCGGAACTGAATTGGATACAATGGGTTTAATTCTCATTTCTATGCAGGGATTGACAAATCCATGCATTCAGCCCTAATCTCTCTCTCTCTTGCCTTCCAAATCTTATATCTCTAGTTGTCTACTAGACATCTGAATACCCCATCTTATTAAAAAAATATATTGATATCTTTTGTTTTTCTGTCCAATCCATCCTCTACATAGTGATTTTTCTAAAGCACAGGTCTGACCATGGCACTCTACTCCTCAATAAAGTCCAGTGGCTCCCCATTACTTCAGAGATCAGATGTAAACTCTTGAGTTTGATATTTAAATTTTAAATTTTCTTTTGGGGCAGGGCAATGAGGGTTATTAAGTGACTTGCCCAGGGGTCACACAGCTAGTAAGTGTTGAGTGTCTGAGGCTGAATTTGAACTCAGGTCCTCCTGAATACAGGGCTGGAGGTTTATCCACTGCACCACCTAGCTGCCTCCAGTTTGATATTTAATGTTGTTCACAACCTGGTCCCCTAACACCTTTCCAATCTTTCTGTGCATTGTTCCTTTACGTACCTTCTCTGATCCAGCTATACTGGCCAACTAGCTACTCTGCACGCAGGATCCTCCATCTCCCACCTCTGGGCTTTTGCCCTAGCTGTCTTCCATGTCTAGAATGCCCTCCCTCCTCATCTCTGTCTCTTAGAATCCCTAGTTTCCTTTAAAATTCAGTTTAAGTGCCCCCTTCTACATTGAGATCTTTCCAGAACTCCCAGCTGCTAGTGCTTCCTCCCAAAATGATACCATTTGTTTTCTACATACTTATGTGGAAACATAGTTTCCCCCAACAGACTGTCATCTCCCTGTGAGCAGGGACTATTTCATTTTGTCTTTGTATTCCCAGCACCCAACACAGTGCCTGGCACACAGCAGTCAATGAATGAAAGCTTGTTGAGTGATTGGGCAATTGCATCCTCCATTCCAAGAGCCATCACTTAGAACAAAAAACAAAAGAGGGAGGCACAATAAAACCAACTGGCACATTAAGGAAATCCAACAACACGTACTGTCCTGGTTCCAACATATCCTGATGATGGGATCCTAGGCCCTTCGGTGTCCCCACTTTGAAAAAAAGGAGTGAGGGACATGCATTCTTTTATGTCTTCTTTGGGGTCAAGATGAAGCATAATTATATAGAATTCAGTTTCTCTTTTTTCTGTTATTATTATTTGTTTCCATTGTTGTGATGATTACATGTATCTTTTTCCTGGTTCTGATTATTGCACTTTGCATCAGTTCACATAAGCTTTCCCATTCCTTCCCATATTCTTTGTAAGCATTATTTTTTTTTTTAGTAAGGCAATTGGGGTTAAGTGACTTGCCCAGGGTCACACAGCTACTAAGTGTTAAGTGTCTGAGGCCGGATTTGAACTCAGGTACTCCTGAATTCAGGGCCAGTGCTCTATCCACTGTGCCATCTAGCTGCCCTGTAAGCATCATTTTTTATGGCCTGCTAATATCCTTGGACTCAAAGATCACAGTAGATGGTGACTGCAGCCATGAAATTAAAAGACACTTGATCCTTGGAAGGAAAGCTATGGCAAATATGGATGGCATACTAAAAATCAGAGGCATTGCCTTGCCAACAAAGGGCTGTATAGTCAGAGCTATGGTATGGTTGTGAGAGTTGGACTATACAGGAAGCTGAGCACTGCAGCATTGATATTTTTGAATTGTGGTGCTGGATATGACTTCTGAGAGTTCCTTGGACACCAAGGAGATCAAATCAGTCAATAATACTTAATTAAATAAATTAATTAAAAAACAAATAAAAAAGAATTTTTAATTAATTTGGATTATTCATTGGAAGGCCAGAAATACTTTGGCCACATAATGAGAAAACAGGACTCATTGGAAAAGACCCTGGTGTGGAGAAAGATTGAAGGCAAAAGGAAAAGGGGATAGCAAAGGATGAGATGCATTGATAGAGTCAAGGAAGGAAGCAATGAACGTGAGCTTGGACAGACTTGGACAGATAGTGAAGGAGAGCAGGCCCTGATGTGCTATGGTCCATGGGGACATAAAGAGTTGGACACTACTGAATGACTGAACAATAGAATTTGATCACCTTCACACACCACACTTGGTTAAGGCATCTCCTAGTCAATGGGCATCTACTTTTTTTCCAGTTCTTTGCTACTACTAAAAGTGCTGCTATCTAAATTTGGGTGTATATGGGCCCTGTTATCAAATTCCTTAGGGTATATGCCTAGCAGTGAGATCTCCAGGTCAAAGGGCACAGACATTTTAGTCACTTTGTCAGTGCAGCCTTATGGGGCTCCCTCCCCAGCTCAGCACTCATATGCTTGTGAGGTGGGTACCGAAGATATGGTCACTACTTCTGTCTCAGGCTTCCAAGGTTATTCTGTGGTTCCAAACTCCTAAAACTATAGCTCTCAAGTCCACAACTGAACTTACATTCAGGATGACAGTTGTTATTTTCATAGTAATCTTTTTTTTTTTTTTTTTGCAGGGCAATAAGGGTTAAGTGACTTGCCCAGGATCACACAGCTAGTGTCAAGTGTCTGAGTCCGAATTTGAACTCAGGTCCTCCTGAATCTAGGGCTGGTGCTTTATCCACTGCACCACCTAGCTGCCCCCATAGTAATCTTAATAATAGCAGGTAGAAACAGCTCAAAGAAAAGGCATTTACCAAAATGGAAAATAATAAAAGCAACAGCTACAAGACATTCTCCCCTCCAATAAATCTGAGAGGTAGCAGCTCTTATTATTTCCATTTTACAGCTGAGGAAATTAAGGCAAAGAGGTACAGTGACTTACCCAAGGTCACATAGCACTATATCTGAACTCAGGTCTTCCTGACTCCAGGAAATACTCTATCCACTGAGCCACCCAGAAACCTAGAATAACTAGCACTTGTGTAGTGCTTTAAAAAGATGATCTCTGGGGTAGCTAAGTGGTGCAGTGGATAAAGCACTAGCCCTGGAGTCAGAAGGACCTGAGTTCAAATCCGACCTCAAACACTTGACACTTACTAGCCGTATGAACCTGGGCAAATCACTTAACCCTCATTGCCCCGCAAAAAAAAAAAAAAAAAGATCTCATTTTAGAGGCAGAGAATGTCAAAATTGGGAGGAATCTTAGAACACTGAAGGCCAGATCTGGGAGGGCTCTTTGAACATATAATAGCTAACGTCTATATTTCTATAAAGGAATATATACACATATATTTATGTATGTATATATATTAATAAGTGCATATATATACACACATATATCTTTTTTGTTGTTGTTCGGTCATGTCTGACTATCACCTCATTTGGGATTTTCTTAGCAGAGATACAGGAATGGTTTGCCATTTCCTTCTCCAGCCCATTTTTACACATGAGGAAACTGAGGCACACAGTGACTTGCCCAGGGTCACAGAGCCAGTAAGCGTTTGAGGCCAGACTTGAATTCAGGAAGATGAGTCTTCCTGACTTCAGGTCCTGCACTCTATCCATTGTACCATCTCGCTGCCTACTCTGAGCTAACTGGCCATCTACAGTAAAGCTGACTCCACTGTGATGAATCCCTGAGTAGTTGGGGGGCCACCAGGCTGCTCCAGGTAGAAGTAGAGCAGATCAAAGCTTCTGTGCCATTCAGCCATGGGTTTGGACCATTGTGCCTCCAGGCTCAGGGAGCTAGGCAGAGCTAGTCTCCAAAAAATTAAAAAAAAAAAAAAAGGAGAGAAGCTTGGCTGCAGAGTTCCTGAATGCTAGTGTCAGAGCGGAGGTCTGGAAGTGGAAATGAGGAACCAGGGGAAGTTCCTTGTGCCTTCTGCTGGTTCAGCGTGTGCCTCGGGGGACAAGAGAGAAGGAACGATGAATACTGCAGAGAGGAACCGAGGAGCCATGGACTCCTGGAGACACAGCCTGGTTACCATGAGCTCATGGATGGAAAAAAGAGGAGAGGAGAAGGTCTAGGGCGAAGGGGAGACTGTTCAACCGAGGAGGGTTGTCTTTCAACTCCGCCTTGGCCGTTCCAGAGTCTGTGTTCTAGCCACCTTTCAGCTCTTCCATTCTTTGTTCATGGGATCATAGAGTTGGAGCTAGAAGGGAGCTGGGAGGAACTAAGGCCCTCCCAAAAGGTTGAGTGACTTGTCCAAGTAGTAACAGAGCCAGGATTTGAACTGAGGTCTGGTGACTCCAACTCTATCACTCCTTCTACTACACCACAAGAGCCTCCCACTTAAATCCCTGCTTTGCCTGCCATTTCATGTTCAAAGGGACCATGGAGCTTGGGTGTTCTGTTTTATATTGTAAGGCCTTCCCCTATCACCTCTGGCATTTTTTGGTCTTTTGTAAAATTTATTTTAATTTTTATTTTTAGGTCCAAATTCTCTCCACTGAGAAAACAAGAGAAAGCAAGAAATACAATACTCATTATACATATGAAGTTATGGCATTCTCTGTCCTAGGGGCCCTCCCAGCTCTGACAGCCTGTGTTCTAAGGGCCCTCCCAGCTCTGACCTTCTGTGTTCTAAGGGCCCTCCCAGCTCTGACATCCTGTGTTCTAAGGGCCCTCCCAGCTCTGACATCCTGTGTTCTAAGAGCCTTCCCAGCTCATTGGGTTCTAAGGATCCTCCCAGCTCTGATATTCTAGGTTTTAAGGTCCCTTCCAACTCTGAAATTCAGTGTTCTAAGATTATGCTCAGCTCTGACATTCTCTGTTCTAAAGTTCTTCCTAAGCTAGTTTTGGTAGAAAATTAGATAATCAAAGTAAATGGGGGGGGGGAACGGGGCAATGAGGGTTAAGTGACTTGCCCAGGGTCACAAAGCTAGTAAGTGTCAGTGTTTGAGGCTGGATTTGAACTCAGGTCCTCCTGAATCCAGGGCCGGTGCTTTATCCACTGTGCCACCTAGCTGCCCCAAAGTAAATTCTTAAGAGCCATTTACCTTTTTTAAATTCTTTACTTAAAAGTTGAAAAGTATCTGTACATTTTAAGAACATCAGTCTAGAAAGGCAACTTTTTAAAGAATACATTCAAATTCGTTGGGTACATTTTATGGCAATATAGATTTGGATTTAATCTCATTCTCATTACTCCTTTTCCAATGAGGGAATGGGACTGAGGGGCAGATGTAGGCATTAAAAATAGGAAATGCCCTCACTGAAACCAAAGATACCAGTTACAAACAAAATGTGAAACTATTTGCCCACCATAAAGACACTGCTTTTAAGCTAATGGAATTGGCAAAGAGGAATCAATAAAATATTATTGGTGAAAAATATAATAAAATTAAGTTCCTCCCAGCTCTGACATTCTAAGGGTCTGGGACTCTTTCCAAGACATTAACAAAATGGGAAGGTTTGCCCTCTGGTGGCCACCCTGGGAGAAATGGCCACTTCTTGGGCTGGCCTGGGAGTCCTTGCAACTAGTAACTAGTTGTTCTTCAATAGCCAAGAGAGATGCTATAGGGTATGCTTAGTACCTAGTAAGTGCTTAATAAATGCTTCCTGCTTGATTGCTTGGTCAATGAAGGAGCCAGAGACCTTAAGTTTGGAGTTCAGACCCTTTTCCTTCAACCCCCACACACTGACATCTGGCAGAAGTCTGGACCAGAGAAGAAGGAGAGGAGGAGGAGGAGGAGGAAGAAGAAGAAAAGGAGGAAGAAGAGGAGAAGGGGGAAGAGGAGGAAAGGAGAGCCTTCTTGCCCAGAGCAGTCTAGTCTTATTTAATATTTAGCATTTCTAATGATGACTAACAATCTCTGGAACCATAGAATCATAGATCTGGAGCAGAAAGGGATCTTAGGAGCCATCTAGTCCAACCCCCTTATTTTACAAATGAGGAAACTGAGGCTCAGAGAAGTACTTTTATTTATTTTTCTGCATGGCAATGAGGGTTAAGTGACTTGCCCAGGGTCACACAGCTAGCGTCAAGTGTCTGAGGCTGGATTTGAACTCAGGTCCTCCTGAATCTGGGGCTGGTGCTTAATCCACTGTGCCACCTAGCTGCCCCCAAGAAGTACCTATTTTAAGGGCATAAAATGGTAAATAGATACCAGGCATTGTGGCTTGCCCAAAGTCATATAGCTAGTGATTCAGGCAGGATTTAAACCCAAGTCTTCCTGATTCCAAGCCTCACTCTCTATCCATTCTGACACTTCGCTTCCTGAGTCTTAAAGCCTCTTCCCCAAATTTAGGCTTTAGACTTAGCTCTCCTCCCTTCTGCTCAAGAAGCTACAGTGGGTCTGTCCTGCCTCTAAGATAAAACACACACTCCTCAGTTTGGCTTTTAAAGGCCTGCCAACCTAACTCATTGTCTCTGAATGAATGGCTCCCAAGTTTGGGCCACCATTGCTTGAGAGGCCCCAGCCATGCTCATACCATTCCCAGTTCGACCCTGGCTCTGGGCTTCTCTACCTCCTCCTCAGCTTCCTCACCCCTAGTGGGTCCCCTCACCACCCTTCCAGCTTCTCTCTATATGTTGTCTGCTCCCATTAGAATGTTAACTCCTTGGGAACAGAGATTTTCCTTTGCTTTTATTTTTCTCCCTAGTGTTTAACATAGTACCTGAAATATAGCTCTATCTCCTAGCTATCTATCATCTATTGCTCCATCTCTTAAACAGGACTCCCCTTCAGAATTGTATATTCCACTCAAACTGAACTACCTGTCATTTCATTGGCACAATCTGTCTTTCATGCCTGACATAGGTTCCCTGTGGTAGATGGATTATTGGGCCTGGAATCAATCAGTAATATATCTAGCCTCAGATACATCAGCTGTGTGACTCCAGGCAAGTCACTTAACCTCTTCGTGCCTCAGTTTCCTTATCTGCAAAATGAGGATCATAATAGCACCTTCTTTGAAAGGCTGTTAGATCATAGCGGGTAAGAGTTATAAAGTGCTTTACAAATGCTAGCTCTCTAGAGCTTGAAGAGAGGCCTTCGTAGCTACACTGTCCCCATCCCCATCTCCTAGAATCCCTAGTTTCCATCCAGGAGCAGCTCAAGTACCACTTCCTACAGACCTAGGCCTGATCTGACCTAGTGCCCAGACCCAGCTGTGGGGAAATGACTTTGTATCCATTTTGCATGTATTCTGCATTCATTTTTCTATATCCTTGCTACAATGTTGTTTCATCTCCAACAGGGGAGGAAGCCCAGCTGATGCAATTGTAAAGAGCTGAATCAGAAGTCTCAGACTTGGAGCTGGGGGACCCAAGTTCAAATTCCAGCTCTGAACAATGCCCCCAGAGTCACTACACCGTGCATGCTCTTAGACCCAGTGATACCACTCCAAGGCCTCTTCCACAAAGAGATCCAACAGAGAGGAAAAGGACCCTCGTGTACAAAAATATTTATAGCAGCTCCTTTTGTACTGGCAAAGCACTGGAAGCTGAGGGGCTGTCCATCTGTTGGGGGATGGCTAAGCAAATTTGGGTACAGAAATGTAATGGAATATTACGATGTCATAAGAAATGACGAAATGGCTAGTTTCAGAGGAATCTGGGAAAAATCTCTGTGAACTGATGGCGAATGAAGTGAGAAGAGGCAGAACAATTTAGACAGTGCCAATGATACTGTAGGGGGAAATAACTTTGAAAGGCTTTAGAACTCACTCGTTGATGCAGTGACTGATGACTGTCCCAGAGGAGCGAAGATGAGGTATGCCATCCACCTCTGGGGCTGGAGCTGGACAGGGGATGAACCAAAAAGGCACAGCGAGACATGACATTTTTGGATGTGGCCGATGTGGGAAGTGGCTTTGCTGGGCTATACGGGTTTGTTCTGGGTATTTTCTTTTCATTTCTTATCACTCTATGAGGGATGGCAATGGAAAGGAGAAATAAGAAATTTGTATAAAAAATTAATAAAAGATTCCAGCTCGTGCAAAATGAGATGGTTGAACGAAATGGCTTCTGAGGTCCCTTCTGACTTCAGCTCTACTGTCCTTTGGCAGGAATGGGTTGGGGTTTTGTCTTTGTATGAATTGAGTATGGATCAGCTTACAGTGTGACTTTGGGCAACTCACTTCTCTTCTGTGTCCCTCAGTTATCTCATTTATAAAATGGGAATAATAATATCAGCAACTACCTATAATTAATACCCCTGGGGTTGTTGGACCAAAAAAAGCACTTTGTGAATCTTAAAGGACTGGAGAAATGTGAGTTATTTGTATACATGCATATATATGTTGAGACAGTCCTTCAGAAGGCCATGCACTCACACATGTGGCAGACAAAAACAAATACTGTCGGGGCATCCTTATAAGTATATATATAAGGGGCAGCTAGGTGGCGCAGTGGATAGAGCACCGACCCTGGATTCAGGAGTACCTGAGTTCAAATCCGGTCTCAGACCCTTGACACTTACTTGCTGTGTGACCCTGGGTAAGTCACTTAACCCCAATTGCCTCACCAAAAAACCCAAAAAGTATATATATAAAATAATAGATGACATTTTATGGTGGCTTTTAAGGTTGAAACGTCTTCACAATAATCCCGTTTTACAGATGCCTGGCCTCTGTAACGCCTCAGAAAGGGGAAGTAAGGTACCCCAAATCTGTAAACTTCTGTAGCAGGATTCTAACTCAGGCCTCCAGATTCTAAATTCGGCCTTCTTTCCCTGATACCAATATGGCCTCTGCCAAGAATTGTTCCCCTCCCCCATAAATCTTGGCATATACCACCTACTTGAGGCCAACATGGACACACCTTAGTTAGGTCACCCCCAATTCAATTCTATGATCTGGAACACATGAACTGGCAAACCCATAGATGCCGCTTCCTGGGTCAAGGGCCATCTGCCCACTCTGGGGAATTACTTGGTATTTCCTCAGGTGAACTTGAAGCTACCAGCTGGCCCTGGACCCCCCCCCACCCCTCCCTGGTTCTCAGCAGTTTTGAGTAACTAGAGATCAAGATGACTGCTTGAAAAGCTTCAGCGCTTAACCTCTTCAGTGCTGGTCCTGAGTGGGTAGGCAATGACAGAATGGGGGAGGGAATGGGGTATTTCTCTTAACTAACTAGGCCTCTAATAAGACACTGTGGGAGGCAGGCATCAGGAGGCAGGGATAGAGCCAAAAACATCAGGTCCTGACCTCAAGGAGCTTACCTTGGGGATACAAGGGGTGGGGGTGGGGGGCACTGAGCTGGGGGAACCTGTGCCCTTTCATCTAATTTCTCTGGAAGTGAGACAAGTCTCCATGCATGAAGCTGTCCATAAATTTAAAGCTGGGAGGGACCTGGAGAGACACCAGATGAGGAAACAGACCCAGGAAGTAAGGCATTTACTTACACAGATAGTGTATATGTGGGGAGGGAGCATTTATTAAGCGCCTACTATATACCAGGCACCATGCTAAGTGCTTTCCTAACAGTCTCACATTTGATAGGAAGCATGAAAGGTGCAGTATTTGAACCCTCTGACTCCAAAATTAGTGCTCTTTCCATGGTTCTACAATACCTTCCTCAAAGAAACAATCCCTGGCCCCAGTGGGCTTCAATTCTTTTGGGAGAAACAGGATGTGACCCTATATGCATACCTACCACATATATACCAAGTTGATAGAAGATCATTTGGGAGAGGGGCCGCTGGTGGCCAAGGGGACTGGCAGAGCCCTCTGGGGGGAGGTGGCCTTAAGCTGGGCTCTGGAGGACTCTAGGAATTCTATCTAGGTTTTGCAAAGCACTTGAAGCTCTGCAAGCAGAGAGAAGGAGGGACACTGGAGGTACCACACAGCAGCAGAGAGAAGCTCTACCCTGGAGTGAGGGGCCCTAGGCACAAGTGCCAACCCCGACTCCACAGCTGCTCTCTCTTGGATCCCCTGTAGATACCTCTCTCAGTTTCCTAAACAGGTCAGACTAGGCAGCTTCAAGAGTTCACCAGGTCGGGGCAGTTCGATGGTACAGTGAATAAAGCACCAGCCCTGGATGCTAAGTGTCAGGTATCTGAGGTCAGATTTGAACCCTGGGCAAGTCACTTAACCCTCACTGCCCTGCCAAAAAAAAAAAAAAGTGCACCAGGTCTAGATCCATTATGAGCTTATGAACTGAGTTTAAATCCAACCTCTGAAATTTACTGGGAAGTCACTTAAACCCTCTGGCCCAAGTTCCCTATAGACACTACCTTACAGTGCTGCTATAAGGCTAAAAGGAAACAAGGCAGATACAGGGTTTTGTGAAGTTTAAAGTCCTAAATAAATGTTGGTCACTTGTTACAGAAAGGCAGGGTATTCATCATTCCTTGCTTAGAGGTCAAGGAGTTAGAGACTGGCCTGGCCACGGTGGAGATAAGCCCACAGAAAACAGAAGAACATTTTCCAAAGAGCCAAAAAAAAAAAAAAAGTCCTTCCCACCCCCACCCCCCAAGTCAGATGCCTTGTCCAGATAGCCCAGGCACAGGAAGGCAAGATGTAGGGAAGCACAGAGGAGAAACTGCAGGCGGGATCGTGAGGGGGTTCAAAGGGGAGAGAGGCCTGGGGGAATTGGCACAGGCTTATCAAAGGAGACGGCCCTGCTACTTACTGGGCCTTAAAGGAAGTCTGGAGGATTTCTATAGGCAAAGATGGTAGGTGGGAGGCCATTCCAGGGACTGGGAAAAGGCGAGTTTGAAGATGGGAGGTAAGAAATGAAAGGACCAGGAGTCTGATAAGCAGCTAAGAAGCATCCAGTTGGGTGAAGAGACAGCTGGGCTGTTTCCTCAATTGTACCGAGGAAGTTGGACTTTATGAACGACCCTTCCCAGTTATAAATCTACCATTCCATGAGTGCAAGGGCCTTTGCTTCAGAATGAGGGAGACTGGACCAACAGAGATTCCTTCCAACTCTGATCAGCTGTAATTCTATGACTGAATAAGTGAGAGGAAGACGGCAGATTGGGGCCAGCCTTGGAAGGCCTTGAATGCCATAAACACCTTCCCAGGTCACCTAGAACTTAGCCACACCATTCATTCCTTTATTCCTTCACTCAGCATTTAATTGAGAGCTTACTGTGTGCCCAGATCCCTTTGGAACAGAACAACATTGCCCTGAGTGACCAGGGCCTTTGGGGGAATAGGGGGCAGAGGAGAGACAGACTCCGAGAACACAGAGGAGGAGCTAGAAGGTAACTTAGGCCATTGAAATGAGGTCACATAAAATATTAAGAGGGGGGCAGCTGGGTGGCACAGTGGATAAAGCACCTGCCCTGAATTCAGGAGTACTTGAGTTCAAATCCGGCCTCAGACACTTGACACTTACTAGCTGTGTGACCCTGGGCAAGTCATTTAACCCCTAATTGCCTTGCCCCCCCCCAAATATATATATATATATATATATATATAAAGAGGGCAGCTTAGTGGCTCAGTGGGGAGAGGGCCAGGCCTAGAGTTAGGAAGACCTGAGTTCAAATCCAGTCTTAGACATTTACCAGCTATGTGACCCTGGGCAAGTCACTTAACCCTGTTTGCCTCAGTTTTCTCATATGTAAAATGAACTAGAGAAGGAAACCACTCCGGTATCTTTATCAAGAAAACAACAAATGGGGTCATGAAGAGTTGAACAACAACAAAAATATTAGAAGTGGAAAGAACCTTGGAATACAAACTATCAGGGCTGGGTGGGACTGTACAGCATAAAATATATGGTGCCAGAGTGGGAAGAGCCCTCAAGACATAGAATGTCAGAACAAGAAGGAACCTGAGAGGCCATGTTTTATATATGAGAATACCAAAGCCCAGAGTGGTCAAGTGATTTGCCCAGAATAACAAAGGGAATAGAATATACGGATTTGAACCCAACCCCTTTGACTCCAAATTCAGGGTTCTACTGTATCATTCTGTAGGAACCTTAGAAGATACAATAGATTGACAGAGTTGGAAGGACTCTTGGAACATAGAACCCAGAATATCAGAGCAGAAAATCCAAAATGGAAGGGGTTTGCAAGAGATTTTCTAACTTGACTTCTTCATTTTGCAAGTGGGGAAACTGAGGATCAAGAAGGGAGCATATGTGCCCAAAGCCACAATGAGTCAGGGACAAAGCAATAGTAGAAGGCAGATCTCTTGACAATAGTTCAAGAAACAACTACACAGGGAAGAGTATAACATGCACCCTGAGGCGATAGAAATGCTATAGAATTTCAGTGGATGTGAGGTGCCCACCAGGGATCTGTGGCTTCGCAGGTGGTACCAGGTGCTCTCAACGAGGCCAGGTAAGAAGATAGGCAGAGTGATGGTGCCTAGCCTCTCCACCTTGGCACTTGGGTATGGGCTTTGGATGTCAGGATTGTGGTAGGCTGGGAGGATGGGGGTGGGAGGAGGAGGCTTGTGAGGGCTATCTCTTGGGGCTTCTGTGTGTAAATGCTCTCTGGTGTGACTTCCACCATTATTTTCCATGCCAAATGCCCGTGTTCCTTAACGCCCCCATCCAGCCACCCCATATCCCCTCACTTACTCACTTGGATCCAACTTGATCTGCGGAGGGATGAAGGGGGCGTCCTGGTTGGAAAGGCTCGGAACCGCATACAGCCAGGGATGGGGGGAGAGAACGAACCCCTTCAGGGCCAATAAATGGGGGGATCCCATTCACTCCCCCGGCCAATAAGTGGAGGGTTCCATTCACCCTCACGGTCATCGTGCCCCCCCCCATTACTCTTTACTTTTCGGGAGGGGGGGGTGGTAGTGGAAAGAACTCTCAGCTTCTGGGGCTAGAAAATACTTCCCAAAGCCCTAGGCGTGGGCGAGGGGAACAGCGAGCATCTCCCCAAAGAGGCAGGGTCAGACTGGGTTTTGGTGATTCTGGGCCCGGGATGGGGGCAGGGGGGTGGGGTGAGGAAGGGGAGGGAAAGGAGGTCAGAGCCAGGCTGGGGTCTGAATTGAGATGGTGGGGGAGGGGAAGCGAGGCGAGGGAATAAGCCCGACGAAGGGGAGAGAACGAGCAGTAAGGGGTGGTGGTGCCAGCCAGAGAGGGGGGAAGGGCCAGTGCCCAGGGGACGAGGGTGGGGGGAGGGGGGCACCGCCCTACAAGCCAAGAGGGAGGCAGGGGGGAGGGGAAGGGGCACCGCCCCACAAAGGGGGAGGGGCAGTGCCCAGCGAGGGGGTGGGGCATGGCCTCCGGAGGAGGGAAATTGAGGGGGGAGGGGCGTTCCCCCTTCCCGGGCCCACGTGGAGAAGGGGCCGAGGGGGGCGGGGCGGCCAGCAGCGACCCGAGGTCGGGGGCGTTTCCCCCTCTCTGCCCCCTTCCCCCGGGGGCCATTGTGCCGCCGCAGCAGGAGCGGGGCGCGCGTAGGGGGGCGGGGTCGCCCCTCCCCTCTCCTCCCCCCACCGGAGGGGGCGCACGCGGTGGCCAGGCCCCCCCCTCCCTCTGGGCGGGGTCCCCTCCCCGCCCCCGCGGTCTCCGGTGCGTCAGGGGCGCGTCAGTGAGTGAGCGCGCGGGGCGGGCGGAGCCGGGGAGAGCGGAGCGCGGAGCCGGAGGGAGAGAAGGAGGGACCGGCCGGCGGCGGCGGCGGCGGGGACAGGCGTGGGCAGCGGCGGCGACAGCGCCAAGGCTCTAGCTCGGCTCTCCCTCTCTCCCCCTCGGTCTCCCCGCCCGCCCGGCGCCCAGGGGCCGGCATGTCGGCCGTGGCCTGCGTGGATTACTTCGCCGCCGAGTGCCTGGTGTCCATCTCCACGGGTGCCGTGGTGCACCCGGCGGCCCTGCCCCGGCCCGAGCCCCCGCCCCCGGCCCCGCCGGCGCCGGATCCGCCGGCCCCCGGGGACTGCAGCCGCGAGGACCTGGAAGTGCGGGAGGCTCTGCAGGCGGCCGCGGCGCACGGGGGCTCCCCGGCCCCGGGCCCCGGCCCCGCCGAGCCCCCCAACTTGCTGGCGGTGGCCAACATCCTGACGGACCTGCGCGGGCCGCGCCCCGCCTCGGCTCACTCGGAGAGCGGCAGCAGCACCTCCTCGTCGTCCTCGTCCTGCTCCTGCAGCGGGGACCCCGACGGCGCCCCCCCGGCCGGCCCGCCCGCCCCCACGGCCGCCGCCCACGCCGCCTCCCGCCGCTGCCACAGCCCTTCGCCGCCCAGCAAGCGCCACCCGTGCCGCTTCGAGGGTTGCTGCAAAGTTTACGGGAAGTCCTCCCACCTCAAGGCGCACATGCGGACGCACACAGGTGAGAGCCGCCCCCCCACCCCCGCCTATCTCGGCCCCTGCCATCCCCGCCTCCTCCCCTCTCCTCCCCCCTCGGCCTGGGACCGGCCGGCCCCCGCGCTCCCTCCGCTCTTCCCCGCAGGTTCGCGTGTCGCCGCCACCCCCTCCTCGAGCACCCCGCCGCCGGCAGTCCCGGCGCCCCGGCTCTGCTCGCCTTCGCGCCCCGCGGTCTCTGCCTCCGCCCCCCCCATCCTGGGCCCTCGATTCCCCCTTTCTGTCTGCCCTCCCCGGAGCACCATTGCTTCCCCTCCCCCCTCCATACCACCCCTTCCCGGCTCCCTGACCCTCCTCTCCCTCGGGGGTCCCCCGCCTTTGTTCCCCGCCAGCTGGGGGCTGGGGTGGGGGTGGTTGGGGGGGAGGGAGCGAGGTCGGGAGGCGGGATCGGTGATTTTCCACGCGGCTCCTACCCTCCCTCTCCCTCCCAACCCCCCTCCCTGCGGGGGCGGGCACAGTTCGGTCTTCTGGGGGCGGGGAGCCCGGGGTGGGGGGCGGTGGGTACCCAGTGTGGCCCCCGCGGGCTCGCGTGGCCCCGGCTTTGTGTGGGCGTGGGTGGGGACCCCGCCCCCACGCGGTTCCCCCCTTCTAGCGTTTCCTGAGGCGCGGGATTTGGGGGGGGTCTCTTTGCTCGGATTAATCTGTATGTATGTGTTGGGGGGCACACTAATAAGTTTGTTAAGTGGGTGCGATTGGCGCGACCCCCGCCCCCGCTGCTGCCCGCCGAGTCGAGGGGAGGGGAGGGGACTCGGGTGGGCGGCGCCCAGGGAGCCGGCTGGGAGCGCGAGGTTGGCACAGCGCCCTGCGCGGGGGCCGGGGGGGGGGGGCGGCGTGCGGGCGGGCTGGCAGGCGGGCGAGCGAGCAGGCGGGCAGCACTTGAGTGGGGAAGGGGAGGCTGGGAGGCGGTGGACTCCGGAGTCTGTACTGGGGGCGGAGGGGGGCGTGGGACGCCTGTCCTCCCAGCTGATCCGCTCTGCCTGCGGCCCCTCCCCTCCTCCTTTTCCCTCCCCTCCTCTCTGGGTCCTCTGGGCTGGTGGGGGAGCGGGAATGGAGGGGTGGGGCCATGGGGGCTGGGGGAGGATCTGAAACTGCTGCTTGAAGTTGGGGGGGGAGTTAACCCAAAACCCATTTTGCTTTTTAAGCCTTCTTGGATTGTGTCTTTTCAAATATGTGGTGATCTTGATTGGGTGGGGCTGAGCAGTCTGGGAGACACCAGGTGGGGAATGTTTGACTTAGGGGTTGGGGGAGTTGGGAGGGGGGTCGAGACGGCTGGTGTAGAACCTGAGAACAGAGAATGTCAGCGCGGGTAGGGACCTTTGAGATCCATCTGGTGGGTTCTTCATTTTACAGGTGAGGATTCAGTCCCAGAGAGAGAGGGGAGGAACTTGCCCTAGGCCCTTTGACCCCCAAATTCATTGCCCTTCCATCTGCACTAGGCTGCCTACCATCTTCTATTTGTTGATGGAATCGGCTCGTGTTGCATTTATTTGTGCAGCATATCCTCCCACTAGATTGTAAATTCCTTAAGCAAGGATCTTCTACATCTCTATCTTGCTCATAATCTCTTACAATGCTTTGAATATATAGTAGAAATTGAAATTCTAGGCCCGGAGAGAGCTGGTGACTTGGCCAGGGTCACACAGTGTCACTGGCAGGGTTAAAGCTGGACACCCTTTCTATGAGCCAATTGCACTATTCCAGATCAGCCCTTTATTAGTGACTAGTAAAAGTGTCATAGATGTAGTGCTAGAGCTAGACCTTGTTCTAGCCTAGTTCAGCCTCTTATAATTGGGGAAACTGAGGACTGAGGGGGTGGCAACTTGGCTTTCATGCTTTCATGGTTGCTGATCCCTACAAGGTAGGCAGTTGAGAGTTTGAGTGAAGATAGCTTTTTCAAGGTCTTTTAGAAGAGGGAATGCTGAATTTTGGGAGAGCTTGAATGGGACTCTGGAAACTCTCATTGCTTGTCATTTTATAAATGGGGAAACTGAGGCCCTCAGAAGGGAAAGGACTTGCCTAGGGTCACAAGGTTAGTGATTAAGTTTGAGCAAGTCCTTTTCCTTCTTTGGTTCTGTTTTGGTAGTGAGGACACAGTCTCTCCTAAGGAGACTAAACAGACTAATAGACCCTCCCCACCCTGGGGAGAGTTAGCTATGTGAGGTCTTTGATTCAGGGCACTCTGACCCTCAGGTTGGAAGGGAGGCTCTTTAGATGCCATTTAGTCCAGCCTGGACCTCCATCCTTCTGACTCTGAGGTCTCACAGGCCTCCTGCCCACTCCTACTGTCTTTCCCTTAGTCTCATGTTATTGCTATGTTGGAAATGTTCAGGAGTGGTGAAGAGTTGGGAGGGAGTGGAAGGGCTCTGCCATGAACTTGGCCCAACTCTAGGGTCTGCCCCCCCCCTTCTTCTTCAGGCCCTCCTTGACTAGGGATTGTTGCCTGCAGTCCAGCAGGGTAAGTAGTGAGGTTATCTCTAATAACACCCAGGTAAAAATAATAATTCATACGTCCATATTGGTCAGTCCTACCAGTAGTATGACCTTGTTACTTAACCTTTCTGGCTTCTTCATCTGTAAAATGGGTGCATTGGGTTAGATAATCTCTAAGATCTCATCCATCTCTTAGCATACAAAACTATGAAACTGAGGGAGGTGGGGAGTCATACCCATTTCATAGAGGGGACAGTTGGGGCTCATAGGATTTAGAAATGGCTAAAGGACCTTTAAGGTCCATGAGTACAGCTCCCTCAGTTTACAGATGAGGAACCAAGGTGCAGAGGTTTTAATTGACTTGCCCAGTATCACAAAGTTAGACAGGATTTGAATCCGGGTCTCCAGGTCTCTGGGTTGTATTCGCTATACCTCCTAGGTGCCCTTCCCACTCCCCTCTGGTGTTAAATGGTTCCATGTGTGGGGCTCAGAGGAGTAAGATAACGCTCTCCTTTCCCCCCTACACCTGCATCCCCTGCCCTGCCTCCCACATACTCTGGAAGGGCCTAGGTAAGGGTCTTTCCCTCTTCCTCCCTGTGGGGTATGGAGGACTAGAGCGGCTTATAGCAGCAAAGGGAAACACTTTTGAGTAAGGAAAGATTCTCAGAGCTGCCCATTCACAACTCCCCCCATCCACACTTTACAAAGGCCCAGAGTGGAACTTGCTTAAGTAGACAGGTAGTCTGGTATTATGTAAGAGCTCTGCATTATTGGGAGCTGAATGAGCTGGGTTTCGATTCCCCCTCTGCCAGTGACTAGCTTTGGGACCCTTAGGCAAATTAATCAGCTTCTCTGGGCCTTGGTCCCTTCATCTGAAAAAATGAAGGGATGTTAGGCTAGATGGCTTCTGGGAGGACCCTTTGGATTCTAGATCTAGGAGAGAAAAGGTGGCGCGAAAGTGAGGTAGAGAACCCTCCTATGGGTTGTGTTGTAGAGGAAGAACTCCACTTAGGAAATCTGAAGACCTTTGTGACCTTGGACAAGTCTCTTCTCTTCTGATTTTCAGTTGCCTATTTTTAAATGAGAGGGGTTGGACTATCAAAGCCTGATAGAAGGTCTCTAAGGGCCCTTTCAGCTCTAAATCCCATGATCCCCCGAGTTGAAACATGAGACTTGGTTGTAGCTTGTTTTCTACCTGCCTTTGGGCAGCTAGGTGGCATCCATTAAGAGTGTTGGACCTGGAATTAGGAGGACCATTTTCCTGAGTTCAAATCTGGCCTCAGATACTTGCTACCTGAGTGACCCTGGGCAAGTCACTTCACCTTGTTTGCCTCAGTTTCCTCATTTTTCAAATGAGCTGGAGAAGGAAATGGCAAACCACTGCAGCATCTTTGCCAAGAAAACCCAAATGGGGTCTTGAAGAGTTGGATTCGACTGAAAAACCACTAAACACCCATTGGGAAGGTGGCAGCTCCACAGAGTTCCCATCCCCAGGTTCCCTTAGGAGCGTTTTAGTCCTTCCCCATTTGTCCACGAGTATAGACGATATGCCTATGGTAGATCAAGAGTACAGAATGTTGTTTTTACTTTCGCATCAGGTGAGAGGGGGGTCCCTGGGATCTCAGCCTCAGGGATGGAGGAGATGGGCTGGGGGGAGAAGGGCGGGGACAGGAATGAGCTCCAGCCCTTAGGCTTATAGGCTTTTAAGGCAGAGAGGGACCTTACACATCATCTAGGCCAAGGGTTCTTGACCTGGGGAGACTGTGAACTTTAAAAAAAAAATAACTATTTCAGTACAACTGGTTTCCTTTGAAATCCAAGATAACTTTTCTTTTTTTGGCGGGGCAATGGAGGTTAAGTGACTTGCCCAGGGTCACACAGCTAGTAAGTGTCAAGTGTCTGAGACCGGATTTGAACTCAGGTCCTCCTGAATCCAGGGCCGGTGCTCTATCCACTGTGCCACCTAGCTGCCCCCCCATTATACTCTTGATCACTTGCTCATCACTTGTAAGTCTTAGGCCTCCCTTTCCTCAGCTCAGTGATCTCTGGGTATTGGGTTGTTGTTGGGGTTTTTTTCCCTCCTAGAAGGAGAGAGAGAAGGCTAGTTCTAGCTTTCTTTAGTAGTGTGCTGCAGGGGCCCTGCCCAGTTGGGTGGGGGAGTTGCTAGGGCCCTAAGGAAATTTCAGGACCCCTCAGTTCAGTAGAATGGATTCCCAGACTCTGAGTCAGGAGACCAGAGTTTCAGTCCTGGGTTGGCCATGGACGTGACCTTGGGGAAGTCCACAAGATCATCTGGCCCAGCCTCTCAGTTTTACAGGGAAAACCAACTGGCCCAAGCTTCACTTGCCCATTGCCCGAGGTTACACGGGGAGACTCCCACAAGGGACCTTACACCTGATTGCAGCCCAACATCTCTAGCCCCCACGCCACTTGCCTGAGGAAGAAGCCGGCCATAAGAAGGGAAAGGGAGGGGCCGCTAGGTGGTGCAGTGGATAAAGCACCAGCCCTGGAGTCAGGAGGACCTGAGTTCAAATATGGCCTCAGACGCTTAACACGTACTAGCTGTGTGACCCTGGGCAAGTCACTTAACCCTCATTGCCCTGCAAAAAAAAAGTAAAAAAAGAAGGGAAGGGGATTCTCCCAGTCCCGAAGGAGGTCCCAGGCCTGTGTCTCCAGTCTCCATTCTGGACGGGGGCTCTTGTTTCTTTTGTCGGGTAGGATGCTAGTGTCCATTGCTGAATCTGACACTTGGAGGTCACCTCTCTGTCAGTTTCCTTATCTGTAAAATGGGGCCAGCGATAACTCCTTCCCTCCCTACCTCATAGTACTGCAGTTGTTGTGCAGGTTGTACCTCAGAGGTACCCTAGCTCTGTTCCATATTGACTGAGTACCGATATCCCACCCAGTACTGCCTACTTAGAGGGGAGACTGGCTTTAAGACCCAGGAAGAAAATTGTACAGTTTGGAGGGAAAATTTTTGTCCCTTTTTTTTCTTTCTTCCCCTCCGCCCCTGCCCCCCCCCCCAACCAGGTGGTTTTTTTCTAGGGCCCCAGGAGAGGAGTAAAGGAGGGGGGATAATTGGGTTAATTACCAGTGGGAAGTGGGGGAAACTCTAGACCCCCTGGTTTGTTTGTGTCTGGGCTTCCAGGCCTGTCTGGATGCCCAGGAGGGAAGCTCTTGGGAGGGAGGATGGGAGGCCGTCATGTAGGGTTTGGGGATCATAGAGAATGTCAGCTGGAGGGGTCTTTGGGTTCAGTCAGCTGAACTTCCTCATGCCATTACATATGGTAGTAGCAGCTTTTCAGCAACCTACCTTAGGACGCCCCTGCAAAGAAGGTTGTGTAAGTAGTGTTGCCCCATTTTGTAGCTAAAGATACTGAGGCTCGGGTGGTCAGGTGACTTGCCCACAGCTTACTTGCAGTTGAGCGGTTTCCCACCCCATGGGGATATTAACTTATAAACTGCCCACCCACCCCACCCCTTGCATCCTTCAGGCCCTGGCTGAACTGTTCTTCAGATGCTCTCCACTATTTTTTTGGTGGGGTGAGGCAGTTGGGGTTAAGTGACTTGCCCAGGGTCACACAGCTAGTAATTGTTAAGTGTCTTGAGGTCGGATTTGAACTCTGGTCCTCCTGTATCCAGGGCTGGTGCTCTATCCACTGCACCACCTAGCTGCCCACTATTTTTAAAGAGGCAGCAGAAAACCTGGGTTCAAATCCTTCCATTGCCTCTTGCTACCTGTGTGACCTTGGACAGGTCACTTATCTTCTCTGTGTCAATTTCATTTTCTGAAAAATGAGGAGAGGGTCAGAGCAGATGGACCTCTAAGGTCTTTTCCAGCCTTAAATCTATGAAACTATGATTGCCAGAGTGAAGAAGAAGAAGAAGAAGAAGGGGGAGGAGGAGCTAACATCTGCAAGCACTTTATGGTTTGCAAATGTTGTCTCATTTGAGCTTCACATCAAGCAACCCTTCCAAGTAGGGACCTGTGTGACCTTGGGCAAGTCTCCCACTTTCTGGGCCTCAGTTTCTCCACCTGTAAAGTTAAACTTAGAGGTTAAGTGACTTGCCCAGGGTCACACAGTTAATGCAGGCCCAAGACAGGCTTTCTGGGCATCCTGACTCCAGATCCAGTGCTTTGCCCACTGGGCTCTAGTCTTCCTTTCTGTCCTCTGCTGCTCCAGGTTGAGGGGCCAAAGCCCAGGGGTGGGCTCCTGTACAACCTGACCTTGGACAGCTACTGAGTCTCCCTTCCCCATCTGGGGAGTGTAATGGAGCATCACTAAGCTTGGGTGGTCTCTGAGGGCCCTTTCAGGCGTCCAGGGTGATGGCAGGGACTGGCCTGCTAGAAGCCTTAGGGTCTTAGGATCCCATCAGAACTCCTACTTCTCAGGGTTCTTGTGAGGAGTGAGTGAGATGTTGTAGGGAAAGCCTTTTCAAAACCTTAAAGGGCTCTATGTAGAGTGTCTTTCATTACTGTTATTATTATCTTCTTGGGATTTGGGCAGGTGAGGCTAGACCCAGGCTTCAGTCTTGGCTCATACTGGTGATAGCGGGCTCTCCTCTGGCCCAGTCCTGCATGGGGAGACCTGGGACCCTGGGGGTTGGGAGCCTGTTGCCTTCTCTCATGGGGTTCAGATTCTGATGGCTTTGAGCTCTAAGTCCTTAGGACAGAAGTTCAGGCCAGGCTTAAGTACTGATATCGCTTCTCCCAGGTGGGGTCTGGGAGTCCTGGGGCAGTGCCAGGCTGAGCCGGTGCTAAGGCCCTAATCAGACTGGGTGTCTGGGACGGGCGGAGGCCTGCCAGAAAATAGCTAGTTGGTCATCTTCAGATCATCTAAGCAGTTGTAAATGCTTTCTCCTCTCTCCCTCCTGTCTTCCCTAAAAACTTGGGTTTCAGGCATAGATAGTAGGAACCGGTGAGCCATGCTGTCTTAGGGCACTAGCCGATGCCTGATCAATAGACCTAGGTCCTTGACCCATCTCTGCGCTTGACTAATTGGACCATAGCTTAATTTCTGAGTCTCAGTTTCCTTATCTGTGCAATGGGACTAATCCTACTCCCACTACTTATTGGAGTGGGGTGGGGGGGACCTGCTATCACTCTGCTTCTGCTCTGCTCTGTTGTAAGTGCAGGTTGAATGAATTCGTGACTGAATGGAAAAGGTCTCTGACTGGCTGTTTTCAGGGTTTGTTCATTAGTTTCTTGGAGGAGTGGGTGGTGATTGGTGATCGCTATGTCTCTTTGGACTTGGGAGTGTCTTGTCAGCTTCTACATGGGGGAGATAAGTCCTCTGCTTTTCTTTATACTGAGCTTCCCAGATAAGGTTGGGGGGGCGGGGGAGGGGGCTGTGGCGAGTTAGCGGCTGGTTTTAATAGCAGAGGCGTCATGGAAGCCCGTGTCTTCATTTCTGGGGTCCCTTCTGATTCTCCAGGAAGGAACTGAGAGAGGAGATGGGGGCTGTTTTGGAAGTAGGAGACCTTGTCTTACAGATTCCCTCTGTTGAATGACCCCCTTCACCCTAAGGGAATAAGCATTTTTTCTAGCACTTGCCAGGCATTGCCCTAAGTGCTTGCACAAATACCTCATTTGATCCTCATGAAAAACCCCAAGAGGTAGATGCTGCTGGTATCCCCCTTTTTACTGTTGAGAAAACTGATCTAGGCAGAAGGTAAATAACTTGCTTAGGATCACACAGCTAGGAAGGTTCAGCTGCTTCTAAAAGGTAAGAGTGGGGTGGGCACAGGTCCCTTTCCCGCAGAGTTAGAGGAGTCTGATCCCCTTTTGAAAAGGAGAGACTTCCTTGAAGAAGCAATTTTCTAGAAAACTTGGGAGATTAGGGGTGGGTGGGGGGTGTCCCACTTCTGCCCACTTTACGGATGAGGAGACTGAGATGCAGAGAAGCTATGGTTTGTCTAGATTGACACAAGCCTGACCTCAGCGCTCCCTTCACTGGTCTCTGGGGAAAAGGGGGAGGAGGAACAATGCCCTTCTTTTCCTACCCCAATCTCATTATCTTTCTGCTGAGCTAGGTCAAGATGCAGGTACCTGACCCCTCCCCCCTTGGTGCTTCCTCGGGATCCCCCTGCCTGCTTTTCTACTCCTTGGCTGGTGTTCCCGGGAAGCACCCCGCCCCCTCCCCCCATCACAAAATCACCTTGTCCTAGCTGGGAGGGACCTTAGAGGCCCTGTATTCCTGTATTTGTTGGGGCAGCCGAGGTTTAAGTGCCACTTTAAGCTTTAGAAAGCACCTTCCTCATTTAAAAACCTAAACTTGAGAGATTAGACCATTCCTTCATCACCCGCTGTTGCAGGGCCCACCCTTGGAGGCAGGAACGGCTGAGTTTAAAGCATGCCTCAGATACTCCCTAGCTGTGTGACCCTGGGTAAGTCCCCTTCCATCATGCTCAGGTCCTTCATGCATAAACTTAAAAGAATAATATATCACATTCCTCATGGAATCACCATTAGGGTCAAATGAGAAAATAGATGTAAAATGCTTTGTAAACTTTAAGCACTCTATAAATGCCAGCTATTAGCATTCTCATTAGCTAGAGTTCCTGCCTCCTGGAGCTTACAGTCTAGTGGTAGGATGAAACTATAATGCCATTTGTTACATAAAAGCCAAACACAGGCACTTGGGAAGGCCAAGGGGGAAGACTTCCCATGGGGAAAGGGATGGATTTCTGGAGGAGGTGGCACAAGAGTTGGGTTTTGGAGAACTGATGAGGAGGGGATGGATTTTTTGAGGCCCCACGAGTCATGTTAGCAAGAAGGTGGGGGAAGTTCTGAGGACAGAAGACAATCAGCAAGAATCAATGAGTTTGGCTCAGGTATGGGAAGAGGCTGGCAATGCAGGGTGGTGCCAGATGGTGGAAAGCCTTGAATGCCGGGCAAAAACAAGTCTGCATTTGACTCCTCAGCCAGTTAGGAGTCATGGAACATCTTGGAGCATAGGGACAGATAGGCATCAGTCCTCAAGCCGCCCCTCCAGCTCCAGGGTTCCCGAGGCAGGTCTTCTTCCTGTCTCCCCCACCACATACAAACACACACGGGCCAGGTGGTAGGAGGGGAAGGTCAGGGCCATATACTGCCAGCCCTCCTTGGGCCTCCTTTTTGCCCCTCTGTAGAAAGGGTCACCAAATTCTATTAGCTTAAGCTGAGGAAGGTGCAGGGGAAGTGAAGTCTCCATCCTGGGGCTGAGACTTAAAGATGGGCCAATCTGGATTTAGTGGCTCCTACGTCAGAGGTGTGAGCAATCCGGGGGCCATCTTGGCCAGCCTGAACCTGGAGATCCCTCTGCCCCCCCCTCCCATTCCTAAGGGCTTCCCAAGAGCAGGCAGGGAGCTCACTACCTCCTGAACAGCCGTTTCTCTTTCTGCTTTAAAACTCTGAGTGTTAGAGGGTTTTTGGAGAGGAAATCTACCTCTGGTCCTCCCATCTCCCCCACTGCTCTGGTCTCAGCCTTAGGGTTCTGTCCTCACCAGCAGTGTCCCTGTTCCCCTTCCTTCTTCCCTCCCTCTCCCCTTGGCTCTTGGGCCTGTGTTCTCCCAAGTCAGAGGTTTAAAACTCCTGTCCCATCACCCAACCCAAATCCATTCTCTAATCCCCACTTTTATAGATGAGGAAACTGAGTCTCAGACCGGGAAGGTTATGGAGTGACTCCTGGGCATCCAGGGCCCTTCTCTGGGACGCCCTGCTCCTCATCCTCTCCTAGGGGACCTCGGCTGGGCCCCGTTCCTTCCTTAAGTGGCAGTTGGTTGCCTGGGACTCTGGAGGGTGGGGGTGGGGACCTGGGGTCAGGGGCTGGGAGCCAGAGGGAAGGGGACTCTTCCCTTTGGGCCTAGCCTAGAAGGCTGGGGCGGGGGGGGGGGTGCAGGCAGGAACTACTGGTTTGTTTAGACTGTGCCGGGCCCCTGCTCCAGGAGCATGGGGGGGGCGGCGTGGGGGAGAACGTGAGCCTGGAGGTAGGAGGAGGGGGGAGGGGGGACGACCACGGGACATTCTCTCTCGCTGCTGCGTCTGCTCACGTACGTGCGGCTGCTCTGTTCCCAGCTGGGCCTTGTTCCCGACTTGAAACCCTCATACATCCTGTCCCCCAGTGCCTCCCCTCCCTCCCTCCTCCCCTTGACTCTTCCTCTTACTACCTGACCCAGCTGGGGAGGGCCTATCGAGATAGAGCCCAATGCTGCTTTCACACAGGAATTGGGGGGGGGGGGTAAGGGCTCCCTGCTGTGCTGGCACAGCCCCTGCCTGGCTCTCCTGGACCCCGGCTAGGCCAGGGCTTTGCCTTTGGCCGAGCACTCCAGAGAGCCCCCATCCAAAGCAGGCCTGGGAACCGGGAAGTGGGAGCCTGGTCAAAATGAAAGTGAAAATGCAAGTATGGCCTGTTCTGGGCTCTCCTCCCCTTGTCCCATCCTCCCTCCTCCCCCCCCCCCCCCCCCCCCCCCCCGTGTGTGTGTGTGTGTGTGTGTGTGTGTGTGTGTGTGTGTGTGTCTCTGCCTGTGCAAACATGGGGGAGGGAGATGGAGGGGAGGGCCCTGCCAATCATCTCAGTCCCACCTTGCTGCCCTCAGCGGCACTGTGGCCAAGGCCAAGGTTAGTTAGTTATGCCACTGCCCTAGGTCTGTCACTGAAGTTTTTATCCTACTTCCTTTTCTGAGCTCAGGTGAAAGAGCTGAATGCGCAAATGGGGAATGAAGGGGCCTCTGGGAAAAGGCATGTGTGAGACAGAGAGAGAGTGTGCATGTGTATGTGTATGTGTGTACACCTAGGTAACCTAGAGGCAACCAGATGGCTCAGTAGATAGAGCAGCTGACCCCAGAGGTGAGGAAGAGCCGAGTACAAATTCAACCTTGTACCAGCTAGGGGACCCTGAGCACCTCACTCAACCTCTCTCTGCCCCAGTTTCCCTCTCTATAAAGTGGGGATCACACTATCACCTACTTCCCAGGGCTGCTGGGAGAATCAAATGGGATCATCTTTGTACAATGCTTTGCAAACCTTAGAAGATGTCTTTAAAAGGGAGCTCTTGGGGCAGCTAGGTGGCGCAGTGGATAGAGCACCGGCCCTGGAGTCAGGAGTACCTGAGTTCAAATCCGGCCTCAGACACTTAACACACACTTACTAGCTGTGTGACCCTGGGCAAGTCACTTAACCTCAATTGCCTCACTAAATAAACAAATAGATAGATAGATAGATAGATAGATAGATAGATAGATAGATAGATAAATAGATAGATAAATAGATAGATAAATAGATAAATAAATAAATAAATAAATGGGAGCTCTTATTATCATTAATGTGAGGGGTTACTATGGCCATTTAACAGGTGAAGAAACTGAGGGCTCAGAGGGGCTCAGTGACTTCAGGACATTGCTGTAGGAGTCATAGAGGTCATCTAGTCTAAATCCACACCTGGCCCAAGAATAGCCTTTGTGAATCTCCCCTTGAGAATCCTTTGGCCAGGTGTCCAGGACTCAGTATCTCCTGAGGGGCGGGCAAGCTTCCTTCCATTGGTCCTAGATCAGCCTCTAATGGCTCCTAGTTTTGTCCTCTGCCGGTCTTCAGATCCTCCTCCTGGAATAAAGTTCTCATGTCCTCTCCTTACTTCTCTTCTGCTACCTCTCTTTTTTAGGCTTAGGAAATAGGCTTAGAGAGAATTGTAGTGACTTACCCAAGATCACACAAACCACTAGGAAGTGTCCAAAGTAGGTGTTTGCTTCTCCACACTCCACATGTGGTCCACAGAGGGTGGAGGGTAATCTTCCTTCCCACTTTTTTTTTTTAGTGAGGCAATTGGGGTTAAGTGACTTGCCCAGGGTCACACAGCTAGTAAGTGTTAAGTGTCTGAGGCTGGATTTGAACTCAGGTACTCCTGACTCCAGGGCTGGTGCTCTATCCTCTGTGCCACCTAGCCACCCCTTCCTTCCCACTTTCTAGACACTGCCCTGCCCTTAAGGCTCAGTAAAGTGGAATGACTTGCCCATAATCCCATGGCTTTTGAACGGGAAACCTAGGGTAGCATTACCTTTTTTTTTAAATTAGCTCTCCCTGTCACACTATTGATTCACTAAAATCCCCAAAGCTTTGTCACTGACACTGTTATTTAATTAATGTCTCCCTCTGTCCTCTACTGGTAAAGTTAACTGTTTGAACCCATGGGCAGAATTTTACATTTGTCCAATTAAATTTGATCTTATTGGCTTCAGCCATTGGTCTTTTTGGATCTGGAGACCAATGACTAGCTCAAAGTCACTGAGTTAGTTTGGTGTCTGACCTTGTTCAGTTTCTGGTGTCCTCAATCTAAGGGTCAGTAAGAAAGGGAAGGGGGAAGGGAACCCCAAGACAAGTAAGATCATATGAGAGCATCTCTGGTCAGTCACCCCGCCCAGAACTACTACTTCCTTCTTTGGGGTATCTAGCAGATTTGATTAGTAAAGCCACTACTTGCGATGATATGAAAACTCATGAACTAAAGTTAACAGAATTGGAGAAAGGCAAATTTCTCCATTTCTTTTCTCCCTCTCTCCTAACCACTCCTCACTAGTCTCCCCCAAAGTAATATTGTCTACAAACTATCAGCCAGAAATTCAACTCCAGGTCATGGCAACATTGTAGAACCAAGTTATTAAAGGGATGATCAGTGAACATAATAGAATAGGGACAAAAGAATGCTCTAAATCTAAAAAGGGAAATGAAAATTAAGGTTTTACTTAATATCCATGAAACTGGAGGTAGTGAGAAAAGACAGAACTGACAAATGTTGGTGAGGCTGTGAGAAGACGGGCACTTTGGTATCCTGTTGGTGGAGCTGTTAGCCATTCTGGAATGAATGTGTATTCTCTCTCTCTCTCTCTCACCTAGCAAATGCTAGGCATCTAGCTTAGGGAGAGGTCAAAGACATGGGGAAGGTGGGGCAGCTAGGTGGTGCAGTGGATAGAGCACCAGCCCTGGATTCAGGAGGACCTGAGTTCAAATCCAGCCTCAGACACTTGACGTTTACTAGCTGCATGACGCTGGGCAAGTCACATAACCCTAATTGCCTCACCCACCCCCCCCAAAAAAAAAGACACAGGGAAGGTGCCTCTGTCTACAAACCGTTTTAGTGGCACTTTTCATAGTTGCAAAGAACTGACATGAAAGTCCTAGCCCATTAGGTGGGGGATGGCTGAACAAATTGTGCTACATGAGAGTGATGGGATGTACTTGAACCATAAAAAATGGTGTCTGGAGAATCCAAAGAAGCTTTGGAAGTACAGTGTTGTACAGTGTAAGCAGAAACAACAGGCCCCACTTCTAAGAAAAGGTCAGAGATGTCTCACATTTTCAGATTCTGCCTGTGTGTTGATTTATTTTGCTTGACAACTAGCCAAGGCAGCTAGGTGGTGCAGTGGTTAGAGAGCTGGGCCTGGAGTCAGGAAGACCTGAGTTCAAATTCAGCCTCAGACACTTTTTAACTATTTGACCCTGGGTAAGTCACTTCACCTCTGTCTGCCTGTTTCCTCCCCTGTAAAATGAAGATATTAATAGCCCCTCCCTCCCAAGGTGGTTGTGAGAGTCAGATGAGATAATAATTGTAAAGCACTTGCATCGTGCCTGGCACATAGCAATATAGAAATGTTAGTTGTGGTTGTTTACACTGACTGTACTGACTTATTACAAGGGGGGGAGCCTTTCATGGGGAAAGGAGAGTGGTAAATACATTGATAGCTTGTTCTTTTAAAGAACGGGTCATGTCAGGATTAACCTTATTTCCTCTCTCACAGATAGGTTACCAGACTTACCAGATGAGAGGAGCGCTCTAGGCGGCCTTGCCCTCCATTCTAGCAAAGCATTTGACAAAATCCCATGCTGTTCTCAGGGAGAAGATGGGGGACAAGTGGTCTAGAGCAATCAGGCCGCTTTGAAGCTGGTTAAATATTAGAAAGAATGAATTGGGGCAGCTAGATGGCGCAGTGGATAGAGCACCGGCCCTGGAATCAGGAGTACCTGAGTTCAAATCCGGCCTCAGACACTTAACACTTAACTAGCTGTGTGACCCTGGGCAAGTCACTTAACCCCAATTGCCTCACTAAAAAAAAAACAAAAAACGAATTAATCCCAGTTTGATGTCCTTTTGGAAAGAGGTCTCCGGGGGGCGTACTTGAGGGGTCTCTGCCGGGCTGGGGGCCATTCCACATTTTTCTCCGTTGTTCAGAGCAGAGATGCTACAACGATGTGTACGCCTGTCCTATTTGCAGATGACACTAGTTTGGCTGATTGGAAGAATCCAAGAGGAGCACAGGAGCCTTTTTGTATGTCCTGGCCCCCTTCTCAGAATCGAGTTGCTAAATAAACAAGATAAAATGCATAAAGATTGCAAAGGAAATAAAATATTATGAAATACAGTTATCCAGATTAAAAAAAAAAATCACAGACATGTGCCGCTGCGCCGCCCCCCGCCCCCCCCCCAGAAGCCCTGACTGGCCTTAGGATATTGGGACAAACCTACTTGGGTGATATTAAGTGTAGTGGAAAATGTGTCAAGTGTTCACACTTGGCTTCCAAAAATCAACTCCCTAAGCACAACATGGAGAAGCGGTGGCCAGACATCTTCATCTGAGCAAGATCCAGGGATATTCCCGGACTATAGACAAACTCGAAACAAATCAAGGGTGCGATATTATAGGAGAAGAGCCCATGTGCAAGTGGGCCGGACCACGGAGATTCCCGCTGACCCCTTTTGTGTGGGAGTGAACTTCTTGTTTGAGCTTGGCTTCTGAGGACCAGCCCTTCCAGCTTCTGGCCATTCTGTCTCAAGACATGGTGTCCTGTGGCAGGGCTGGTGTCACTGGGGGAAGCTTTTCAGGAAAGGCGGTTCTTAAGGATGCAGAGGGTTTTCATGGCCTAGGAGCAGGAAGGGTGGGAGAACACACGTTCTGAGGGAGAAGGCAGCTGACAGGTAGCTACAATGCCCTTAACTCTCCCCCTCCCCCAGGGCATTTGGGGAGTAATATCCTCATTTTACAGAGAGGAAAAACCTCGGTCTGAGAGAGGTTAAGCGACTTGTCCAGGGTCACAAGACTTGTAAAAATGGAGCTCTTGGTGGAGGACACAAGACCTCTGACTCCTGTTCCTGGGAGCTGACTCTGGCATGAATAAGACTGAGAATGTCAATTAAAAAAAATCCACCATTTCATCTGCTCCCTTCAGCAAGCCCCTCCTTGTATAGTAGAAAGCAAGCTAGCTGGACCTGCAATAAAGAGGGTTCTGCTTTCAAATCCTGCCTCCATACCTTTGCTTACCTCTGTGACCGTAGCCTGAGTTTTCCTATCTGAAAAAATGGGGATCATTCCAGGAGCACCTGGTTTTCTTGGGATGAGGTGGTTGTTAGTAAGCTTTTGTGACTTACTGTGGCCAAAACCTAATGCTGAGCCCTAGAATTAGACAGGCTGGGCCGTCTGTCCGAGAACAGACCATGCCCATGGGTGTGTATCTTCCTGGACCCAATGCTTGAAGCTTTTTCCACTCAGGGAGCCCAGCCATGCCTGAGTCTCTACCTTTGTCTCCTTCGAAGGCCCGGGATCATCTCTACTCCAGGAGGAATCTTCTTTTGAGAACTATTGGTCATCGTACTGTAGTACTCTCTTAAGGACTCATCTCTTCAGTGCTGCAGATAGCAGCTTCTCAGATTCTCTGAACAGCCAGTGGATATGGGGATCTAGGTGGCTAATTCCACCTTCCCTATTGTTTGGGGATCTGAGCACTTGTTTTCAGTCTCAGAAGCCACTTAGGGAGGGGGTGAGGTCCTGAGTGGCAAAGAGGACAAGGGGTGGTGGTAAAATAAACCCAGTCCAGCTGATTTGGGATCTCTCTTCTCTCTTTCCTGTCTCTCTCCCTCCCCCATCCCCCTCCTCTCCCCCCTCTTTCTCTCTCACACACACAGTCATGCACATGCACACGTACACCCTTTCTCCTCCCCCATATCCCTCATAGAAAGCAAGGAATAATCTAGACCTGGGTTATAAAGGGATTGATCATGTTGGGTATCTTCTACCTGGGATCCTGGTTCTTTCCCATCCTCCTAATTTGTTGGGAAGGACAAGGAAGGTTGTGGCTCTTAGGGGGCACTATTGGGGCCGGAGGGGACTCCATACACTGTGTCTAAATGGGCTCTGGTGGCTGTTTGTGCTAGTGCTTGGTTTGGTTGGGGGGGGGGCTTCATTCTCAGTGGTCCTGAAGAAAGGGGGTGTGGGCATCAAGCACATGGTTATCTTTTCAGCACCTTGATGGCCCAGGCCTTGCCCTAGCCATAGGGACCGTGTTCATCTGTTGATTGGAGGCAGGACCCACCTTGGGTAAATGGGGCAGATGAGATTAGGGTGATTGGCCTGGCCAGCTCCAGCTCTGTCTCCTCTGTTCCTGAACATTCCCTCCCCTCCCCTCCCCACCCGTACGTGTCCAATACCCTCCTTCCCTCCCCACTCCAAAGGCCTGTCTGGCTCAGCAACCTTGGCCATCTGGCCTCTGGGAAATCCTCGTTCCTAATCTTTGGGAGCTGCAGCTGCTGCTGCCACCATCATCACCGCCATCAGCCTTGCTCTCCCCCTTCACCCCTTGAGAAGGGAAGTGGGGAAGTACGGCTGGGAAAAGCCAGCTTCTTGGGGGAGGCACAGAAGATCGCTAACTTAAGTCATCGTAGGCTTTAGAATCCTAAGGGAATTGAGAGCTTGTTTATGTTTGTGCAGCCCCCTCATTGCATGGATGAAAATGGACTCCAAGAGTGGCCCAGATAGTAAACTGAGTTAGGATTTGAACCCACGCCTTCTGACTCTAAATTCAGTGCTCCTTCCTCCACATCATTTTTTGTCACTCAGAAAGACTCTTGTTGCCTTAGAAAACCACAAAAGGATTATACATATATAACCTTATATCAGATTGCTTGCTGTCTTGGGGAGGGGGGGAAGGGAGAGGGAGGGAGAAAAATTTAGAACTAGAAATCTTACAAAAACAATTGCTGAGCTCTCTCTCCATGTTACTAAAAAATAAAATACTTTTATTATTAAAAAAGACCACACCACAAGAGACTTTGTCTATGTCATATTTTGTTTTGCTTTGTTAAACTTTTCCGTTAGGTTTTTTTATTTTGTTTTGTTTTTGGTGTTTGGGGGGGGGGCAGTGAAGGTTAAGTGGCTTGCCCAGGGTCTCACAGCTAATAAGTGTCAAGCGACTGAGGTCAGATTTGAACTTAGGTCCTCCTGAATCCAGGGCAGGTGCTTTATCCACTGTGTCACCTAGCTGCCCCTCCCAGTTAGGTTTTAATCTGGTCAGGTAGCATTGGGGAGTTTTACAGGATGAGTTGACACCCTTCTTGGTGATCCACTCTCAGCCATCGAGTGAGGGTAGTAATGGTATCTGATTTGCTTTCCAGGGCTATACCACAAGTAGGGCTTCAGATGGAGGCAGCAGTGACCTTAGAAAACAGGAGGTCCTAGGGACTAGAAGTAATTTCTTCTGGGTCCCCCCTTTCAGAGGACGTGGGAGGGATAATGATTTGTCTTGTGTGGTCATCCGAGGGCTTGCAGTGACTTAGTGTGATGGTATTGGCCAAAATGCCCCCTGAGGGCCTCTCCGTTGTTAAAGGTGGGGATAGGGAGGGGTAGAGGTGGACACTCTGCAGGCGGGCTTCAGTGACACGTCTGTGCCTTCTCCCCACAGGTGAGCGGCCTTTTCCCTGCACGTGGTTAGGCTGCGTTAAGAAGTTTGCGCGTTCTGATGAGCTGGCTCGGCACTACCGGACACACACCGGCGAGAAGCGTTTCTCCTGCCCCATCTGCACCAAGCGATTCATGCGGAGCGACCACCTGACCAAGCATGCCCGCCGTCATCCTACCTTCCACCCCAGCATGATCAAGCGCCAGGGGGCCCGCAGTGTCTCCCCCAGCGACTCGCTGGCTTCTGCCCCCTGCAGCCTGGCAGGCAGCCCCAGCCCCAGTCCAGCACCCAGCCCTGCTGCCTTCCTCTAGGGGGAAGGGCCTAGGAAGCTGTTGCCGCTGCCCCTCCTTCTTCCACCATCTCCCCTCACCCCACCTTGGGCCTCCCTGAAGAGCCATCTCCCCCTGGACCTTCTGCCTCTCCTGCAGCTGGCTGCCTCACCAGATGGAGGGGGCCCTTCCTGTCCCTCTTTCAGGGCACAGGCTGGGACACCAAGGACTTTCCTTCCCCCAGGGCCACATGATTTTATATTTTTAACCATCGTGCTGTTGGGAGGGTGGGAGGGTGGGTGTATTGGACCACTGGGGGCTGGGGACAGAGAATAGCACCAGCATTTGCCTGGGAGGGGGGGAAGCTGGGGCCGCTCCCAGCAACCACCCCCTCCAGGGTCTCTGCCATCCGTCTGGGCCACCTTTGCCCCAGGGATTCCCTGAGGGGTGAGGTCATGTGGCTGGTTGGGTGAAGGGGAACAGCAAAGCTAGGACCCCGTTCGTCAGCTGGTTTTTCTGCATCCTTAAAAGAAGGATTTTTCTCCTCCCTTCCCTTTGGAGGGAAAGGGCTCTGGGATTGAAGTTTTAGGGTCAGAATACTTGGGCCTCTGTGGATATTCTTGTTTTTTTTCCTTTTGAAACCTGTGGAGGCTTCACGGACTCTTCCCCAAGGCGAGCCCCCAAGCAGAGCACACATCCCAGGTTGGGGGGGGCAGAGGGGCACCCCCTCCATGCCCGGGCCTTGAAGGCAGCTGGCAACATTGGAGACAGAAAATAATGCTTTCTATTTCTGTACATAGTGATGATAATGATGATTATTGATAATATTTTTTTTTATATTGATTAAATGTGGAATCCAGGTTTGATGAGAGGCGGGCACACAAGGCCATTTCTTGACTCTCCCTGCCCTTCCTCCAGTGCCTCTCTGCTGCCAGGGTGTCTTGGCTGGCTCAGCGTGGAGGCCCGAGGTCTGGGCAGGAGGTGTGGACTGGCTTAGCCCAGAAGGTTGAAGTCTGTGAGTGTGTGTATGTAACATTGCATAGAGCACAGAACCTTTGTGTGGTCCAGCCTTCCAGGCTCAACCCTCCGCCCCCAAGAAGTCTTGTCAGTGATGGAGCCTCTTGGGACAAGTCTAGCCAGGAATGTGGCCCGCAGGCTCAGAGCGGAGCTTGGAGAGCCATGATGTCATAGTGTCTTCCCAAGCTGGGAAATGGGAGAGTTTGGACTACCAGACCTCAGGGTTTTGCTGAGGTGGAGGGCTTTTCCCAAGCCTTGCCGTGCCTAGGAAGAGGTCATTTGGACCGAGGATCTGGGAACCTGACCCACTTTGGGTCACCTCTCTTATCTGTCTGTTGGGGATAGAACAGTGGCTCAGGGTTGAATTTGGGGGTGTGCAGGGAGGCCATTGCTGCTTGTGGAGCCATCCTCACCCCACCTCCTTGTCCTTGGAGGAGAGCCCTTGCCAGCTTCTGGCTTTACCCTACTGGCATGGATTCAGTGCCGGGAAGGGGTCTCGATGCCCTCCTTTGACATCTCGGGGAGCTAAGGCTCAGAGGGGTAGAGTGATTTGGTCAAACAGCTAGTCATTTGAATGGCCTGGGATGGTTGTCCCTGCCCATACTCCCCAGAGCTAGCTCAGTGCAGGCCCCTTGGTGTGAGCTAGCTCAGCAATGATGCAGAGAACACCCACCAGGCCTGTAGGGGATGAAGCTGGTAAAATGACTTGGGGAGGGGCTGGGCTTCTGGGCAGCATCTGTTGCCAGACCCTTCCTCGACCTCCTTAGCCTGGGGCTGGCTGGGGTAGGTCAAATCCCCAAGGGAAGCCATTGGAGATGTTCAGGGAAATGGGGGTTTGGGAGGGGGGGAGGGCAGCCCCCCACCCCCAGGCAATCTCAGGTGTCTGTAGGTTTTGTTTAACAGTGGGGCTGCAGCAGCTCTCTCCTCTTCCCCCAAAAGGGGGTCGATGGGTTTATTTCTGAAGCTGTCTGCATCTCTTGGGGAGGGGGGGGGGCGGGTTCTATGGAGAGGATGTTGACTCGGGCTAAGACTTTGGCTTCTTCCAAAGAACTAACCATTCAAAGTCAGGCCTGGGTTGGAGGGCTCTTATTAAATGGGAAGCCATGCCCTTTGCCAAAGGCACTTCCCCGGGCTTGGCTGAGGGAGACACAGCTGGGTTTTTTCTTCCTTTTTCTACCTGTCTCAGGCAGTGTGCTGGTAGGGCAGGAGCCTAAGGCTGCCCTTGTCTTCAGTCTTTCCAGGGACCTCCCTGTTCTTGGTGGGCATGGGGGAGGGGTTAACCTTGATGGGGCGGGGATCGTGCCCTGACTTCCACCCTGCCCCTTCAACATGGCTCCTCTAGCCTTCCTTCCTTCCTACTCAGTCTTGCGACAGCCAATCATGTCTGGAAGCTGCACCTTTGCTTCAAAGCCAGTTCTCTCTCTCTCTCTCTCTCTCTCTCTCTCTCTCTCTCTCTCTCTCTCTCTCTCTCTCTCTCTCTCTCTCTCTCTCCCTCCCTCCCCCTCTCTCTCTCCCTCTCTCTCTTCCTCTCTCTCTCCCCCCCCCTCCCCCTCTCTCCCTCTTTCTCTCTCTCCCCTCTCCTCCTCGCCTTCTCCCCTTCCCTCCCTCTCCTCCTATCTTGCCCAGGTCACTCCTTTCCCTTCCCCAAATAGTAAATTCCCCTCCCACCTCTTTAGGGGTAGGCTGGGGGATCTCCTTGTTAGCTATGTTAAGGTTTTATGGTATTGTCCAATAAAAATCCCTGCAATGGTGGAGAAAGATGACTGGGTCCGGGAGCATCTTACTAATTTCCTAGGATCAGATCTAGAACTGAAAGTCACCGTCTTCAACCAGGCCCCTGAGAATCCTAGGATTTTAGAGCTAGAACCCTTAGGGACCCTTGGAAAAAAGTATTGAGTTCAGCCTCTCATCTTGCAGAGGAAGAAGGCGCAGAGAGGTTGGGTGACTTGCCTGAGATCACAAAGTTCCTAAGTGTCAGAGGTGGATTCAAATCTGAGCCTCTACACTCCAAATCCAGTGTTCTTTCCACTAGGTAGAACTGCCTACAATGAAAGAATGCTCCCAATACAAGTGGACTCTAGAGACTACTGAGCCCCAGTGCCTTCATTTTATAGATTGGGGGAGGGACTGAGGCCCGGAGAGGTGAAGGGACTTGACTTACCCAAGGTAACACAGTCTCCTGACTCAAGGCAGGTCTTCTCCCACCCCAGTAGCCCCCCCTTTTCCTGTGCCCCCCATCCTTCTTAGCTGCTCTAGGATACCCCCGGATCACCCCTTGCCTTTCCTCTTCTCTTCCACCCAGTTCTCCACCGTCTGCTTCCAAGCTGCTTGGCTTTGTGGCCTTCTTTCAGACAGTGTGGCTGCTGGGGTCGATGAAAAGGCCTTGATCTCATGGAGAGTTTAGTTGCTACAGGTTGAGGCAGGACAACACTGACTTTTTCAATATTCCAGAAGAGCCTGGGGGTTTTGGACAGAATAGATTATTTTGTAAATGTGGACTTTTTTTTGCCCCCCTTCCTCTGCTCCCCCCCAAGTCCTTGGGCCGGCTGGTGCCCTGCTGTCTTCAGGGGGAGGGGAAGGAGTGGGGGGAAGGGGTGTGTGTGTGTGTGTGTGTGTGTGTGTGTGTGTGTGTGTGTGTGTGCGTGCTTTATAACTGTGGTTCTGTGAGGTAACTTATTGTTTTCTGTCCCCCTACCCACCCACCCACTTTCTCTGGGGATTTGACATAAGCTTTGGGAAGAGCAGACTGTGCTGGGCCTTCAGATCCAGAGATTCGTGAGCACCCTGGGGCGTCGAAGGAGGGCTTGAAGGCAGGGGCAGGACCTTGCCTGGGAGTGGGAAAGGGTTTATTTAGCCTTTCCAGGTGACCCACCTTGAGGGTGGGACACTGGGGTTGTCGAAAGACAGGAGATTCCACACTTCCTTCCCCACTCTGGCCCCCCATCTTCTCCCTGCCTTCCCTAGTGAACCTCTGTCTTCCACAAGGTGGGGGTTGGAGAGTGAGTGTGTGTGTGTGTATGTATATATGTCCTTTCATTCCCCCCCCTCCCCCCCACAACTCAAGCCATGGTCAGGGATGAGGTGGAGTGTCTGACATCCTTTAATATTGTAAACCCCCCCCCTTCCCATAGGGTAAGGTCTCTGCTGTTCCCCTGCCTTGCCACTCCTAGGTGAGCATTTCAAACCCTGCCTCCCTCATATGATGACCACAGATAACTGAAAGCCCCTAGTACTCAGAGAGGTCAGGAGACAGAGGTCAGGGGGCAGAAGCTGGATTCTAAGCCAGTTCTTCCAACTTAAGGTTTTAATGTCTTTTCTACTCTATACCATGCTGCCTGCCCACTGAGGGCAAAGAGAGGATATTGGTGAATGCTCTCTCCTTCTCCTACCGCTCTCCTACTCCCCATTAGTCAGTACCTATGTGGTTTCAGCTCAGCCAGAATTCTTTCCTGAAGTTGGCTAAACTCTCATGGGAGATTGAGGGGGGGGTGAGGAGTGGCCCCTTTGGGTGTGAACTGAATTCTTTTTCAGTCACTGGGAATTTACTAGTTTCTGGGTGATCATAGGCCTATAGATTGAGAATTGGTAGTGTTCTTAGAAATCATTGTCTAACCTCATTTTTCAGAAACTGAGGTCAAATGACTTGCCTGGGGTCACAACTAGTAAGTGTCTGAGGAAGGATTCGAACCCAGGTGTTCTGACTCTCAAGTCCAGCATTGTCTATACCACTACTAGTCAAAGTCTTGGTTGTGGGATAAATGAGGATGTTGGGGGGGGGGGGCGATATTTTTCAGTGTCCCTGAATTTCAGCTTGGTTGGAATAAGTGTGGCCTGTGGGCTATAAAGTGAGGGGTAAAATCCCCGCCCCCAGTCCAGCCTGACCTAGATATTCCACAAACCCTCTGTCCTCCTGTACTTTTAGAATAGCCTTAGGGGGTGAATTCCAAGACTCAGGATAAGATTCAAGAGCAGGCCTTCGGTTAGAATCTGGAACGGGCTGGTAGGTGGGGGTGGGGGTGGGGAGGATCAAGGGGATGAGGGGAGAAGCCTGGTTTGGGGCTGTGGTCTGGAAAGAGGAACTAACTGAAAAGAAAGTTGGAGGGAGGCCACGGATGCCTGAGCAATGGCTGGTTGGGGTGTGGGGGGGTGCTACCCAGCACTGAAACCAGGCTGGCCCTCAGAATGATAGCTTGTCCTTGGAAACGGACCTTCGAGAGTCCTAGTTTGGGGAGGAGAAAGCTAAGGCTCAGGGTCCCAGACTGGGACCTAGGACTGAATGAGTCTTGGCTCCCCAAATCCAGCTGCAGTGGGCCCAGTCTGGTGACAGGGATATCTAGGAAGTGGGGCCAAAGCCTGCCTTGCCCCGGCAAAAGGCCTTTTTTTCAGCAAGAATCACTCGGGAACAGGATTTTCTTTTTCCTTTGCAACTGTGGGTGGGTGTGCTTGTGTGGGTGTCTCTTGAGTGTGTGTAAATTGCTCATCCTTCAGGGCCTCCCTGTTGGAGGAGGGGGGGGGGTGGGGGGTGGGAGGGACAGACTGAAGGGGGGGTGGGAGGGGAGCATGGTATCATTGATGTATTTAAATAAAATTTTTTTAAAATCCCATATCTGACTGGCCTGGTGTTTGTGAGTGAGGCTCTGAGAGGCCCTGTATCAGCCTACCTTATCTCTTCTTGCTGTTATCCACACATCAAAATGTCAGCTGGAAGGGACCTTACTTAACCTTTGGTTTCCTTTGAAATACTATGCATTTTATGCATCTGCAAACATGATTCTGAAAAGGGGCTCCTGACATAAAAGAGATGAGAAGCCCCCCAGTTTAGTCCAAGCCTCTCATTTCCCAGAGAGATGAAAAGATTTGGCTGGGGTCCCACGGCTGATAGTGGCAGGGAATCTAGAATCTGTGGCCCAGAGAGCCTCCAGCTTGAAGGGAGGTCAGTAAGTCCCAAGGTTTCATACACTAATTGCTTCCTGTGCTTAGTGGGGTGGGAAGAGATGGACAAGGCTTCTGCTCTCTGGGAGCCAGCTCCCCACTCTGGTTATGAGGGGATAGGAGGCAAGGGTTTCTCCCCTGTTGCTACCTCCCGGTGAAGGAGTGTGAAGAAGGCCAATGGAGGGTGCTCAGTGTCCAGGGGAGGGGGTGATCTCTCCCTCATCTGTGACATGAAGCCATTAGGTGAGATAGCTGTAGGGTCTCTTACCAGCTCAGAAGCATGGCATGGGGTACGTTTTTCCCAACAGAGGTAGCCATCAAGCTGTCTGATTGGTGGGGGTCAGGGGAAACCTCGTTCTGAGTAGATGGCGCCTCCTGCATATATTTACCAAGTCAGTAGCATTGGCCCTGGGGGGGCAGGTAGGGGTGGCCAATGTAGACTTGGATTGTTGGAGCTGAATGGAACTTTCTTCCAGTTGAACGTTCATTTTTTAGAGATGGGGGAGTGGAGTCTCAGGGAGCAGAGGGACTTAGCCAAGATCCCACCACCACCCTCACATAACCTGCCTCCCTTGGCCCCTGGTCCTTTGTTATCTGTCATGCTTCCTCCTGTTCAGGCAGTGCCAGGGGCTGTGTGAGGTGGGCCAGCTGTGGCCAGCTGGGAAGGGAAGGGGGAGGGTGGCCGCCTGTAGGAAGCTGTTCTCCGCTGGCTTCCTCTAAGTGTCACCCACGCCTCTATTCAGAGCCTCTCCCCAGCTCCCCTCCCATCTGGGGCTTCCCTCCATGTTGCCTGGCAACGCCTGGGGCTGCTCACTCCCGCCCAGCTTGCTCCCCTCCAGCTGTTTCTCCCAGAAGGGAGGGGGCAGGGCCATGGCTCTTGGTTGGAATCTTGGACCCTCGACCTGGCCTCTCCTCCCCCATCTGGGGAATGGGCCGAGCTGGACTATGTCTCACTTTTAACCACAGTCCAATACATGCCTTCTCCCCGCAGTGGGTGCCCCAGTCCTGGCCCCTGGAAATAAGCCCACACTATTTGTAGGTGGGAGAAGCACAGTAGTGTCACAAACAGAAAGCCCTGGATTGGGAAGTCAGAGAACTTGGGATGAGGCACTCCATTTCCTCTTTTCCCTGTGAATCTCACTTTCCCCATCCATAAAGTGATTGGGTTGAACTAAGTAAGAGCTGTGGCATTAGGCACCTCACAAAGCCCTCCCTGCATGCTCAATCTCTCC